>NC_133504.1:186000000-186362500 GCF_049354715.1 Callithrix jacchus | reverse complement strand
TCCCCAGAGCTTGGCACATGGCAGGCACTCCACAAACTTGCAGGTGTATTTGTTGAAAGAATGAGTGTGCAATTGGCCTTGGAGGATGTGAGATTTAGGCAAGGGGAGTGATATTCCTGGTAAGCAGGGGCAGTGGAAGGTGCAGAGGTGAGACAGGAGGAGAAGCCTGGCTGGAGGGTGGACCATGGGTGGGGAGAGCTGGGAGGTGGAGGGGAGAGCTGGGAGGTGGGTGGGAGATTCTAGGATCTTGACCATCAGCCTGATGCAGTTGCTGAGATGCTTTTGAGCCTGGGTGGGAAGTGTTTGGCCTCACCTCTGCAGCTCGGGAGCAAAGGAGGCCCACTCTGTGCTGAGAGCGGTGCAGGGACCCGGCCAGATCAGGAGAAAAAGGCCCTGCAGGGAGAAAGGGAACTTGATATACTTTGGACTTTATAAGCTGATATAAATAGTGAATTTTAAGTTAGGAACTTTTTTGCCCTGTTTCTTTAATCTTCAGAAGAGAGATGAAATTGACATCCCTTCCATTTTGAGCATGTATGTCACACACTGGGGTTTCAAGTCCGAATTGGTGTTGGGTCCCAAGTTTAGTGTTTCTTACTTGCTGGTCTTGGGCGGCACCCCCTGATTTCACTGGACCCCGCTTGCTCACCTCGCTCCTCCCCCACTTGTCCTCTCCTTCTGGGAGAAAGCCCTGCACACTGGCTGGCAGGGAGAGTGGACATTATTTTTGTCTTCTCTTCTGAAACTCTCACATTTGTCATTTGATTAGCATGATTTTACTTTTATTAAAATTACTCATTTTGATTCAATTGTATGTAGTTAAAAAGATTACTTATTTTAAAAAGACCCGGCAAAGCATTCAGCTCGGTCCTGACCGGCTGTCCAGCCTCAGTGGCCCCTCTCTAAGGTCATGGCAGAAGTCAGTGCAAACCCGGCCACTGTTTCCTGGGGGCGTGTTCCTGCTGGTTACATGGCATCTTGGAATTCAACTCCCACCAGCCCCTGCAAACCTACAGCATCCGCGGCACCTCATTGTCACCTGGGCCAGAAATCCAGATACCTTCCTTGACTCTTCTCCCTGTCACACCCAGTCCCCATGCCTTGGCTAGAAAATACTCCTCTTTTTCTCTTTTTATTTATTTATTATTATTTATATATATATATTTTATTGCATTTTAGGTTCTGGAGTACATGTAAAGAACACGCAGGATTGTTGCATAGGTACATACATGGCAATGTGGTTTGCTGCCTCCATTCCCATCACCTATATCTGAAATTTCTCCCCATGTTATCCCTCCCCAACCTCCCTATCCCCTGCTGTCCCTCCCCTGGTCCCCCCAACAGACCTCAGTGTGTGATGCTCCCCTCCCTGTGTCCATGTGTTCTCATTGTTCAACACCCGCCTATGTGTGAGAATATGTGGTGTTTGATTTTCTGTTCTTGTGTCAGTTTGCTGAGAATAATGTTTCCAGGCTCATCCATGTCCCTATAAAGGACACAAACTCATTGTTTTTTGTGGCTGCATAGTATTCCATGGTGTATATGTGCCACATTTTCCCTGTCCAGTCTATCATCGATGGGCATTTGGGTTGGTTCCAAGTCTTTGCTATTGTAAACAGTGCTGCAATGAACATACGTGTGCATGTGTCTTTATAGTAGAATGATTTATAGTCCTTTGGGTATATACCCAGTAATGGGATTGCTGGGTCAAGTGGAATTTCTATTTCTAGGTCCTTGAGAAATTGCCACACTGTCTTCCACAATGGTTGAACTAATTTACACTCCCACCAACAGTGTAAAAGTGTTCCTGTTTCTCCACATCCTCTCCAGCATCTGTTTTCTCCAGATTTTTTAATGATCACCATTTTAACTGGTGCAAGATGGTACCTCAAGGTAGTTTTGATTTGCGTTTCTCTATTGACCAGTGATGATGAGCATTTTTTCTTATGTTTGTTGGCATTATATAGGTCTTCTTTTGAAAAGTATCTGTTCATATCCTTTGCCCACTTTTGAATGGGTTTGTTTTTTTTTCTTGTAAATCTGTTTTAGTTCTTTGTAGATTTTGGATATAAGTCCTTTGTCAGATGGGTAGATTGAAAAAATTTTTTCCCATTCTGTTGGGTGCTGATTCACTCTAATGACTGTTTCTTTTGCTGTGCAGAAGCTGTGGAGTTTAATTAGATCCCATTAGTCTATTTTGGCTTTTGTTGCCAATGCTTTTGGTGTTTTAGTCATGAAGTCCTTGCCTATGCCTATGTCCTGAATGGTTTTGCCTAGGTTTTCCTCTAAGGTTTTTATGGTGTTAGGTCTTATGTTTAAGTCTTTAATCCATCTGGAGTTAATTTCAGTGTAAGGTGTCAGGAACGGGTCCAGTTTCTGCTTTCTGCACATGGCTAGCCAGTTTTCCCAACACCATTTATTAAACAGGAAATCCTTTACCTCCTTGTCACCTGGGCCAGAAACCCAGATATCTTCCTTGACTCTTCTCCCTCTTAGCACACCCAGCCCCCATGCCTTGGCTGGAAAATACTCCTCTTTTTTTCCTATATCTGTGCTTGGACATCCATCCACAAATAAAATGAGTGCTTCTTCTAGGCCAGGCCTGAGGACCCTGTGGTCATGCTGGCAGGCAAGGTCCTGGCTGCCGGAGCCTCGTAGCCTCGGGACTGATGGGTGTGTGGGTGGGAGTTGGAGCCACAGCGATAAACAAGTAAAAACAAACAAGAATGCGAGGCTGCTGTTTTTTGGGGCTCCTGCCGGCTCAGGCTACAGCCTCCCTTCTTCCCTGCTCCTGTTTCCCACAAGTGGATGGCACCACGAAATGCTGGTGAATGAAACTGGGTGAAAAAGTGAAAGAAATTGGCTCCTGCCACCTTGAAGAGGAGGACACGCCTGGCACAGAGTCTGTGCCCACACAAAGCATTTAGATTCCAAGTGTGTTCCATGTATCTTGAATGGCTGTGGAGAAAAGTAATGATGTATGCGTTTCCTGGAGTCCTGAGGCAGAGGCTTGAAGTCCTCATTTGCTTAGAAAAAAGAGATGCAAAATGGTGACTCAGCTGTGCTTGGAAAATGTCCTGGGCACGAGCCAGCCTTCGGGACTGTAGGTAAACTGCTCTCCTGGGCCGTCTCTCCGGGAAATGCAGTTGTGCTGCTCCTGGTCTGAAACCGATGCACCACAGCCAGCACATCACCCCACTCCAGCTGGCATTCAACTTGGGGGTCCATGAGAGTCCAGTTAGCAGGTACGTTTGGGAGTCTGAGGCGGGTGGATCACCTGAGGTTAGGAGTTTGAGACCAGTCTGGCCAACATGGTAAACTAACATGGTCTCTATTAAAAATACAAAAAAATTAGCCAGGCATTGTGGCAGGCACTTGTAATCCCAGTTACTTGGGAGGCTGTGGTGGGACACAGCTGAGCAATGGAGATCAGGCCTAATTTTCATTTCTGCACTCACTATTCTCTAAGCACCTGCTTAATACTAGACACTATGGTTGGTCATAGGAGCACAAAGACGACTAAGACAAGATCCTTGCTTCTAAGGAATAAAAATTCAGAGAATGTGAGCTCAAGGCTGATAGGGATTTTTGTCTGTTTTGTGTTCCCTGTGCTGAGAACAGCATCCTCCACACAGAGGGGAGGCTTAATGAATATTTTTTGATTGAGTGAAGAATTGGGTGGGAACAAGTCTGATGCCAGCCCTGTGGGGCCAAGGTGGCCATGTCAGAAGGAAGCACAAGAGGGTGGGTGCCCTGCAGCAGATGATGGGAGAGACTTGTGAGCTGAGGAGAGGAGAACGTGCCAACCCAGGCCAGACCCTCTGGGCAGAGGGAGGTGTGGAGACAGAACCCACACCTAGGTGGCCTGAGAGTTGGTGTGGACCCGGCGGGGAGACTGAGTGTTCAGAAGCTGTGGATGTAGATGCTTAGCGCTTTGTTTGGCCAGTGAGCTTGAGCTGGACCCTGAGCTGAGGGACCATTTGGAGCCATTTAGTTACAGGAGTGATACAATGGGAGGCTTTCAAGGACCACATGGAAGACAGTTGGGCCAGCAGACCCAGGGAGACAGATGAGGCTGTCAGTCAGAGCCCAGCCTGGCGTCAGCTCTTAATTCACCAGGGCATTGCCCAGACATTCAGATATATTCTGTTTGGACATCCAGTCACTATTTCCTTTTTACTTACTGATGTGTGCCTTAAAAAAAGAAAAATTGAGTAGGGCTGAGTATGGTGGCTTACACCTGTAAATCCAGCACTTTTGAAGGCTGAGGTAGGTGTATTACCTGAAGTTAGGAGTTCAAGACCAGCCTGGCCAACATGGTGAACTAATATGGTCTCTACTAAAATATAAAAAATTAGCCAGTTGTGGTGGAAGGCACCTGTAATAACAGTTACTTGGGAGGCTGAGGTAGGAGAATTGCTTGAACCTGAGATGAAGAGGTTGCAGTGGGCCGAGATTGTGCCATTGTACTCCAGCCTGGGCAACAAGAGCAAAACTCTGTCTCAAAAAAAAACCGAGTTAGTCTCATAAGTGATTGTGTTTCAATAGCTGGTCTTTTAAAAATTCTCATCCTTTAAAGAGGTAGAGAAGTTTCTAATGCCATCTCCTCATGTCACCTCAGGTGTATGGTAGGGAGAGTGAGGACTTTGGAGTTCAGACTCAAGTTCAAATCCTGTTCCACCACTGGAATGACCTTGGCTGCTTTAGAAAAATACCAACATCTGTGCCCCACTGCAGACCAGAGCACGCAGACCAGACCACGCAGACCAGACCACGCAGACCAGACCACTTACCTCAGATCCTCTGCATGCAGCATGACGCTGACCATTGGAGCCACTTTTCAGTGTGCAGGTCAGTCGTGTTAAGTACATTCACATTATCGTGCAGCCATCCCACAGACCGTTATCAGGATTTTTCAACTGGGCACAGGGGCTCGCACCTGTAGTCCCCACACTTTGGGAGGCAGAGGTGGGAGGATCGCTTGAGCCCAAACGTTTGAGATCAACCTGGGCAACGTGCTGAGACCCGTCTCTACAAAAAATAAAAAAGTTAGCCAGGAATGTTGGCACATGCCTATAGTCCCAACTACTTGGGAGGCTGAGGTGGGAGGATCGCTTGAGCTTGAGAGGTCAAGGCTGCAGTGAGTCATGATGGTGCCCCTGCTCTCCAGCCTGGGCAACAGAGTGAGACCCTGTCTCAAAATAAAGAACTTTTTCATTAAGCAAAACTGAAATGATACTATTAAACAACAGCTCCTCATCCTCCCTCCCCCAGCCTCTGGCAGGGACCGTTTGACTTTCTGTCTCTGAGTTTGATTCCTCTGGTATTTTTGTGCCTGGCTTATTTCACTCAGCATAATGTCCTCAAGGCTCATGCATCTTATAGCATGTGTCAGGATTCCCCTCCTTTGTAAAGCTGAATATTCCGTCGAAGGTATAGACCACAGTTCATTTGTCTATTCATCTATTGATAGACACTTGCATTGTGTTATGGGCTGAAACCCGTCCCCCGCAAAATTCATATGTTGAAGCCTTAGTTCTCAGTACCTCAGGATGTGACAGTATTTGGAGATACAACCCGTAAAGAGGAGGTTGAATTAAACTGAGGTCATTAGGATGGCCCCTAATTCAATATGGTGTCATTATGAGGAGAGATTAGGACATGGACATACACAGAAGGACGGCCATGTGAAGACACAGGAAGAAGATGGGGTCTGCAAGCCAAGGAGGGTCTTATACCAAAACCAACCCTGCCAATCATAATCTTAGATGCACAGCCTCCAGGAAGTGAGCAAAAAATCTGAGATTGAAGCCACCCAGTGTAGTGGTTTGTTGTGGCAGCCTTGCATACAAGCACGGATTGTTTCCACTTCTTGGCTATAGTGAGTAATGCTGCAGCGAACGTGGTGCACAAATATCTCTTCAAGCCCTTGCTCTTTTGAATATTTATGCAGAAGTGAAATTCCAGGACCACATGGTACATTTTTTTTAGGCATGGATATTTTTAAGAGCACCTCAGGCCAAGAACCACAGGGACTATGAAGGCTATGTGAGCTCAGCACAGGGACAAGACCTGAATATTGGAGTCAAACTGTCTGCGTTCAAATTTTGGTGCCTCCACTCATCAGCTCTGTGACATAGGCAGGTTGCTTTACCTCTCTGTCTCAGAGGTTCTGCATCTGTCAGGTCAGGAGAGCTGCATTTGTTGGGAATGTTGAAGGAGACGCTGCATGGAAAGGGCCTGGCTCAGTGCCTTGCATGGAGTGGTGACTATGCTGTTTCTATGATTTGTCACTAATGATCATGCTGATCCAGCAGTGATGCCAAAAAGTCCCTGCAGCCGCTGGACTATATCTGGTTGTTTTCTTTTTTTTTTTTTGAAATGGAGTTTCGCTCTTGTTACCCAGGCTGGAGTGCAATGGTGCGATCTCGGCTCACCGCAACCTCCGCCTCCTGGATTCAGGCAATTCTCCTGCCTCAGCCTCCTGAGTAGCTGGGATTACAGGCATGCGCCACCATGCCCAGCTAATTTTTTGTATTTTTAGTAGAGACAGGGTTCACCTTGTTGACCAGGATGGTCTCAATCTCTTGACCTTGCGATCCACCCGTCTCGGCCTCCCAAAGTGTCTGGTTGTTTTCTTATTCCATTTTCACGTTGTTGTTTGCTAGTGTATAGAAATACAATTAATTTTTGTATACTAAGCTTGTATCCTGCCACATTGCTGAACTTATTTATTAGTTCTAAATGTTTCATTTAGTAGATTCCTTGGGGTTGTCTATATACAAGATCATGTCATCTGGAAATAGTTAATTTTACTTGCTCTTTTCTAATTTAGATGCCTTTTATTTCTTTTTATTGCCTAGTTGCCCTGACTAAAACCTCAAGTCCAGTGTTGAATAGAATTGGCAAGAACAGACATCCTTGTCTCATTCCTGATCCTAGGGGAAAGTGTTCATCTTTCACCATTGAGTATGATGTTAGCTGTGGGGTTTTGGTGGCTGCTTTTTACTGGGTTGTAAAAGTCCCTTCTATTCATTCCTAGCTGACTGAGTGTTTTTATCATGAAAGGCTGGTGGATTTTGTAACATGCCTTTTTTGTACCTATTTACTGGTCATGCCATTTTTATCCTTTATTCCATCAATATGGAATGATTTTTGTCATATTAAACTAACTTTGCATTCCTGGGATAAATCTCACTTGCTCATGGTTCTTTTATATATGGCAGGATTTGGTTTTCTGTATTGTGTTGTGAATTTTTGCACCTATATTTGTAAGGCATATTAGTCCGTAGTTTTCTTGTGGTGTCTTCGTCTGGTTCCAGTATCAGGGTAGTACTGGCTTCACAGAAGGAGTTGAGAGGTATTCTTTGCACTTTTACTTTTTGAAAGAGTTGGCTATTCATTCTTCTTTAAACATTGGGTAGGCCATCTGCAGCCATCTAGGCCTGGGCTTTTCTTTGAATCTGGGTGTTAAGTATGTTCAGTGTAGTGCTGTGTTCAACTTTTTGTTGTGGCATTGCAGTTTTACCTGAATGGGAAGGGAACGGCTGACAAGGCCAGGGCTTTGAAAGAACTGATTTGCATCAGATTTGCACTTTTAAAAATATGCAGGATTGTGGAGGCCAGAAGGGCCTATGTTTTGTCCAAAGCAGACCTGTGTGTCCTGGTGTAGCTCCTCCTTCCTGAGCCTCTCCCACTGCCAGGCTCTGAGCTGGGCCTGGGTGGGCCTCTCCATTTAGACTCCATGGGATGCCTGTGAGACAGACGCTGTGGTCCGTGCTCCAGGCTGGGAGACTAAGAAGGAGGGAAGGCACTCACCCAGAGCCATCAGCCAATACATGGAAGAGACAGGGCTTGCCTGGCCTGGGTCCCTCAAGCCTTCTGCTATTCCCTGATGACCAGAGACTGTTCTTTTTCTTTTCCACTTAAATAAAAAACTGTTTGTTCTAGAGCAACGTGTGTTAGAATCACTCGGAGGACTTGTTAAAACCCACAGTGCTGAGTCCACCCCCAGGTTCTGTTCAGTAGGTTACTGTTGGGGCCAGAACATTTTAACTCGTACCAAGCTCCCAGCTGATGCAGATGCTGCTGATCTATGGATCCTACTCAGAGAACTGCTGTTCTAGGGAAGATGCCCAAACTAACTGAAAAATTAAAAAAAAAAAAAAAAAACATATCCAGGGTCTGGAGGCATAACAACAAAAGGCCAGGTGGGACCTGGGCCAGATCCAGCAGGCCTGCCTCTTGTCCCATTGTGGAGTGTGAGGTGGCATGTGGTGGCTCCAGAGGGGACCCAGTCTGGGGTCAGACATGGCCCCAGAGAGGAGTTGGCAGCCGAGTTTCGAGTCCTTGCTGATGGTAAAGGAAGCTTCCCGCATCCAGATTCCAGAACTGGCTGAGGTTCAGATAGGAATTCAGGAAGCCCCAAATCCAGATTCCAGAACTGGCTGAGGTTCAGATAGGAATTCCGGAAGCCCCAAATCTGTTCATAAGGCTTTCAGAATGTATACAAAGGAAAATAAAAACAAAAATTTAAGATAATGCTTTCTGCAAAGTCTACCACATGCTGGGTGCTGTGCAAGGTGCTGTGTTTGGGTTAACTTAGCTCTTACTCACAGAGGAGAGCTGTGCTGCTTTCCACTTAACAGGTGGGTGGCTCAGAGGGGCTGAGAAACTTGTTCAAAGTCACACAGTAAGGCAGAGCCAGAGTGTGCATTGACTCTCAGCCTTCCAGAGTCCACCAGGCTGTCCCTAGAAGGCATCGAGGCAGTTTTCTGTTTTATATTGATAGTGTAGTCAGAGATGAGAGGCCACGCGCATGCACACACCACACACACACATATGCACACACACACATGTGCACGCACACACGCACACACACGAGTGCTAGAGTGAGGGACCCCAGGACTCCATGCTGGGCTCTGCCATTATTGGCCATGTCCTTTAAACCTTTCCATCCTTTGTTTCCTCATCTGCAAAAAACGAAGCTGTTGAAAATCCTGTGATGCCATTTGTCCCCCTTGGGGGATCAGTCACATAACCTGCTCCCGCTCTGTGAACTGATCTCTGCCTGTGTCCAGAGCATCCCATTCGTTGCTGCCTCCTGGAAACCTTGGGGCGGTGGCAGTAAGCAGAGCCGTGCCTGTCCAGAGGTCAAGGCAGTTTGACACCAATGCCAACTGCCTCTTAGGTCTGAGAGCAGAGACTCTGGCTATGTTTTAAGGATGTTGGGTTAATTTCAAATACTGTGATATGGTAGCTTAAAAAAGCACCAGTAATATGAAATAAAAGCAACATCCCTTAGCTTTTTCATATTGCCGAGTGTATGTAGGACTTCTATCATGTGACAGATTCATGCAGTACGTTGGCTGGAGGTCCAAAACACAGTCATTTAAAAAGCACTGGACTCAGGAAGGACAGAACATGAGAAATGACTCCTGTGAAAACAGAGCTCCCAGGGTCCCTTTCCCATTGCCATGCGGGCATACATGGAGACAAGCCTCTTTGAAACTTTGCAGTGTTTGGCCAGTGAATTGGGAAGGGAATCTCTCCATGGGGAAAATTCTAACTGTACAAAATCCTTGGAAATAACCAAAATGTCCCTAAATCCAAGAAGGAATGAGGTAGGAAGGCCTCCACCACTCCTCAGAGCGTCTTGGAAAATTCCTATGATGCGAAGAGAAAAAGACAAACTAGAAAATGATTGCTAGACATGGGCGTGAGAGCTAAGTAAAAACTGCGCCTCGAAAGACAGGCCGGAAGGAAGTCACTAGAATATTGACAGTGGGTGGAGGTGGGGGAGGGAAAAGAAATTTCTTTTTCTCCTTTTCCTCTTCTGCATTCTCCCAGGTTTCTTCCTTGGAGTAAACTTGATTTTTAAAATGAGAGCGAAATGGTTAACACCCTTAGGAAGCATCAGCTCCTCCCCATGGCAGAGCCTGATGGCAGAAATGAGTGGTTTCTTCATCAACACCCGCTCCCACTGGGCTGCTCAGTGGCCACGGAGGTTGCTGCAGGGGTAGACGGTCCACATCCTCGGCATCAGTGTCCTGGGCATCAGTGTCCTGGGGCGATTTTCCATTTGGTGAAGAAATAGCTCTTGTGTTTCTCCACCTGGCTTCTGTGGATGAGGGCTGGGCCAGCTACCAGCAAGTTCACATGGAGAATTGCATGGACTTGGGAGTGGAGGAGAAGAGGAATTCACAGGCCAGGTCCTGGGACACAAGTGCTGTTGCCCTACTTTTATGGGAGTCCTAAGGACTGTAGTCAATATTGGTTTTGTAAAGCAGCAACTCAGGAAGGGTTTCGTCCACCACTTTTTTTTTTTTTTTTTTTGAGACAGCATTTTATTCTTTTGCCCAGGCTGGAGTGCAGTGGCATGATCTCGGCTCACAGCAACTTCTGCCTCCTGGGTTCAAGCAATTCTTCTGCCTCAGCCTCCTGAGTAGCTGATTCGTGGTCCCCTTGGCCAGCTTAAGGCTCCTTCCAATGGTGTGGCTCAGGTCTTTCTGCAGGGTCAGAGGGAAGCCTGCCCGCTAGGTGATGGTGGTACAATGTGTGAGGGCCTCTGTCCCCACTGCTCCTGGAGGGGTAGAGAAATAAATGACTTTTTATTTCCTTTCTATCTGTCTTCTCCAAGACATTTTCCACAATGAAAATAATCCTTTTAGTTGGAAAAGTGTCCCCCGACAACTTGGTAGAATACTGTTTCTCCCATCTGGTGTCATCCTCTGGGCAATAAGAAAGGTAGGCAGTAAGATTCAGTAGGCAGTTTCAATAAAGAAAATCCCTGACCTCAGGTCAGCCGCAGGCCCTGGTCGCAACTCACGTGTCCTCAGTGCAGTGCCTGGTGTGTGCTAGACACTGGAGAACAGTGGGCTCCCTCCCTTCCTTCACAAAATCAGAAGCTGAGGTCCAAAGAGGGAAAAGCACTTGCCCAAGACCCCAGAGCTGGGTGACGGCAGAGCCAGGCCTGTGGGCTAGGCATCTGGGGCCCCTAACAACAGCAGCCAGCGTGGCCACCTGCCCAGCATTCACAGTGAGGGAACCATATGTGAGGTGGGGGGCCCACCCCTCAATCAGTCACTACCATCCTAATCATATCATGTAGAATGAGAAGCAGCCACCAGCATCCAAAGTGGTAGATGAGGCCGGGCGTGGTGGCTCATGCCTGTAATCCCAACACTTTGGGAGGCTGAGGTGGATGGATCACCTGAGGTCAGGAGTTTGAGATCAGCCTGGCCAACATGGCAAAACCCCGTCTCTATTAAAAATACAAACATGAGCCGGGTGTGGTGTAATCCCAGCTACTTGGGAAGCTGAGGCAGGAGAATCGTTTGAACCTGGGAGGCAGAAGTTGCAGTGAGCTGAGATCACACCATTGCACTGCAGCCTGGGTGACAGAGTGAGACTCTGTCTCAAAAAAATTTTTTTAAATAAAAATAAATAATTAAATTGAAATTACCTGGGTTCTGGGGTACCCCAGCTTTCATCTGTGTTCAGGTGCAGATAACAGAAGCTACTCTGTCCCGCTCCTTTATGTGGAGGGACGGACCACAGGGAAGTAGGTGCCAGCGGTGGAAGGTTGGAGATCAGAGTCTTGTCTGAGCTTAGGCTTGATCCCCAGAGTGTCACCCCAGAGCTGGCCTCTCATGAGCTGCCACCTCTGCCACCTCTGGGAGCTGGGGTTTTGGGAGCCACTGTCCCAGGGCTGGTTGCAGCCCCAGCTGTAAGCCAGGAAGGAGAAGGTCATGGTTGGACCCCTGGCATGAGAGCGCAGCTTGTCTACCAGGCCCACACCAGCAAGTGGACACCTTGCCCCATCACCACCTGGCTCTCATTTGTGTTCAGGTCAGGCCTGTGTGATTGAAGGATCGATGAACTGAATGAGTCATGGAACCTAAGTGACGTACGAACTCCTAACTCCAAGGGAGTCTGGGAGGTGTGGTTTGTAGCTCTTTAGCCTCTGCCGTTCAGGATAGCAATTTGGTCCCCTGTTGGGGTCATTTCCTCCAGGTGCAAAGAAAGGTGTAGATCAGCTGAGAAAGAGCCTCTCTCGAGTGAGGCCACCTGGAATGTTTAAGCAATCACAGCTCCTGACTTCCCAAACAAGGGACTTGAAGGGTGTTCCTACTGCTGTCGCCCAGGGTGTGAGACGACTTTTCGGGAACTGTATCAGGTGGGACGTAATTAAGGTTACATGGCCAGAGCCTTGTGAATTTCCTGAATCCCAGCAAAGGCACGGGAACAGTGCTGTCTAAACCTGATCCGCCTGTTAGGAAAATGCCAGTGCGTGCCATCTTGCAGCCACTGTGGCTGCTGTGATTCAGCAGGCCTGGGTGAGCCCACGGGGAAGTCGGCACGGGGAAGCCAGGACCTGGCACGGCACGTGTCCTGTCAGGTGGAGCAGGCAGAGCTGTGCATGACTTGATTCCAAGGCACCGTGGGGGAGGCTCTGCAAGACAAGGAAACAGACAGCACCTTACCATGAAAACGGGGGGCAGGGTGAGGAGGAAGAGTGATTATTCCCTCTGGGGGGACATCAGAGGGGACACCATGTGGGAGTTTGGTTCCTGGTGCAGAGGAGGACTGGTGGGAGCAGGCTGCCGAGTCCCAGGGGCCAGGTGGAATCCTTGCTCCCCACGGCACCTCCCTGAGCCTCAGTTTCCTCATCTATACAATGGTGTGGTCAGTGGAATCCAATGGGCTTGCAACTCTGCAACTCTGTCTAAATGCCTGGTATGTGACAGGTAGTGCCACTGCTGGTAACCAGCGTTTCGCTTTCTGCCAGTGTTTCTTGAGGGCTTTCTGTGTAGCCAGGACCCCTGCCACGTGGGTTGCGGTTGGCTGGCTGAACTGGACGGGAGGAGGGCCTTGTTATTTATTTATTTTTCCTGGGAAGGCCATTTCTTGGAATTCCAGATTCTTTAGTGTGGCTCCTGGCTGGTGCTAATTACCATAAAAAATAAGAAAAGCAGCCAAGAAAAGTATAGCTGAGCAAGGGGCAGGTGACACAAGCCACCCTTGGCTGTGTGACCATGGACAGGGACTTAGCTGCTCGGGGCCCAAATTGTCTCAGATAGAAAATAAGGGAAGTGGGTCCTCCCTCTTGGGACCTTGAGGGGTTGAACAGATCACTCTGTGCTGACACCAAGTGCCTTCGAGCATGTCCCTCGATGTCATGGCTTCACTTCTCTCATTCCTGCTCCCAGTGGGAGATGTTATCACTAGGGTGCAGATTTGTCAGAAGTCCTTAAATATTCCCATGGTTTTTGGTTCAAGCAGACTGAAATACGGAGTCACAGATGCCTGCATTTAGATGTCAAGCACGTCGGTACATGTTATTTATGTATATATTTACTTCGAGTCTGGCTTTGTTGCCCAGGCTGGAGTGCAGTGGTGCCATCTCAGCTCACTGCAACCTCCGTCTCCCAGGTTCAGGTAATTCTCCCGCCTCAGCCTCCCAAGTAGCTGGGAATACAGGAATCTATCACCCTGCCTGGCTAATTTTTGTATCTTTAGTAGAGATGAGGTTTCACCCCATTCACCAGGCTGATCTTGAACTCCTGACCTCCAGTGATCCACCCACCTTGGCTTCTCATACTGCTGGGATTACAGGTGTTAGCCACTGCCCAGCCTCAGTACGTGTTGAAGGGACACTTCATTCGCTACTTATTTTTGCCCCCCTCCCACCATTTCTTGAGTCCCGTGACACCAGCGTCTGCCAAGGTGTTAGGTGACAATCTGAAAGTGTTAGTAGGAAGTTCCCTGTGAGCCAGCCGTTCCGCTGGCCAGTGTGGTTTGGGGGAAGAACCAGTGGGATGGGCTTTTGAAGGCTTGGGTTCAAGTCCAGGCTGGCTGTGGCTCAGAGCCTCTGCTTTCTCATAGGTAACAAGGGGCAAGAAGCAACTTCTTAGCGGGGGTGGGATGGTTGATGCAGTGATATGCAGGAGACTAGATTATTTTAATCTGCAAAATGCTGTGTACATGATGGCTTTTTTCTTTAATCAAGGCTGGGCCAGGCTGGGCCTGGGGAGTGCCCATCTCTAGAGTGGGGTCGGGCAGCTCAAGGAGCATCTCGTGTCAGTCTGCAAGGGCCACCGTGATGGGGTCCACAGACTGGGCGATTCACACAGCAGACATTTGCTCCCAATTCTGGAGACTGGGAGTCCAAGATCAAGCTGCTGGCAGGGTTGGTTTTTTCCGAGGCCTCTCTCCTTGGCTTGCAGGTGGCTGTCTTTTCCCCGTGTCCTCGCGTGGTCTTCCCTCTGTGTGTCTGTGTCCTATTCTTCCTGTGTTGTTAGGACATCCGCCATCTTGGATTAGGGCCTACTCTAACAACCCCATTTTACCTAATTTACCTCTCTAAAGACCCTGTTTCCAAACATGAAGTCACATCCTGAGGTGCTGGGGGTTGGGATTCGACATAAGAATTCTGGAGGGACACCAGTCAGCCCATATACTGTGGCTTGAGAATGTGAGAGGATGGGGAGGAGTGGCCTCCAAGGAGACTGAGCAGCTCTGCCCCAGCTACACCAGAATGGAGACACACGAGCCCTATGCCTGCCGTGCAGCCCAGACGCTGTCTTGTGTGTGGAGTCCCAGCTAGAAGATACCTCTCTTGCTTCTGGGCATCCACAGTGGTTTATCCGAATCTTCATTGTGTGTTCCGGGCTGTCTTTATAGATGTGCTACCTTCCCGTGCTGGACTTGAGGCGCTGGTGGGGAAGGGAGGGTGTGGCTCATCTCTGCCTCTCCAGGCCTTTGGTGCAGTATTTGTGTGTGTGAAAGAGGGCATTGCAGCACCATTGTGTGGACAGGTTGAGTCCATTTCATAGGCACTCAAGAGCTGCTTTGATTCTGGCAGGCACCGAGCCAGGCTCTTGGGAGGTTGAGGCAACAGGCCTGGCTGTCACAGGCATCCAGTCTGGTGTGGGAGATGGGCAGTGCCAGCACAGCATGATCAGAGCTGTGAGAAAGCGAAGCTTGGGGGACTATGGATACGCAAAGGAAGCCCCTGACCCAGCCTACGGGTGGGAAGTGGTGTCAGCAAAAGCATCCCAGATGAGGAGATGCTCAAGTTGAATTTTAAAGATGAACAGGTGGAAAAGAGAGGGAGGGGCATTTCAGGAAGAGGGTACAGTCAGATCTGATGAGGCCAACCTACAGTAACAAAGAAACCCCAAAAGGTCCGTCTATTAGTCCGTTCTCATGCTGCTATAAAGATACTGACTCTGGGTAATTATAAAGAAAAGAGGTTTAATTGACTCAGGGTTCTGCATGGCTGGGGAGGCCTCAGGAAACTTAGAATCATGGTGGAAGAGGAAGGGGCATGTCTTACATGGAGGCTTTGAGTGTGTGAAGGAGGAACTGTCAAACACTTACAAACCCATCAGATCTTGTGAGAACTCACTATCATGAGAACTGCATGGGGTAACGGCCCCTGTGATCCGGTCACCTCCCACCAGGTCTCTCCCTTGACATGTGGGGATCAGGGGGATTACAATTCAAGATAAGATTTGGTGGGGACACAAAGCCTAACTGTATCAGTCTATTCTAGTTCACACATGCTCTAGCGCAGGCCCACTCCAGTGGGTGATTCAGGGATCCAGCCCCACCCTGTCTTGTCATCCCACCATCTCGATGCATGTCTTTAAAGGTCCCTGCAGCTGGGAAGAGAGAACAGTCATGTGAGCTTTTAAGAGCTTCCGCCCAGAAGTGACTCATGTCAGGTCTAATCATAGGACCCCTACCTCCTGCAAGGGAATCTGGGAAATGTTGGGAACTATGTGGAGGATGTGCCAAGGACACTGGGGAACACACTTGCTGGGGTGCCAGGGCCAAGAGAATACAGTGTTGATGGGAAGTGTGGTCACAGGGCAAAATTAGCTTTGCAAGAAACTTGGTAAAACAGTGATTCTCCCTCCACGCTTCCCCACCCACTACCCACTATAGGGCATAACATCATGGCTGGAAACTAGACCCACAGAAGGAACAGAGTTTCCGAGGCGAGATGAATGAATCAACTTGTGTCAGGCTGGGAAGGATTAATTTCTTTGAGAACTCTTGTTCACTTGCTTTTTAAGGAATTGGGTTTAACATGGGCTCTGTCTCTCTCTTGCTCTTCCTCCATCCCTCTGAAAGTATAAATAATATGGAGTACTTGTTCTAACCTTTTTCATATGGAAACAAAATGTTTATGGCTATGCGCCTTCTAAGCCTTTCAAAGAGCTTGTGCTCCGAGTCACCGCCCCCATTATCAAGGGAGGTGCCTTGGCACTGAGCAGGAGCAGAGGCCTGCCTGTAAAATATTCAGGAGCTTAGCTAACTTTAAAATTCTCACTGGCGCGGGCTTTGTCTTGATGATTTTCATTCAGATTCATTATTATGAGCTTTTTAGTGTTCTGTTGGGCCATATTATTTCCTTATGAGCTCCTTGAGTATCATTTTTTATAATGAAATTTTTATCTATTGAATTTATTACGAAGATCTTTCTTTAATTCAAAGAAGATAAGGCTTGCTTTTTTTGGTTGTAGTTTAGAGATTGTGTCAACACCAAGAGATGAACAGAGGCTGAGAATTAATTGGTGCTTGCATTTCCCTTAATTGACTATGAATGTGTTGAAGTTGGCTGGCTTTGTGCGTGCGAGCCTTGAAATGCAGTGCTTTCTTGTAGCACAGCAACAAATCACGCAAGTTGGTCCTTGTCTTTTGATCCCCCCCAACAGTCTCTTTTATTGGTGTATTTGGACAGTCGACATTTAAAGTGATCACTGACACAGTTGGATTAATATGTTTCCTACTTGTTACCCTTAATCTTTGTTTCTATTTTTGTCTCCAATTATTTTTCTGCTTTCTGTGGTGGTTTTTTTTTTTTTTTTCTTTGAGACAGCCTTGGTCTGTCATCCAGGCTGGAGTGCAGTGGTGAGATCTCTGCTTACTGCAACCTCCACATCCCAGGTTCAAGTGGTCCTGCCTCAGCCTCCCGAGTAGCTGCGACTACAGGCATGTGCCACCTCTCCTGGCTAATTTTTGTATTTTTAGTAGAGACACGATTTCACCATGTTGGCCAGGCTGGTCTCAAACTCCTGACCTGAAGTGATCCACCCACCTCAGCCTCCCAAAGTGCCCAGCTGCCTTCTGTGGTTTTAATAATGTTTCCATGTTCTGTCCTTCTGAACACATCAACTGTACTTTTTAAAAAACTTTTCTTAGGAGTTGCCCTAGAGTTTGCAATACACATTTACAACGAATCCAAGTCCACTTTCAAATAACAGCACACTGCTTCCTGTGTAGTGGAAGCATCTCATCACACACCGTCCCGTTTGTCTCTCCCATCACTGCGCTTGTCCATAAGCTGTACCCATCAAATACACTGTTGCTCTTACTGTTTCAAACAAACGTTCTATTCAATCAATTAAGAATAAGAAAGCGTTTTATTTTATCTTCACAGATTCCTTCTCCAAAGCTCTTCGATTCTTTATGTGGATCTGAGTTTCTGACCTTTGTCATTTTTCCTCAATTCTGAAGAGCTGCTTTTAATCTTCTTTTTTCAAGGCAGGTGACAATGGCAAATTCTTTCAATTTGTGTTTATCTGAGAAAGACATTCTTTCTTTTTCACTTTTGAAGAATAATTTCACAGGCTACAGAACTCTACGCCAGTGGGTTTTTTCCTCTTCTCAATACTTTAAATATTTCCCTCTCCTCTTTCTTGCTTGTGTGGTTTCTGCAGGGAAGTCAGATGTATTAATAATTCTTGCCTTTTCCTCCGTAGGTGTTTTTCCCTCTAACTTCTTTCAGTATTTATTTATTTTTTTTTTTGAGACGGAGTTTCGCTCTTGTTACCCAGGCTGGAGTGCAATGGCACGATCTCGGCTCACTGCAACCTCCGCCTCCTGGGTTCAGGCAATTCTCCTACCTCAGCCTCCCGAGTAGCTGGGATTACAGGCACGCACCACCATGCCCAGCTAATTTTTTGTATTTTTAGTAGAGACGGTGTTTCACCATGTTGACCAGGATGGTCTCGATCTCTTGACCTCGTGATCCACCCACCTCGGCCTCCCAAAGTGCTGGGATTACAAGCTTGAGCCACCGTGCCTGGCTTTTTTTTTTTTTGAGACACAGTCTTACTCTGTTGCCCAGGCTGGAGTAGAGTGGTACCATCTGGGCTTACTATAACCTCTGTCCCCCGGGTTCAAGTGATTCTCGTGCCTCAGCCTCCTGAGTAACTGGAATTACAGGCATGCACCGCCATGCCTGGCTAATTTTTGTAGTTTTTGTAGAGATGGGGTTTTGCCACATTGCCTAGACTGATCTCGAACTCCTAGGCTGATCTCGATCCACCCACCTCAACCTCCCAAAGTGCTGGGATTACAGGTCTGAGCCATCACGCTTGGCCCCAGTATCTTTTCTTTATTTTTACTTTTCTGCAGTTTGCATATGATATGTTAAGTGTAGGGTTTGGGTTTTTTTTTTTTTTGGCATATATTCTTCTGGGTATTTTCAAGCTTCCTGGATCTGTGGTTTGGTGTCTGACATTAATTTTGTGAAATTCTCAGATACTATGCTTCCAATATTTCTTCAATTTCTTTTTCTCTTCTTATCCTCTTATTCTTTTTTACATGTCTTTTTACCTTTTGTAGTTGTCCTTATAGTCTTGGGATATTTTTGGAGACAAGGTCTCACTCTGTCACCCAGGCTGGAGTGCAGTGGTGTGATCATGGCTAACTGCAGCCTCCACCTCCCGAGCCCAGGTGACGCTCCCATTTCAGCTGAGGTGGGAGGCGTATATTACCACGCATGGCTAAGTTCTGGATATTTTGTAGAGACAGGGTTTCACCATGTTGCCCGGGCTGGTCTTGAACTCCTGGCTCAAGAAATCTGCCTACCTCAGCCTCCCAGAGTTCTGGTATTATAGGTGTGAACCACTGCACCCGGCTGTCCTGGGATATTCTGTTTTTTTTTTTTTTTTTTTTCCGTTGCTTTCCAGTTAGGAAATAATCTGTTGATGTATCTTTAAGCCCACTGGCTCTTTGTTCAGCTGTGTTCAGTCTACTAATGAGCCCATGAAAGCATTCTTCATTTCTGTTGCAATACTTTTTATTTCTAGCATTTCTTTTTTATCCTCTTTTTAGAACTTTCCTCTCTGCTCACATTACCCATCTGGTTTTGCATGTTGTCCGCTTTCTTCATTAGAATCCTTGGCATATTAATTATAGTTCTTTTAAAGTTCCAGCCCGATCATTTCAGCATCTCTGCCGTGCCTGGTCCCAATGTTTGGGCTCTCTTTTTTTGCCTTTCAGTATGCCTTGTAATGTTTTCTGTTGCGAGCCAGACATGACGCGTTTGGTAAGACGAAGCTAAACTGGTTCCCATGGAGGTTTTTGCTCAGACATTGATTCTGTGTGTCTGCCTTTCCAAATGTCGGGGCAGTAGTTAGCGCTATGACCTCAGTTGTCTGATGGATCCAAGATAAGTTCTTGATTTGCATTTTGTTGAACTTGCCTTGTGTAGATGGAAGTCATGCTTCTAAGCTCCTTATGTGACAGACCAGAAACTAAAAGTTTGGCGCGGTTCTCACTGCGTCCTCCCTCCCTCCTTCTTCCCCTGCCTCCCCTTCTTCTGTACAGAGTCCCCCACTTCATTGGGCAGGACTTTGCCAAAGTGGCCTGGGGCAGGTAACTGGAAGTTTCTCTCATCTTTTTGGGGTTGGCATGATGAACTTGGACCTGGGCTCTGTGGGTCTCTGACCATGTGAGGCCAGAGATGTTTCAGAGCCTTCCAGATTCAGAGAGGCCTCTTCTCCTAAACTTGGCTTCTTTGGGACATATCAAGGACTTGTTAGGACCAGGAGAAGGAGGCTGTTGAGGGCAGGGTCGTCGCGGCATTCAGCTGTTGCTGTGTCTCCTGCCGTCCTCCACTACAGAGGCAAACTGGGGGACAGTGACTGGTGATGGTGACAATCGAGGCTGCCAGCCCCAGGAATGGTGTTTGATCTTGGAATACTTTTCTAGGGACAGGAGTGGTCCACGGAGAAATCTCATCCTAACCCCTTGGCCATATTTACAATGCAAAGGATGGTTTCCTTCTGATCTGTGTAGGGAAACTCTGAGAACAGCAGCTGAGTGGGGGTCTGGATGAAGGAGCTTTCAGTAGGAATGGCCATCAGCATCATGAGGGCAGGGCGTGATGGGTCCTGCTCAGCATCCTGGTCCCCATACCCAGCATGGCCTCTGGATTTCAGAAGGTGTGCCACAAACTTGTGCTGAACAAATAATGGGGTGATGTATTTAACCAGTCGACTTCAATCTGATCTCAAGCCTTATAGATTGTGGAGATCAAACATGCATGGCTTTGTTTATCCAAGAGCAAGGCCAAGGGCCCTTGATGGTCAGTATCTTACCATTTAGCCAAGGGCCATATTTGAAGATTGAGGGTGCCTGGCTGGCATGGGGTGGGGTCACACCCAGCGTCTGACCACACATGTGCCAGCTCTTGTCTAGTTGTACTAGGCTCTGCAGAAGGGGTGAGTGTTTTTACCAAGGAATCAGGACACCTGTGTCCATTGATGGCTGAATGGCATGTGTCCTCCTGCCTGAACTCTGTAGATGTGGAGACACTCACAGGGTGAGAGTGAAAGTGGGATATGTGATGTCTTCATCATCCAGCAGGTGTTCAAAGAGGGCTCCTGGGGGTACTGATGCCTGCTTGGGGTGAGCACCTTGCCTGGTAGAGACTTAACTAAACCAGATGGCATGGAAGGCATCCAAAGGCAGCAAGTGGACCAGACGCCTGAGATGGCCAGGGGCCCGGCAAGACACCCACTGGGTGTGGGACTTCCAGGCAGTGGACCGCTGCAGGTGCGTTCCTGTTTCTGCTGTTTTATTTCTCTGCAGGGGTGGGGTGTGGCTGATGCTTGCTACAGGTGGTACTCTCTGGTAGCCCTGGGTGAGTGGCTGGGAGGAGGAGGGGCAGGGAGACCCTGGAGGCCTGTGAGGTAGGCCAGCTGCAGGTGACAAGGCTGGGGGGACTGGAGGGACTCCAGAGAGAATTTGGCAGGTGGAATGTGGGGCTTTGGGGGTGCATGTGGGGAGCAAGCCCCGGAGGGAATGGACAGAGGAGGCACGTGGCTCCCATGTTTGCTCACCCAGGCTGGGGCTTTGTCAGGCAGATAATGGATCCATTCATTTTTTTCTCCACTTGAAGAAGCACATTGAAGACCAGCTGGGTCTCCTGTTGTGGGGACAAATTTCCCAGGCCACAGGCTTGGACCTTGTGCCAGTAAAGACTCCCCTTCACTCCCTCCTCCCTCCTGGTCCCTTCTGAGCTCATTCACTGCTTGCAGCCCCTGGGCCTTGGCTTTGGCAGCAGGTGGCCTTCTGTCCACCCGTTTGGAGGACACACCTGCAGGGACACTTCCCTTGCCCTGACCATGGAGAGCCATCACTTGTGGGGCTCTGATAGTCTAGGAACCTGATGCAGTGAGAGATCCCCATTTCACAGATGGGGAAACTGAGACACAGACAACTCAGAGAACTGACCCCAGACCCCAAGTGACCTGCCTGGGAGGTGAATTCATGTCTGTCTGGCTCTAAAGCCTTTTTCTAACCACATGACTGTGGTTAGTGACTGTCTCAGGGGCAGCATCTTCACCCGTTTCACTCACCCGCAGATGGAGGCGGTGGTGGTCCTGGCATCACAGCCTTCACAGGGCATTGTTGTGGGGGTCAAATGAGATTGTCCTGTGGAAGGCGGATAGGGCACCTGATAAATAGCAGGTGTTACCCAGAGACGGAAGGGTGGATGCCAACTTTCTGATGTCTGAAGGGCTCCTGTATGCAGGAGTGGAAGTAGACGAATTTTGGGGGCTTCCGACTGCCTGGAGGAGCTAAGGGCAGAGGTTATAAGGGCGCCGTTTTTTGTTTGCTTCTTTTTGGTTCGAAATGAGAAGTGCTTTCTGAAGTAAGGGTTGCCAAGGGTGAGCCCGGTGGCGGAGGGGGCCTCCCGTCACTGGAAGGACTTTGGAGAGAGGCTGTGGGACTGCGTGTTGGGGAAGGGGGATGAAGGAGGGAATCCCACAGGAGGGAAGGGAGGATGTGGCCTGTGGGACCTTCCCAGGTGCCCGCTGGCCTCGTCTTCCTTCACATTGTTTCTCTGAACACAGTGCGGGGCCATATTTCCAGGCCACCTCCCAGCCCACCAAGTCCTGACACAGCTGTTGCCCCGTTTGGGCCTCACCAATGTGCCAGCGAGGTCGCCGTTGCTACTGTTCCTCCTAAGCCATTAGCTGGGGAGCCCAAGGCTGATAGCCTATCCTCCCCCACCAGGCCCAGCCTGTGCCTGCCACCCTGGCCTCTTCTTGCTCCCTCAGGCACAGGCTCCCCCATGGCACAGACTCTCCCCTTTCCTCTGCTTCTCATCTTTCCTTCCAGAATGTCTGGCTTTTCAGCAACCCCACAGTGTGAGTTTTCAGTGTGTGGGGTGTGCCGTGGCTGTGACTCTGAGCCTCAGTTTTCTCATCTCTAAATTGGGAGAACAGCCTGTGCCTTTTGCCTGCCCCTCGGCTTGCTGTGGCTCACATGGGTCAGATGGGCAGCGTGTGGTGAGGCAGATGGGGCGACGTGCCAGGCTCCAAACCCCACCAGCCCAGTTTTCCCTCAGAAGAAAGAGATTGACATTCCTTGGCCGGGGATTGCTGGGGAGCCTGCCCTGTTTTCGGAGCCACTGACTGCGCTGCTGAGTGTGGTATAGGGGTGTGTCTTCTGTACGTGTGTGTGGCATATGTGGTGTGGGTTTCTGTAGGATGTGTGTGTGATGTCTGCGTGTGGTGTGTGTGTATGTGTGTTGCATAGGGTGTGTGTTTCTGCACGATGTATTTGTGTGTGATGTCTGCATGTGGTGTGTGTATGTGTGTGTGGCATATGTGGTGTAGGTTTCTGTAGGATGTGTGTGTGATGTCTGCGTGTGGTGTGTGTGTATGTGTGTTGTATAGGGTGTGTGTTTCTGCGTGATGTATTTGTGTGTGATGTCTGCGTGTGGTGTGTGTGTAGTGTGGCATATGTGGTATGTGTTTCTGTATGATGTGTGTGTAATGTCTGTGTGTGGTGTGTGTGTTGTATGGAATGTGTGTTTCTGTATGATGTGTGTATTTGTGTGTGGTGTGTATGTGTGTGTCCGCATATGTGGTGTGGGTTTCTGTATGATGTGTGCGTAATGTCTGTGTATGTATGGTGCAGTGTGTTGCCTGGGGTGTGTTTCTGTATGATGTGCGTGCTTGTGAGTGGTGTATGCATGGGATGTGTGTGCATGTGTGGTGTGTTTCTATATGGTGTGTGTATTTGTGTATGGTGTAGCTTTGCAGTGTGTGTGTTTGTATGGTGTATGTGGTGTGTTTCTGTATGATGTGTGGTGTGTCTTTGTGAGGTGCAGTATGTGTGCATGTATGTTGTATGGAGTGTGTTTCTGTCTGATGTGTGTGTGCTTTTAAGTGGTGTATGTATAGGTGTGGGGGGCGTGTGTGGTATGTGTCTCTGTGTGGTGTATGTATGGGTGTGTGTGGGGGGCATGTGTGATGTGTGTGCACATGTTTCTGCATGCTGTGTGTGTGTGCACATGTTTCTGTATGGTGTGTGCATGCTTGTGAGTGGTGTATGTGTGTGGAGGGGCATGTGTGGTGTGTGTTTCTGCATGGTGTGTGTGTGTGTGTGTTCCTGTATGGTGTGTGTATGCTTGTGAGTGGTGTATGTATGGGTGTGGGGGGCATGTGTGTGTGTGTTTCTGCATGCTGTGTGTGTGTGTTTCTGTTGGAGTGTGCGTGCTTGTGAGTGGTGTATGTGTGTGGAGGGGCATGTGTGGTGTGTGGAGGGGCATGTGTGGTGTGTGTTTCTGCATGCTGTGTGTATGTGTGTGTTTTTCTGAATGGTGTATGCATGCTTATGAGTGGTTTACGTATGGGTGTGGGGGGGCGTGTGTGTGTGTTTCTGCATGGTGTGTGTGTTTGTGTGCATGTGTTTCTCTGTGGTATGTTCATGCTTGTGTGTATAACATGCACAGAATCACCCCCTCCCAGACACATGAGGGACTCTTAGGTATTTGTTGGGTGCAGAATGAACCTGACCCAGGAAAGGAAGTCTGGACAGTGTGGGCTGCTGCGGCCATAGATGGAGCTAGGAGAGTGGCATCGAGTGGCCTGTGTCCCAACTTGGTGAGGCCACATCAGCAGGGAACCATGGGGAGGGTCACTGCCCATGACCCTAGAGCCTGGATGAGTTGGCAGGTAGGCCTAGACCAGGGGAGGCCACTGAGTCACATGAATGCAGACAGGCAAGGGTGAGGGTGAGCTGGGGCAGTGGCAGTAGGGGCCGTCTCTGAGAACAGAAGTGTTAGGGGATGGCTCTTGGTGGCTGGATGTTGAGGGTTGGGGAAGCCTCGGGCCCATTCTCGATTAAGCTGCCACACTTAAGCATGGAACTGGGTCCAGGTCACCAAGTGCTCTGAATGTGCTGGTGCAGGTGGCTGCTCTGTTGTCATTTCTATGTTGATGAGACCCGCCAGCTGTGACCCGGTGTCTGTGATGGGACACAGGGGCCTGAGAGCCCTGGCTGAAGGTGACCCTCTCTGGGATTAGCAATGGTTGCCAGCCCTCATCCCACGTATTGCCGTCTACACGGCCCACCTACATTATGGATGGAGAGTCCTGGGTGGAGAGAACACAACCAGACCAGGGCTGGGGGATGGTGGCAGAGCTGGCGCAAGGGATTGAGCCTCCTGCCCCTCATTCTGGGTCCGCTTTACCTCCAAGAGGCATTTTGCCTCCAAGCCTAGAGTATGTGTTAGGAAAACTTAACTTGGTTGACATTATTGACTATGCCTTACAGAAGTTTCATTTAAAACTTCCTCTAACTATTTTGCATCAGTATGAAAAGAGACAGCAAGCTCCTTGTTAATTTCCTGTCACTGAAAAATGAGGTCTCCTAATAAAGTTAATTTCCTAGATTTCCCAGGCCTTTTTTTTGTTTTTTAGAGACATGGTCTCATGGCTCTGTTTCCCAGGCTGGAGTGCAGTGGCACCATCACAGCTCACTGCAGCCTTGAACTCCTGGGCTCAGGAGCTCCTCCCACCTCAGTCTCCTGGGTAGTTAGGACTGCAGGCTCGTGCCACCACAAGCTAACTTTTTAATTTTTTGTAGAGACACGGTCTTCCTCTGTTGCCCAAACTGGTCTTGAACTCCTGGGCTCAAGCCATCCTCCTGCCTTGGCCTTCCAAAGTTTTGGGATTATAGATGTGAGCCACCATACCCCATCAGGCTTTTTCTTTTCAAGTATGAATGGACTTTTTATTTTAATCTCCTCTCTCTTTTGTGGTGGTGGCATGGTAGAAAATCTTTGCTGTCTTTCCTTTTCCTGCCTGTGTCTTTGCCTTTTGCACAATGCTGTTTTCTAGTTCCCTGTGTCCATTTGGCCCTGGGCTGGGAGAACAGACAGCTCACCTACTAGGATTGTGTGAAAGTCCTGAGAATCAGGATTTATGCAATCAACGAAATAATGAAAGAAATGGTACTGGGTTGTCTTTTGAGCAGAATCGAAATATCAGAGTGAAGCTCACGCCCCAGGCCAGCTTCAACTCCTTCCATGAATCCTTTGTGGCCCAAGTGGGGACTCAGAGGCTGCCAGAGTCCCCACTCCACAGAGCTGCTGGAGGCTGAGTGCCTTCAGGTTTGGGCCTGGGATGGGGGCTTTGCCTACTATGTCATGTGTGCTGGCTCTCTGTGGGGGGTTTGGTCCCCCCAGAAGCCATGCCTCCTCCCTCAGTGGCAAGATCTCTGTTCCACGGGACTGTACGACCTCCAGATAGGTGAGCATTTTGCAGGGGATGTTGAAAACTAGTCGCATTGGCAGAAAATAGAAAAACGGAACCTTTCGCATTTGCTAAATTCTTACAATGTTAACAAGGGACATCGTTCGTTCAAAGGGTTTTTTTTACTTTGAGTTAAATCATTATAATTATTAATGGTTATTGGCTGTTAACTCTAACCGAGTGCTTGTTACAGCCTGGTGCCTGTTTTGAACACCTTAAAAGTATGAAATCATTCCATACCCACAACAACCTTGTGAGGAAGGAATTATTACTAGCCTCATTTTCTGATGAAGAAATTGAGGCACAGAGACATGAAGCCTCTTGTCTGAGGTCACACAGCTGGTAAATGGAAGAGCTAAGAACCCACACAGTCCTTGTGGCTCCTGAGCCCGAGCTCTCACCCTCCACATCCCCCACACCCCCGACCCCCACACCACATGGGCCGGGCCCTGTCCTCCCAGCTTTGCAGCTGATGAAACAACAGTTCAGGGATGTGAACTGAAGTCCCCCACATCCCAGAGCTGGCACTTGCTTGTGTGGGACTTGAGTTCAGGTCAGCAACTGCTCCCTCTAACCCCTATTTATATCACATTATGTTATTTTTCTTCATAAGGCCTCTGCCAATCCTTGAATCTTGGCACAGTCTTTTAAAGACAAGAATCTTTTGTGATTTTCATGCTAAATATGCAATGCAGAATCTTTGTAGATCCTTTAGAAAATGTATCCAGGCAAAAATCAAATCTAAACAGAAGGAAAAACCCAAGTATCCTTACCTCTTTGAAAGACGTCCACTCTTAATAGATTGTAAATATTTGTCTATGCCATTTTATTATTATTAGAGACAGGGTCTCACTCCATCGCTCAGGTTGGAGTACAGTGGTTTGATCTTGGCTCACTGCCACCTCCACCTCCTAGGTTCAAGCAATTCTCCTGTCTCAGCCTCCCAAATAGCTGGGATTACAGGCTAATTTTTGTATTTTTAGTAGAGATGGGGTTTCACCATTTTGACCAGGCTGGTTTTGAACTCCTGACCTCAAGTGATCTGCCCGCCTTAGCTTCCCAAAGTGCTGGGATTACAGGCGTGAGCCACTGCATGTGGCCCTGTCAATGCTATTTTAAATGCCTATACTTAAACATAAGCCTGCCTACAAATGTACATATATACAGTGTATATTTTATGCAGTATATATATACACATTACTTATACATATACACTGCAGTATGCTGTATATACAATTATATTAGTTGCTTTTTCCATTTAATAGGTGACAAACATCAGAGTCTGCAAGGTGACGGCCACAGGTCAAGTCTGGTCCACAGATGGTTTCTGTTTGGGCTGCACAATATTTAAACAAATTTGCGTGAATTAGTTTCTAACTTGTACAAATTGGGAAATTTCACATAAAAATCAATGTCAGCTTTCTCTGGAAAAATCAGATCCGGCTCCTCCGTTTAATGCTCTTGAACATCGCTGGAGCCGTGTTGTGGTCACTAGAGTAGATGGTGTGTGCCAAGGGCTCACCCCTGTCACTTCCCGTGCCTTTGCTGTGTGCTCCCTGCTGGGTCCAGGTGCAGGCTGCATGTCTGTGATGGCGTGCGCTCCTCCACTGCATAGCCATTGCTGGATTTACTAGTGCAGTTTTGTAGCATGAGGAATTCCCTATGGCAGGACATTTAGCTTGCTTGCAACATTTGCTCTCCTGATGCCTGGCACAGTTCTTTGGAAGGTGAGAGGGGAGTTGAAGTCAAGAGAGTATTGGCCTCCAAATAGTCATGCTGTCCTGGGTCTGAACACTGAGGACTATTTGACGCCCCTGCCCCTTACGAAGCCCACGGTTGATAGAGCCGCAGGAAAAATCCTGGGTCAAGCTGTGGATATTGTTGGCAAATCCGGCAGCTCAGGCCAATGAGAATGATGATGATGATGAAGATGATGATAATGAAGCTGCTGCCGTTTTTTTTTTTTTTTGAGACAAGGTCTTGCTCTGTTGCCCAGGCTGGAGTGCAGAGGCACAATCTCCACTCACTGCAACCTCCGCCTCCCAGATTCAAACGATTCTTCTGCCTCAGCCTCCCGAGTAGCTGGGCTTACAGGTGTGCACCACCATGCCTGGCTAATTTTTGTACTTTTGGTGGAGATGGGGTTTCACCATGTTGGCCAGGCTGGTCTCGAACTCCTGACCTCAGGTGATCCAGCTGCCTTGGTCTCCCAAAATGCTGGGATTACAGGTGCAAATCACTGCACCCAGCCTGCTACCATTTTTTGAGCATCCCTTTGTGCTGGGAAGTGTGCCAAGAAATGCCCAAACCTGAAGGCACTTAGCATCCAGCAGCTCTGTGGAGTGGAGACTCTGACAGCCTCTGAGTCCCCACTTGGGCCACAAAGAATTCATGGAAGGAGTTGAAGCTGGCCTGGAGCATGAGCTTCACTCTGGTATTTCTGGTATTTTGGTTCTGCTCAGAAGAGAGCCCAGTACCATGTCTTTCATTATTTTGTTGGTTACATAAACAGCATGAGCACCATTACGGGATTTAAAGTGAAACTGAAAATCCAGGGATGTGAACTGGTGAGAAGCACATTCACCATCTCTCCAGGTGCCGCCTAGCAGGGCTCACGGGCCGCTGTGGTCCATGGGCCTCCCTCCCTGCCTCTGCCTGGGCTGTTTCTGAGTTGGCTGGTGTGCCTTTGCTCACTCGGCCACCAACAACTTTTGGGCCCTGAGGTTATTTCCAGTTTTCCATTGCCATCAATAATTCAAATTATGCCACACGCATCTTTAGGCATATGGCTTTTTTCCTTTCAGGAATTACTTCCTTAGAATAAATTCCCAGGAAGCATATTACTGAGCCTGGGGTAGGAATGCCACTGTAGCTTTTTAAGTCAGCACAATCAATTTGGATTTAGATATTTAAACCAAAGGCATATACTTACTCAGAGATTTTTTTCCCTAAGGGCTTATTAAGTAATGAATGTGTATTAAAAAAAAGTGTGGCTTGATTCTTTAGGACAAATTATTTTCTGTCCACAGAAAGGATTTCACTCTGCCCAGCTACCTCATTCACGTTTTCGCCAAGGAGCCCCCTGGGATCTCCCATGTAATTTTTGGTGAAATGAGCAGGAAGTGTTACAAAGAAGACCTCTTGGTGATGGGCTGGAATTTCTGCTTATCAGATACTGTTTGGATTTGAGTTGCCTTGAAGGAGCTAATTTTCTTTTTGTGTCTGTGTTATTTGAATCCTGTTATAAAAATATTAGGCCACGTGGGATTAGAAGCAGGAGACCTGAATTGGAAATCTCATTGCAGCCACCATATCACTGAGCAATCTTGGGCAATTCACGTTTGCTTTTGAGCCTTAATTTTTTCATCTGCACCTGGGAAGCAAAGGTCCCTTCTATTCTCACCTCATAGGTTGTGAATTGTGACTATAGAGGGATGTGCTAGGCCCTGCTGAGAGGGGAGGCATTGTGGTTTCCTGGTGATGTTACACAGTGTGGCGAGGGGCAAGGCTTATTCAGACTTGTGCTCTGAGAAGCTGGTTTCCCTGGGCGCTAAACAAAGTGCTGAGTGTGTTCCAGGAGTGGTTTTCTGTTTGTTTGTTTGTTTGTTTCTGAGACGGAGTTTCGCTCTTGTTGCCCAGGCTGCAGTGCAATGGCGCGATCTCAGCTCACTACAACCTCCGCCTCTCACGTTCAAGTGATTCTCCTGCCCCAGCCTCCCAACTAGCTGGGATTACAGGCATGTGCCACCACACCTGGCTAATTTTGTATTTTTAGTAGAGACAGGGTTTCTCCATGTTGGCCAGGCTGGTCTCAAACTCCTGACCCCAGGTGATCCATCCGAATCATCCTCCCAAAGTCCTGTGATTATGGGCATGAGCCACCACATCCGGCCCCGGTTTTTCCCTGCATGCCTGGTATATTAATTTCCTGTGGCCTCCATAAAGAATGACCACAAACTGGGTGGTAAACAGAAATTTATTCTCATAGTTCTAGAGGTCAGAAATCCCAAATCACAGTGCTGGCGGGGCGACATTCCCTCAAAAGGCACTAGGGGAGAAGCTGCCAGTCTTTCCCTCCTCCAGCGCTGGACGGCTGCTGGCTGTCCTGGGCTTCCCTGCTGTAGCCTCAGCACTCCAGTCTCTTCCCTGGTTTTTCTTGGGCTTCTCTCCTGTGCGCCTTCTCTGCGCATCTCCTAAAAGAAGGACTCTTGTCAATGGATTTAGACTTCACCCTGCTCCAGGTTGATTTCTTCTTGAGATCTTTAACTTCATGACATCTTTGAAGACATTTTTTCCTAATAAGGGCACATCCGCAGGTTCTGGGGAGCAGGATGTGATCATATCTTTTTGGGATCACCATTCAGCCCGCCTCAGCCATCATCAGCCAGAAGCCCGGCCTTGCTGCCCAACCAGAGCTCTGCCTTTGTCTCCTGTGGCCTCAGTCCAGGGTCCCAACCCTTCTCCTTGCCTCTCCAATTGTCACCATGAGGCTGTGCTTTAAGGAGGGGAGGAAATTTTGCAGCAGGCCTGAGAAGGCCAGACAAGGCCTTGGACCCAGTGCCTTGGCAGATATTGTTGGTGGGCATTGTGGAAGGCTGTGGGGGTCAGGCCAAGAGCCTGGCATATAGGTCACGGGTGGCAAATATCCACCTCCCCTGAGCCGGTCCTCTTGGCTCCAGAACTGAAATATCTCTGCAGCCCACCCAGGTCTGAGATCACATGCTGTGGGAAGTAAAAGTTCCTTTTTAAAGTTTCCTTTCTTGTTAAAGAATAAGTGTGCTAATAACTCTTTGTTACGCCCCATTTTATGTAGCTGTTAGACACGCCATGCTTACAGGCACGTAGTACATTCTATGCCCTTGTACTTTAACCAAGATACCTGTGCTGGACGTGCTCACAGGCATGGCCCAGCTCTCCATTGCTTTTACCTCTTTAGAAAAGTTTTAAGTTGTTGGCCAATTGGGTTTTAGTTTAGATTGTGAGGTCTGACTCCAGCCAATGGAGATCAGACACAGCAGTAAGGACGACCCCAAATGCATAAGAGATAAATATATCTGTGTTCCTTTGTTTATTGTACTCTCGTAGCAAGATGGCTAGTGAGAGTACCTTTCCTACAGGAAGTAAAAATTGCTGAAAGATCCTTTGTCTCAGTGCTGAGTTTTCTTGGTGGCACCAAGCATCTGTTTCCAACACATGTCCCCTTGTCTTAGCCTCCATGTCATTTGTCTGTGCCTCAGCAGCCCGAGTGCCCTTGAAACAGCAGGATGAGAGTCGCAGAGCCTCTGCAATGCTTCCTGTGTGCCAGGCAGGGAACAATTTCACTCTCACCACCACCTCTGGGGTACGGATGTTATCATCTGCACTTTAGTGAAATGGAAATCTGAGTCACGCCTTACTAATGTCTTCCCAGCATGCTCAGGGAAGGACTTGAACTCTGTCCAGGGCCAGCTTCACTGGCACATGACCTGTGCTGTCCTGTAGGGCCTGCACTCAGAGGGACTAGCTCTTGGTTTAATGCTCTGCTGTCACCGTCATGCAAGTCTTAATAATTTTGAACAAGGAGCCTCACATTTTCATTTTGTGCTGGGCTGCAAATGCATAGCTGGTCTTGACTCTGTGCTTGGCGTAGGACCCCATGTGTGTGGCAGTTTGCCCTCCCCACCGCCTGCCCATGACAGGTGATATTTGATAGCTGTGTATCACAGTGCTCTGTAGACTTTTCTTTTCCAGCACATACTGCAAGCCATCATTATTTTATGTATTCATTTCCACAGTGGTCTCCCTGACCAGACAGTTCTGTGATGGCCCGGACTCCGTCTGGTCCTCCTGCAGGCCTGGTATATTTATTTTCTGTGGGCAATTAAGGGATAGCCAGGCTTCCAAGGCACAGACAAATGACATGGAGGCTGGGACAAGGGGGCTCATGTTTTTAGAGATGGGTGGGCTGCAGAGATACTTCAGTTCTGGAACCAATAGGACTGGTTCACGGGAGGTGGAGATTTGCCATCCTTGGCCTATATGCCAGACAAGGTCCAGGGTCAGCAGGGGAGCTCCACATGCCTTCAGGAAGGAGCGTTCTCTGAGGACTCTGCCTCCTGTGTGTCCTGAGCAGTCAGTCACCCTCCAGCCTGCTGCACTGAGCCAGGGCTGTGCTCTTTCCTTGACACTGGGCAGTGGGCTCAGAATGAAAAGCCCTGGGTGCAGCAGACACCAAGCTCAGCTCAGACAGGAGAGTGCCCTGCTGCCACTCCTGTCGATGAGACCTTTGTGCAGCCCACAGCCAGATGGGCTGATTGCAGTAATACCGTGTGGCGCTGTGAGCATCAGGACCCTCAACAGTGTTTGCATGGCACAGAGGCCGGTTACTGGGGGCCTCCCTGAGCTCCGAGGTTGACTTGGCCCAGAACTTTGGACACCCTCCCCTCCTGCACTCCATTCATCTCCACACTCACTGCGGCCCGGCCTGGCATCGGCCTATGGAGATTTATTCATCCTGGAATTGGATCGAGCTTGGACTTTGGGCACAGGGTGGGGCACACAAAAGTTGAAGCCAAAGTCCTGACCCAGAGGAGCTGACAGTTGACACACAGGGCAGGGCCCCCTTTCCCCCACTGGCAGCCCAAAGAGTAGGCAGACCTGCAGCCTCCCCATCCTGCCTGTGAGCCTGGTGGGCTGCCCCTGTGGGTATGGTCCATCTGCTTTCTCTTCAGCTTTTTTCTAGTGTCCTTCCTGGCTAATTGCAGATATTTTTCTTGACTTTCTTAAAAATAATGCACTGTTTCTTCTGAAAAGCAATCATTGAAATAGGAAAGCATACTTATCTAGAAGAGTCTAAAGAAGAGAATAGGTATCACCTGTAACTGCATCCCCCTGGGCGGGGGGGTCCCATCCGTTTCCTGGAGGCATGGCTGCTGCATCCTTTCCCCATATGCCCAGGGTACAGGGCTGGCACCTTGCAGGTGCTCAACACATATTTATGACTGAGTGAAAAGAATTAGCAAATATATTTGTGTGTGTGTATTATATATAGCAGAAAATTAAGACTATAAATTGTATTTGTTATTTGTTGATTTATTTTGAGACAGAGTCTCCCAGGCTGGAGTGCAATGGTGCGATCTTGCCTCAGCTCAGCTAATTTTTTTGTATTTTTAGTACATAAGGGGTTTCACCATGTTGGCCAGGCTGGTCTCAAACTCCTGACTTCAGGTGATCCTCCCATCTCTGCCTCCCAAAGTGCTGGTATTATAGGCACCACACCCAGTCTTGTGGCACTGACCTTTTGCTATGTGGAGTCTGCTGTCGGGGCTTAGACTTCGTTTACTTAATCTATCCCTTCTGCTGAGCACCGTGCTATTGGGATGAACATCCAAGTATTTTATCAGAGACTGTATCTCTCGTATTTCCTTAAGGCACATTCCTAGAAATGGCCACAGAAAGGAATAAAAAGGAGTAAGCTTCCTTTTTGGGGTGTCGTGTTTTGTGTGCCTTCCTGCTGATCAGGGTATGGGGAGGTGTACTTCAGACTGGAAGGCTGATTTCTGAGAACTGCTATGGTTATAAAAGCGGCAGGTCGGAGGAGGTGAGGAATAAATCATGTATCAAGCTCTAAGTCAGATCAAGGCAAATGGAGTTCATACTTATCCGAAGACAGAATGTACCTTTCCGGAATCGATCGGCGGGGATGTTGATGAGCCCAGAATAATCCTTCATGGAGTGTTGAGAAACACCGCTGTCTCCTGTTCAGGAGGAAGGCCACTGGTCTCCATCACTGCCTCTCAGATTTTATAGTTTGGAAGGACGTCCCAGGGCCCCAGGGCTAGCAGGGCATGCCTGACTTCAGTTCATGGTCACTGAGCATCTGGACCTTGCCGACGCACTGGCATTGCGGAGACCCCAGCCAGACCATTCCTGGGCACCCCTGTACTTCCTGCACCTCCCACCCACAGGCTGAGGTCACATGGACTCCAGGCAGCCGAGTCCTGTGGCCAGCTTCAGTTCCTCACTTTGACCTCTTCAGGGCTGCCCACTGTTGGCATCTTCCTTCTAGACGCATGATCTTCTGCAGCCTCTCTGGTGCTTTCCCTCCTTCAGGCTTGTTCACGGCCTTCCTTGCCAATTTTGTCCCTTCTGCCCAACCTCCCAAGTTAGCATTCCTCAACCCTGGAGTGTTCCCTCCTGGCTCTGCATTCGTTCCCTAGGTGATCTAATCCCAGCGCCACCACTCAATGGGCTGTGTGGACTTAGGTAGCTTACGTCACCTCTCTGTGCTTTATTTCCTCATCTCAAATGGGCTTAGTAAAATACTCTCTCACCGGGTGTTCCAAGGATGATGGGATGGGATTCCCTGCTCCTGCCACAGGCCCTGGCACATGAATGGCACCTAATGACTCTCCTGCTGTCACTCACTCACTCATTCATTCATTGACTCACTCAGCGGATCCGGATGGAAAACATCTTATGTGCTGCCCTGTCTTCTAGGCATGGAGGACGCAGTGGGGGCAGAGCAGACCTGGGCTTTGCTTACTGGGAACCCATCCTCACAGAGCGGACATAGATGAGAACTAAGTAAATCACAGTTTATGAGATGGAAAATGATCAGGAGACGTGTGATGGGAAGGGAGAGCAGAGATGGCTTTCTGAGGCAGCTTGGGGCGGTGGTTAGTCTCAGTCCTGGCTCACCCACTTCCAGCTGTGGACCTTGATCAGGTTCATACTGTTTCCTCTCTCAGTAGCTGAGTGACATCACTGGCAGTCAACCTCTGTGTGTCTCAGTTTCCTCATCTGTAACACTGAGTGACATCATCTACCTAGTAGGGAAGGGAACCACTAACCTCTGAAATCGAAAAGCCCATTTCTCAAAGTGTGGTCCTCAGACCCTGCTTCAGAATTTGCTGGGACTATGGATGGAAATGCAGATTTCCTGGCCCACCACATTCCTCACGTTGAGCTCTGGGTGAGGATCAGAGCCCTGCTTTTTGGAAGAAGCACCTTGGGAGACTCAGGCTCACTGATGTTGGCAGACCGTAGTCTGCAGGCTGCTGAGATGAGCTGGTCTTATCTTGATGGGGGCAGTATGGATTGAAACTACTCAAGGTGTGGTCACCTGGGAGCCTCACCTGTGAGTTTGTTAGAAATGCAAATCAGATTCTTTAGGGGTGGGCCCAGGACTCCTCGCCTTAAGAACCTCCAAGAGATTCTGCTGTAGCCCCCATCAGGGAGGCTCTAGGTCAGTCCTGGGAGTGGCAGGTGCCTGACCCACAGTGCCCTAGTCAGGGTCACCAGCTCCCCACTGTTCTCTCCCTGATAACTGAGTTTCCCTCCTTCCCTCAGGATCCCAAGTGATGGTGGTTTCCTCGGAGGGCGAGCTGAGCCCTGCGCAACTGGTTAGCACGGTGGAGCTGGTAGCCGCGCCTGCTGGCTGGTGTGCGTGAACGGGTGTGAACCGCAGGATCTCAGCACCTTGACCCAAGAGGAAGCATGTCGAAGAAAGGTCGGAGCAAGGGCGAGAAGCCCGAGATGGAGACGGACCCAGTGCAGATGGCCAACGAGGAGCTGCGGGCCAAGTTGACCAGCATTCAGATCGAGTTCCAGCAGGAAAAGAGCAAGGTGGGGGCTGGTGCCAGCTCAGCAGCAGCTGAGTACTGTTGCCCCTGGGGCCTGTGTGGGGAGAGCCTGTTCCAGGCGCCAAGGGTGGGCACTTCACCTCTCTGGCCTGCAGTAGTGTTGCCCTTGGATAGTGTTGTCCCTGGGGCCGGGGTGGAGAGCCTGTTCCAGGCGCCAAGGGTGGGCACTTCACCTCTCTGGCCTGCAGTAGTGTTGCCCTTGGATAGTGTTGTCCCTGGGGCCGGGGTGGAGAGCCTGTTCCAGGCGCCAAGGGTGGGCACTTCACCTCTCTGGCCTGCAGTAGTGTTGCCCTTGGATAGTGTTGTCCCTGGGGCCTGGGTGGAGAGCCTGTTCCAGGCGCCAAGGGTGGGCACTTCACCTCTCTGGCCTGCAGTAGTGTTGCCCTTGGATAGTGTTGTCCCTGGGGCCTGGGTGGAGAGCCTGTTCCAGGCGCCAAGGGTGGGCACTTCACCTCTCTGGCCTGCAGTAGTGTTGCCCTTGGATAGTGTTGTCCCTGGGGCCGGGGTGGAGAGCCTGTTCCAGGCGCCAAGGGTGGGCACTTCACCTCTCTGGCCTGCAGTAGTGTTGCCCTTGGATAGTGTTGTCCCTGGGGCCGGGGTGGAGAGCCTGTTCCAGGCGCCAAGGGTGGGCACTTCATCTCTCTGGCCTGCAGTAGTGTTGCCCTTGGATAGTGTTGTCCCTGGGGCCTGTGTGGGGAGAGCCTGTTCCAGGCGCCAAGGGTGGGCACTTCACCTCTCTGGCCTGCAGTAGTGTTGCCCTTGGATAGTGTTGTCCCTGGGGCCTGGGTGGAGAGCCTGTTCCAGGCGCCAAGGGTGGGCACTTCACCTCTCTGGCCTGCAGTAGTGTTGCCCTTGGATAGTGTTGTCCCTGGGGCCGGGGTGGAGAGCCTGTTCCAGGCGCCAAGGGTGGGCACTTCACCTCTCTGGCCTGCAGTAGTGTTGCCCTTGGATAGTGTTGTCCCTGGGGCCGGGGTGGAGAGCCTGTTCCAGGCGCCAAGGGTGGGCACTTCATCTCTCTGGCCTGCAGTAGTGTTGCCCTTGGATAGTGTTGCCCCTGGGGCCTGTGTGGGGAGAGCCTGTTCCAGGCGCCAAGGGTGGGCACTTCACCTCTCTGGCCTGCAGTAGTGTTGCCCTTGGATAGTGTTGTCCCTGGGGCCTGTGTGGGGAGAGCCTGTTCCAGGCGCCAAGGGTGGGCACTTCACCTCTCTGGCCTGCAGTAGTGTTGCCCTTGGATAGTGTTGTCCCTGGGGCCTGTGTGGGGAGAGCCTGTTCCAGGCGCCAAGGGTGGGCACTTCACCTCTCTGGCCTGCAGTAGTGTTGCCCTTGGATAGTGTTGCCCCTGGGGCCTGTGTGGGGAGAGCCTGTTCCAGGCGCCAAGGGTGGGCACTTCACCTCTCTGGCCTGCAGTAGTATTGCCCTTGGATAGTGTTGTCCCTGGGGCCTGGGTGGAGAGCCTGTTCCAGGCGCCAAGGGTGGGCACTTCACCTCTCTGGCCTGCGACCTGTCCCTTTGCAGTACAGACACTGCTGGGCAGGAGTCCTGACCCCACCAGTGCTTGCTGTGACCTTGGAAAAGCCGCTGAACACCCCATGCTTTGATTTCTTTTACCTGCAAGAAGGGGGATGTTAAAAGAAAAATGTTTGACAAATTCAGCTTAGCAGAGTTTAACTGAGGAAGGAATGATTCGAGGATGGGGCAGTCCCCAGAACATAACAGGTTCAGAGGAACCTGCATGTGGTCATATGGCAGTCATTATGGGGACAGAAAACAGAAGTGATGCTGAGGCCACTCGATTGGTTACAGCTTGACCCTTGATACACAGGTCACCTGTGATTTACTGATGCTCGGCTGCTGTGATTGGCTGAGCCTTGGCTGTTTGTTTAAAAATGCTCCTAAGTCAGGCTTTTGGTTAGTTTGCCTGCTAAGTTAGGTTGCAGTTCATTGTATGGGAACTCATGCATGAAGGCATCCTCAGGCTAAGTCTAGTTTAATTCAGCAGGGTCATGGCAGTACCAGCTTTTCCTAAATTCCAAAAGGAAGGAGGGCACAGTGAGGCATGTCTGACTTTCCCCCTTCCCATCATGGCCTGAACTAGTTTTTCAGGTTAGCTTTGGAATGCCCTTGGCCAAGAGGAGGGGTCTGTCTGTTCTGATGGTCAGGAGGCTTCGAATTTTATTTTTGGTTTATGCTGCCTTGAGGTCTTGTAAGCCTTGTACGTGCTTTTTCAGGCATGATGGGGCTGTGGTCTGGACTCAGGACTCGACTCTGTGAAACACTTGGAACAGAGCTGGCTCTGGCACATGAGCTACTTTCTTCTCTCCTAGGGCAGATTTGAGCTGGTCAGGAGCTGGTCAGGACAGTGCCTGGTTGGAGGCCTGGAGCCTAATTAAAGCACAGGCTGTCACAGAGGGGAGGAGCACAGGCTTTCTAGGCAGACCTGGCTTCAAGCCTCAGCTTGTCCCCTAACTGGTCTCATGATCTTGGCCAGGTGATTAAAAGTCTCTGAAACCTCTGTCTTCTCATCTGACACCAGCTATTATGGTGTAATAATGGCTGCCTGGTTTAAGATGGTCATGAGGATCTGGTTAATGGATACAATAAAAAGCCCAGTCAACATCTGGTGCCCAGGCTCAGCTGCAGTCCTGTTTGGTGGCCTGGTTCTGACTTGGGTGGGCTTGAGGGCAGAACAAGCCCAGGGCTCTGTGAGTCCAGAGAGAAGCCACCAGCCAGGCTGCAGACAGAAAGGGGATAGAGATTCAGGGTTGCTCCTGGGTGGCTTGAGAAGTTGAGGGTCTACCTGAAGCCCTAAAGGTGCCCTCTGGCTCCTGCTGTAGCACCTGGAGCAATGGGTGGAGGCTGCTTGGGGGATTGCAGCAGGCATCTCTGTCTTGTTGAGCTGGGACTCAGGCCTTCAATGGGGTGATGGGGCTGGAGCCAGGTGGGGATGGGGCTGGAGCCTGGGCTCTGGCTCCAACCTCAGCTCAGGATGGCCATACAGAGCAGAGGCTGAGTTCTGGACCAGGGGCCTCAGCTTCTGGAACTTGGTGATAGATGCACCTGTCTCCATCCCTACGTGTTCAAGATTCCAGATCGAGTGCATCCAGCCTGTTTTAGCCATGGATGGTGGTGATGCCAACATGTTCACTTTTTAGCTAGGTCAAGAGGCCAGGTCACTTTCAGGGATGGGGCTGAATGGCTGGGGCTGCAGGGGCTGGGAGCCTGTATCTGGAGGTAGCAACAGCATCTGTGGTGACAGGGAAAGCTGCTCACTCACATCACACTGCCTGGGCTCCCTCCTGTCTCCACCACCAACCCTGCCTGGAGATCTTATAAGCTGTGTAACCCCCTGCCTCAGTTTTCCCATCTGTAGATGGGGACATCCAATGTATCTGCCTCCTGGGTTGCTTGAGGAATGAATAAGACAGTCACACACAGGGCCCAAGGCTGCCTGTCATACTCTCACATGACCATCAGGGTGACATTTACATGACTACTATGCAGATAGCACCAGGTGCTTTAGAGGGTGTCATGACCCTGGCAGTGACCTGAGAGGTCAGGTGTGCCTTCCCCCATGTTACAGGTGAACAAGCTAAGGGTTGGAGAGGGCAGGGACTTGTCCAGGTGTGTTAGCTTGCCAGGGCTGCCATAATCAATTCCCACAGATGGAGTGGCTTAAACAACAGACGTTTGGTGTCTCACAGTCCTGGAGGTAGCAGCCACAGATCCAAGTGTTAGGACTGGCTCCTTCTGAAGCCTCTCTCTTTGACTTGGCGATGGCTGCCTTCTCCCTGCATCTTCGCAGGGCTTTCTCCTCTGTGTGTATCCATGTCTGTGTTTCTTCTTCTACTAAAGATTGCCTAATCCAGGCAAATTGGATTTGGGCCCACCCTAATGACCTCATTAGGATCTATCTCCAAACACAGTTAATCTTGAGGTCCTGGGGGTTAGCACTTCAACATGTGAATTTCAGGGGGACACAGTTTAGCCCCACACATGAGGCCAGCACAGTAGGTGGTAGTGCTGGGTTGAAAGCCAGGCCCATGGAGACTCCAGGCTGGGCCTCCCCATTACTAGGCTGCCTCCCTGCCTCTGGGACATGTGGCAATTTCCACTTGGATGCACCCTGGCTACTTATTTTCTCAATCCAGCCATCCCGATGGCCCCTACAGGTTGGCTTTACCCATCTGGCTGCTGGGAGAATTTCAATTCTCTGAGAATTCAGCAATGTGCTTATTGACTGGTATAAAAAGCATATACGCAAACTTTGCAGTGTTACTGCAAAGAATTGAAGTGTTACTTCAATATGATCTGATAATCACCATCAATGTCCCATTTAAAGTGCTGGCATAGTGCCTACCCCAGCCCTAGACCCAGCAATTTCTCTAAGGAGTCCTGGTTCCTTTTATTGGAGAATGGCCTTAGAAACCAAGATCTGAGCATCAGGTGTGCTCATTGCTTCTGAGGTGTCATTGCTTCTAGGCCCTCTCAGCAGCCAGAACAAGGAAATATATGTGTATACCGACCTGCATATGTACACACACCTATAAATATTTCCATACATGACATCTATATCCATACAAAGTTAAACATGAGTTCTTACAGATGTCCCCAATACTAAGCCACTGCCACATGGATCACTTCAGCCTCCTCATGCTTGTCTATAAGCTGTCACTCCAGGTGGGAAACCTGGCTTCCCATCTGCCATCCACTTTCTTTGTTCAACACTACACATGTATGATGGTTTCAGAGTAGTAAACGTGTACCCATGTGATTAGGGGGCTTTGAGCATGGAGGATGTGGTGGGGAGGGCTGCTGCAGGTGGCTTAGGCAAGGGCAAAGTGGGTACGTGGCCAGGCCTGGACATGGAGACCCAGCGCTGCCAGATTGGATGAGGATAGGGATAGCAAGAGACAAGTCTGACTCACTCTCTGAGTGGGAGTGGCAGGTGAGGGTGGTTTTGGTGGTTCAGATAAATTCTCCAGGCGAGCCGCTCTGCCCCTAGGGCATGCTCCCTCTCTCAGCCTTTGTGCTGTGGCTGTATGTAGAGTCCAAGTGCTGAGGAGCAGTTGGGGTGGGTGCCTCTACACTTGGGGAATAGCTTGGAGGCACCTGGGGGTAAAGTGCTTGGGGCTTTTTTTGGCCTGCTCAACTGGATAGAGTGGTTGGGGGGAGTGCTCTGTGCACATCAGGGGCCACCCCAGCCTCACTCTGCTCCCTCTGTCACATAAGTCAGGTCACTGGGCTTGGCCCTCAGCAGCTTTGGGCAGAGCTGGTGGGACCAGGCAGGGCCCTGTCCCCAGGCCCCTGCCTCTCTGTCACCATGCCAGCCCTACACACTTGCATCACCAGCCTCAGCAGCACCTCTGCCCCTCCCAGGAAGCATCCTGTAGACCCCCTGGGTTGCCCTGCATAGGCCTCTGCCCAGCCTTCCATGTTCTTTACTTCCTTTCCACCTGTGACTGTCTCTCAAGGGCTGCCCACACCTGATGTGCAAAGTCAGAACCACAATAACAGACATTCATCCACCCGCAGTCACCTCATCTTCCTCCTCCCAACGGGCCTTTTTTGAGGGGCCGCTATTGACATCCCTGTTTCCTAGTAGAGGAAACTGGAGCTCGGGAAGGTTATGTAGTCAGGGTTCTTCAGAGAAACAGAACCAATAGGTTGTCTCTCTCTCTCTCTCACACACACACACACACACACACACACAGAGTGAGAGGTTGTTAGTTTTAAGGAATCGGCTTATGCAATTGTGGGACTGGCAAATCAGAAATGTGTAGGGCAGACCAACAGGCTGGAGATTTGGGCAAGGGTTGATCTTGCAGCCTGGAGTCCCGGAGCAGTCTGGGGGCAGCGTTCCCTCTCCCTCAGGGGACCTTGGTCTTTCTCTTAGAGCCTTCAACTGATTGGATGAGGCCCACCTACATTGTGGAAGGCACTGGGCTTCACCCTGAGCCACTGATGTAAATGTTCACCTTTTCTAAAATATACCTTCACGGCCATACCTGGACTGGTGTTTGACCAAACGACTGGGCACTGTGCCCAGCCAAGTCGAGCCACAACATCAGCCACCACAGAGGTAGAGACATTTGCCCAGGGAAACAGCTCATCAGAGCAGATTAGGGTCTCATGGGATGTGACCCTGTTGACCCCAGAAGGTTGTTGGCATTGACCAGGGACTTAAGACAGTGCTGCCTTGCAGGAGGGGGAACGGTCAGAAACATTTTGTCTATAACCGGGACAATTCTGTTAAATGCTTAACGTTAAATGCTTGCTGCTACTAAATCCTAGGAGAAGACACTGATTGCTGCCACCAGGGTAAGGTGGGCAGAGTGGACTTGTCGCCTGGCTTCCCTCCCATGACTGTGTCTGGTGAAAGGAGAGGTTGGTCTTGTGTGTTTGCCTGAGTTGGTTTTCTCTGCTTCTCTCCCTGCTGTTTTAAGTAAGGATTTACCGATACTCAGGTGTCACTGGAAAACTTCTCACCTACCGTTCATATTAACATGTTGCTATGCTAGCAACAGTGCGGTCTGGGGGAACACGTTGCCGTTTTCCATGGAAGCAGCTTGTCCATCAGAGGCAATTCATTTCAGGTCTTCAGAGATGGCAGAATTCAGGAAACAGTGGCTTGTCAAGCGTCCTGTGGAATGTGTTGAGTGATATTTGAAACAAAAAGGTTAAAGAAAGCATTTTGAAGTGTTTTAAGAACACACTCCCTTGGGACATTTTATAAGCAACGTTTTGAATTGCTGAAAAAATGGATAGGCTTAAGGCGGGGTGGGTCGCCTGGCAGTAGCAGGGCCCTCATCCCTCACCCCAGGTAGGGACCCAGACCATCTCTGAGCCTTGGCTGCCTCAGGATGGAGCAGAAGTTGGCTGGGAGTGGGGCGGGGTGGGGGTGGGGGGGAGGGAGAGAGAGAGAGAGAGAGAGAGAGAGAGCGCGCGAGCGAGCGCTACCTCCTTCCCAAGACTGTGAAAGGTTAATGCGGCAATGTGGGTGATATATTGGTGCCCCAGCCCATCTCAGGACCCTGCTCAACAAGAATGGTGCCCCCACCCACTGCCCCCCAAGACTTAGAAGCCTGGTCTGTCTTCTCCAACTCCAGGGTCCATGCATGGGGCCCTGGACATGCATTTCTGGTTTAAAATCTTTTGGGTCTTGATGATGGTTTCTGCAGGGTGTGTTCTGTGATTTAGCAATTGTCCTTCCTTATGTATCTGCGACCTGGAACAGATGTCGAAGGCTTGAATGCCTTCCAACATCTTCAGAGGGTTTCCACCCCCAGGGAAAACCTCAGGAAACTAGCAGGAGAGATTCTAGGTGGCGCTGGCAGGACTGCAGGGCATTGTGGAAGAGGGAATTCTTGGGAATGTGGGCCCAGGTGGGTCTCTGGGGTACGGGGAGGCTATGACCAGCTCCCCCAGGTGTGACCCTGACCCTGACCGGCTCTTTCGCCGCTCTGGCTGCAGGTGGGCAAACTGCGTGAGCGGCTGCAGGAGGCGAAGCTGGAGCGTGAGCAGGAGCAGCGGCGGCACACGGCCTACATTTCCGAGCTCAAGGCCAAGCTGCACGAGGAAAAGACCAAGGAGCTGCAGGCGCTGCGCGAGGGGCTCATCCGGCAGCACGAGCAGGAGGCGGCGCGCACGGCCAAAATCAAGGAGGGCGAGCTGCAGCGGCTGCAGGCCACGCTGAATGTGCTGCGCGACGGCGCGGCCGACAAGGTGAAGACGGCGCTGCTGACCGAGGCGCGCGAGGAGGCGCGCAGGGCCTTCGATGGAGAACGCCTACGGCTGCAGCAGGAGATCCTGGAGCTCAAGGCCGCGCGCAAGCAGGCGGAGGAGGCGCTCAGCAACTGCATGCAGGCAGACAAGACCAAGGCCGCCGACCTGCGCGCCGCCTACCAGGCGCACCAAGACGAGGTGCACCGCATCAAGCGCGAGTGCGAGCGCGACATCCGCAGGCTGGTACGTGCCGCCTCCTCCCCAGCCGGTGCACGACCTCGCAGCCTTCCCTCCCTGCAGGCGTGGGGGAAATGCGCAACTCGGAGGACCCGCTGGGCACCAGGCATTGTTCAAACCAATGGGGCCCCAGCTACGTCCCTGCCGTCTTGGGTGTGGTAAGGAGGCTCTGGGGCTGCAGGGAAACAGTTCAAAGAACAGTTTCCCCATTTGTCGAAGGAGCTTAGTGGAGACTAGCCAGGGTTGTTGCGAATGCATCCTGATCGCAAATCTAAGTGCCGGGCACTTATTGATTCATTTACTTCATCGGCCAAGAGCAGACTTCCACCCTTCAGGTAAGAGGCTGGCCAATCGGCTGCAACAACAAGGGAAAAACACAAATTGCAAATAGTACTGTTCGGAAAGGTACTGGAGATCTACAGAGTGTGGATGAGCTAAAATTCCAAAGGGAGGGGAAAGAGCCCTACCTAGGTGGCCTGAGAGTTGCCAGCTGCTTTCTTCCCTGGGGGCATCTGTGGATTTTGGGTGTGGGCTGAAGACTGGATATCCTAGGAGAGATGAGTAGGACTTTTTGCCATCTCAGGGTGGGCATGAAACAATGGAGGAGGAGGAGCCCCACCTAGGCCAGCTTGCTGCACAGGAGACCTGCCCGAGTTCTGGAGTAATGGGGTAGGCTGGTGAGCCCAGCTGGAAAGGTTGAGTGACAGCTCCCATGCCCTCACTGGATGTAGGAGACAAAGGGAATGGGCCAGCCAGGAACACATGAGGAGTCTGCCCCTCAGGGCATTTGTCACACTTTGAGGCTATGTGGGGCAGGAGGCTAAGAAGTAAAGTAAGCTGAGATTTTCAGACTGGATCAAACAATGACAGTGATATTTACAAGAGAGACATCTGACTTATGAGGACATGGTGACATTGAGCATAAGCAGATGGGGAGAGATACATTGTACAAACACGTCCCCAAAGCACAGCTGGTCTGGCTGTATTAATGTCAAAGGCTCTAAGGCAAGAAGTGATACTAAAGACACAAAGGGACAGGACTGAATAATAAAGGGTCAATTCAGTGGGAATACTTTCAATAAAACCTCAAAATGTATAAAAGAAAAAACTATCAAAACTAAAAGAAGTAGACAAATCCACAGCCATAGTTGGGGACAAACACACTTCTATCAGCAAGCAGTAGAGCACAGACAAGAAAATGAATAAAGATATGCAAGATTTCACCAACACAAGTAACCAACATGAACTTACCTGACAGAGCACTCAATTCCACAGCTGTAGAATACTGTGGACGTGACATACTTCTATCAAAATAGACCACATTTCAAACTTTGTGGGTTGTGATTAGTCCTTAGAGCAAAACATATTTTAGACAAAAAGAAGAAATGCTGAAAATCAAGCATCCGAGCTTCCATCTCAAAAAAGAAAACAGCAAATTAAACTCCAGAGAGTAGAAGGAAGGAAACTTTAAAGAGCAAGAAACATTTAAATAAAATCAGTAAAGAAAATCAACAAATTCAAGAGTTAATTAAAATTGATGAATTGGCAAACATTTAGCAATATTGACAAAGCAAAACAGAGACAGTAATTTACCAATATCAAAAATGTAAAGGAGGAAATACTACAGCTCCTACAGAGCTGGAAATAAATAAAACCACTGGAAACAGCAAATGCCCATAAACGTGAAACCTCGATAAAATGAACACATTCCCTGAATAAGCACGATGTACCAAAACTGACACTACAACAAATAGAAAATCTAAGTAGTCCTATAGCTTTCCCTATGAAGAAAGGCCCAGACCTAGATGGCTTCACGAGTAAATTCTTTTAAGTATTTGAGAAAGAAATAAAACTAATTCTAGCCAAACTCTTCCAGAAAATAGAGAAATAGAAACATATTTTAACTAACTCATGAAGCCAGTGTAACTCTGATTTCAAAACCAATAACATTACAAGATAAGGAAATTTTGGATTACCTGTTATGAACTTAGACTCAAGAATACGAGCAAGGTATTAACATATCAAATCCAGAAATACATAGAAAGGCTAATAAGTCATAACCCAGCTGTGTTTATTCTGAGAACACAGAGATTGGCTTAATATTCTAAAATCGGTGAATATAATTCAACATAATAATAGGATAAAAGAGAAAAAACCCCTATGGTCATCTTAATAGATGCAGAAAAATCTGTTGATAAAATTCAACTTCATGATATAAACTCTCAGAAAACCAGGAATAGAATGGAATTTCTCTAATATGATAAATAGTTCTATCAAAAATCTATTGCAAGCAATATACATAATGATGAAATATTGAACATTTCCCACCCAAGTTCAAGGTCAAAGAAGATGTTCACTATTACCACTTCTATTCAACATAGCACTGGCCAGTATGTCAAATACAAAAGGCAATAAAATAAAAGTTCTAAAGATGGAGAAAAAAAGGAAAACTCATTATTTGCAGGTGCTATGGTTGTGATGTAGAAAATCTAAGAGACCTATTTTAGTTCATTACTGTTGCTATAGCAAAATAACACAGACTGGGTAATTTGTATATAATAGGAATTTATTTCTTATCATTCTGGAGGTTGGGAAGTCCAAGATCCAGGCACCGGCAAGTTCAGTATCTAGCAAGGGCCCCGTTTCTGCTTCTCAGATGGTGCCTTGAATGCCACGTCCTCACATGGCAGAAGGAACAGAATGACAGAAGAGAGGCAGGCAGCTCATATTTCTCTTATAAGGTCACTAACCTCCTTCATAAAGGCTTTGCCCTCATGAATTAATCACCTCTTAAAGGCCCTAACTCTTAGTACTATCATATTGGTGCTAAGTTTCAACATAGGAATTTTTGTGGGATACATTCAGAACATGTCATGACCCTACAAACTATTAGAATCAATAAGTGAATTTATCAATGTCTATATATACAAGGCACATACACAAAAATAGTTTCAATATGTTAGCAGTGAACAAGTAGAAAATGAAATTTAAAAAAATATCATTTACAGTAGAGCACCAAAAAATTCAAATACCTGGGAATAAATCTAATGTAAGTTGTGTAAGATGGTTCCCTTGAAAACTACAAAACATTGCTGAGAAAAATTTAAGGAGTGTGTATATATACACGTACACACTACGTGTATATATATATACACATACTATATATATATATACACATAGACACTATATAATGTATATAATATATAATGTACAATATAATTTACTATATATTGTACATACACATGAAATAATGTACGTATACATATATACACACTATATAATGTATATATATATGTATATATATAGTATGAAGTCTGTATCTTACTATCCACAAAGATTAATTCAAAGTGGTCCATAAACCTACATGTAAAAAGTAAAACAATAAAGCTGCTAGTAGAAAACAGACTGTTTTCATGATCTTGGGACATGGTAAATATTGTTTAAGCAGGACACAATACACTGTTTACATCAATGTACTAGTCAGAGAGAGCTGTACATTGGACATGAAAAGGCACCAATAAAAGAGAGACAAGGTGAATTCCAGAGTGAGAGAAGAGATACTCAGTACCTACACCACAGAGAGCTTTGTGCAGATTATAAAAACAAGTATAAAACAAGGTGAAAAATAACTCAATTAAAAATGTGCAAAAACTTAAAAGAATATTTCAAAAACAGGAAAATTAAAAGACTAACAAATAAGTGACAAAGTGTTCAACCTCATTGATCATCAGAGAACCACAGTACAATTACAACTAGATATAAATTCTCATCCACTAGAATGACTAAGGAAACCCCAGACAATAGTAAATGCTGGCTAGTATGTGGAGGAGTGGGTACTGTCATTCTGATGGGACTGTAAGATGGTATAGCCACTTTGATAAATGGTTTGGTAGTTTCTTAAAAAGTCAAACATAAGTATACCTACAAACTCTGTAATTCTACCCCTCAGGATCTACCCAAGAGCAGTGAAAAGACATATGTATATAAAGACTTGTACATGAATGCTCATAGCAGCATTTTAATAGTCAACAAATGGGAAAAGCCCAAATGTCCATCAGATGGTGAATGGATAAACGTGGCCTATCTATGTAACACAATGTGATTCAACAATAAGAAGGTATGAAACATGGATATATACTACAATATCGATAACATTTCCAGACGTCAGAAACATTATGCTAAATGATAGGAGCTAGCCACAAAAGAGCTCATAGTGTATGCTTCCGTGTATATGAAATATCCAGAACAGCCATATCTATAGAGACAGAGAGTAGGTTAGTGGCTGACGGGAACTAGTTGGAACGGAGATTAGCTGTAAATGAGCATGAGGGATCTTACTGGGTGAGGAAGGTGTTCTGAGACAGATTATAATGGTGGTTACACAACTCAGCAAACTTACTAAAAATGGGGGAAGTTCATGATATGTAAATTAAATCCAAAATGTTTAAAATAAGAAAAATTGGAAATGTAAATAGGATTGATAAAAGTTTAATGGTGGATCTTGTATTTGCACTTAAAACGAGCATATTTGTAAGAGGAATAAAAACACGCAATGAAACAACACTGTCCGGGCCCCAGGATGGCTAAATAATAAATAAATACACAGTCAGGAATGATGGCGATACCAAACGACCCCAGACCATCCACTTGGGTGGCTGTGACAGTGAGACCTTTGCTTTCTGCTTTCAGTGTACATGGACTTTTGTTTTATGCACAAAATTACTTAAAATATTGTATAAAATTACCTTTCTGCCATGTGTATAAGGTGTATGTGTGACATAAATGAATTTCATGTTTAGAATTGGCCTCATCATCAAGATATTTCATCATGTATATGCAAATATTCCAAAATCCCAAAATCCTCAAATCTGAAACATTTCTGGTCCCAAGCATTTCAGATAAGGGACCCATACTCCCATTTTAGGGGGTAAAAGTTAAGTGGGGATTCTATACTCAGTCTCAGGCCATTGATCCTCTTTGAAAACTCAATTCTGAATGATACAGGATTAAGGCAATGCTCAATGGGATCTGAAAATGAATTTGTTATAATGATAATGACAAATATTATTCTACCCTGTTTCCCCAACAGAGAATTTGATGCACAGATGGCATTCAGGCCTTTAGAAAAATGGGGAGTGGAGATATAGCTTGGGAAAGGCTTTACACAATGTGGCAGAGAGTTAATATCCTCAGTGGATTAAAAGTTTGTCGAGTTTACAAGAGAAACAATGGGAATCTATAATTAGTCAAGGCATGGGAATACATAGTTCACAAAGAAGAAAAGTAATGCTTATTAAATGTGAAGATGAGTCCAACCTCAGCAGTTATGAAACTCAAATTAAAATAGCAGGGTGCTATCATTCCCAATCACATTAGCCAGGATTCTTTTTTAAGGGGGTGTATAATTCAAGCCTCAAAAGAGAAGACAGCAGGTGCCTTTGGCAGGTTGTTCTCTGCCTCAGGGCCTTTGCACAGGTCCCCCCGTGTCCTCGGCCAGGAGTGCTCTGCCCCCGACCTTTGCATGGCTGGTTCTTTCTCACTGAGTGGCTCCCACCTCAGTGTCCCCTGTGCAGGGAGGCCTGCCTGAGCATCATCTACACCAGCCCCAGGTCACTCAGTCACTGCCACCTTTTCCCGTCCTTGCCACAGCACTTCTCATCTGATATTTTTACCTGTCTCTCTTTGATTGTTTCTTGCGTGGTTCCTCCTACTGGGATCCAAGTTCTGTAAGGACAGAGACTAAGTCTGTCTTGTTCACCGTGAAAGCCCAGAGCCTCTGTAGTGTGATGCAAAGCAGATGCCCCTGCCTCTGTGCAGACAGCAGCTTTATGCACGCTCCTGCCCTTTAGTGTGCTAATTCCACTTCCAGGAGTCTAACGAAGGAAATGTGCAAAAGCATGCACAAAATCTTATGTACAGATCAGGTGGTGCCATGTGTGTTCTGCCAATGGTCTATTGCATCCACATTTGCTGCCTCGAATTTCTGAGTCAGGACAATGACTCAGGCATTTATGACAAGCTAGAGGGACTTGGGAATATGAACACAGAAGGTTAAAACTGAAAAAAACAGGACGCATGCTGCAAACACAGTACTCTGTCTTGCAGATGCAGAAGGAGGGGAAGCCGGTGACAGGTTGGCAGGGGCTGCCTCTGGATGCTGACATCATGGGGGTTTCTGTTTCCTTCTCTGTTCTTCGTTGTATTTTTTAATTTTCCTTCCTTCCTTTCTTCTTTCTTTCTTTTCTTCCTTTCTTTCTCTTGGTCTCTCTCTCCCTTCCTTCCTATCTTCCTTCTTTCCTTCCCTTCTTCCTTCCTTCACTCCTTCTTTCTTTTCTTTTCTTTCCCTCCCTCACTTTCTTTCTTCATTCTTTTCTTCCCCTCTTCCTTCCTTTGCTTCTTCTTTCTTTCATTTCCTTCTTTCTTTTTTTCCCTCCCTCCTCCCACTTGCCTCCCTCCCTCCCTCCCTCCCTCCCTGTCTCCCTTCCCTCCTTCTTCCTTTTTTTCTTTATATCTTTTTTTTTTGACAGGGTCTTGCTGTGTTGCTCAGGCTAGAGTGCAGTGGTGCAATCATAGCTCGCTGCAGCCTCAAGCTTCGGGCTCAAGCAATCCTCCCACCTCAGCCTCCTGAATAGCCAGGACCGCCACACACAGCGAATTTTTTCTATTTTTTGGAGAGACAAAATTTCTCCATGTTGCCCGGGCTGATCTTGAACTCCTGAGCTTAGGCTTAAGCTTCCCGCCTATGCCTCCCAAATTGCTGGGATTACAGGCATGAGCCACTGCGTCTGGCTGTATTTTTCATTTTCTATAATGCATCGGCATTCCTTTCCTAATAAGGTTTAAGCTTTATTTTTAAAAGAGTGCCATTGTTGGGAAATACTTTGACAAGGTGGGAGGAATCCAGGCATGGCTTAAGGCCTTGGGTCCTAGGATATCACCTAGGAGAAGGGGGGCCGATGGACCATCCTAGGCTGGGTGCCTGTTTACTCCCAGGACTGTCTGCTGAGCCCTTTCACTGGGGCCCGGCTGTTTTCTCAGCGCGATTCCTCCTGTCGGTTGGGTAGGAGTAGCTCATTTCTGGCCTTCTCCGTGGCCCTTTAACATCCAGCTTGAGGCATCTGTGAGGTAAAGGAGACTGTTTTCTTTCCTTTTTTTTTGCCAGAAAATCACGGAAGAGAGGCTATATATTTTCCGGGCACTCCATTTGGTGAGCACCTGCTGTGAGCTAGACCCAGAGCTAGCACAGATTGTTTGAGATTTTATTTTATGCTTTGATAAAACCATCATGGTTGTTTTTAAAACTCATGAACTGAGAGTGGCATGTGTTTGATGCATGTTCCCTGGATAGATGCCTGCTGGACTAGTCTTCGGGGGAGAAGTGGGGGGAGCCGTGGCCAAAACGTGCATGGCCATCTGCAGGGAGGCTGCAATCTACAGGGGTGACAGGTGACACCCCCTCCTGTGTGATCTCAGCTTGGGATCCCTGGGTGGGTGGGACTGTGGAGCCCTGCCCATAGGTTGACTAGAAACATTGAGTGGTGGCGGGCAGAGGCAATGGGCCAGGACATGTCGCCCCACCAATTCCCACAACCTGCAAAGCTGGCTCCTTCTTTGAGGAAAATGACCTTTTCCCAAGTAAGCATCATTCCTCTCTGGAGACAAGATACTTTTCAGGGCACGGCAGCCACGCCTCCCTGTACAGGTGGACATCATTCATTGTAATACAGGAGTTGTCTGGTTTAGGACCCTCGTGTTTAAGAGACTGCTGACCTTTATGAGGTGACTGTTTTGCAGAAGGATTCAAGTGATTGCTTCTGGAGCTCTCTTTCTGGGACAGCTCATTGGTTATGTGCCTTGGAAGCAGCAGCACATGACGTGCACTTGCTGCCAGTCGCTGCCTGTCAATAGTCAACCATCAGTTTAATGGGAGCTGGACACTGTTTCTAGCATCCACGGCAATGGAATTTGCTGTCAGTCAGAATGGCCCCAGAACACACAGAGCTCTGGGTAGGAGGACAGTCCCCCTCAATTCAATATTTACTTACTGAGTTATAGAGAAAGATAAGACATAGTTCCAGTCAGCAAAGAGCTTCCAGTTAACAGGAGTGTGAGCAGATTGTTCTGGCGTAGGCAGGGCAAGTCCGTCTTAGGACCATACAAGCCGAAGAGGCAGCAACGGAAGAGGGTGTGGTCACTCCTGTGGATAGACGAAGGAGTCATTTCACAGAGAAAGTGAGATCTGAGCTGGGTTTTGAAGGATGCATAGGAGTTTGTTAGGTGATCCCATGCAGAGGGAGAAACACTGGTAAAAGTTTGGAGGTAATAGGGGCATGATGTGATCATTTTGACCATATCTCTAAAATAGCCATGGTGATATCTGATACTTGGATTCCCAGTAAAATACAAAATGAAAATATAATGGAATCCTGTTGTCAAGTACTGGAGACTTTATTTTCTTCCTCTTAATAAAAGTTTTAAAAGTGTGAAATATTTTTGGCAAAAGGAGTAGCGATGAGATCACGAACACTTTGTGTACCACTCAGCAGATGGAGCATCACAGGTAGAATCAAGGCCCCTGCCGGAGTCTGGGGAACGATTCCCAGGAATGCATTTCTGCTCTGTCTCCTATGCATGTGAAGATGACCAATACAGCAGGTCTGCATGAACACTGAGAAGGTTTTCTATTCTCTACCTTCTGATGACTCGGGGTCAAGGACCCTCTCAGAAGGGGCCATGCTTCCCTGCAGACCTCACCATGGTGTGCACTGAGAGCTTCAATGGCAGAGTAACAGTGAAGGGTATTTTGCTTCTATTCTGTCTTTTCTTTCTATAGACTTCATAACTGGGCAGAATAAATAATGTTCTCTCAATGGCTTAAAACCCACCTCTGCCAAGCTCCGTGCATTCCCAGAGGAGGAGGAAGGGGTTGTGGCCATGGGGAGTGGAGTCTGCCCTGCGGGGGAATTGGGAGGCGGCGAGCTTGGGTGTCCTCTCTGGTATTGGTATACATGTCCATTGGCAGGAAATGGTTCTTCGCCCAGTGTCTCATTTTGTAGCACAGGAAGGAGATTGGGAAAAGTGAATGACTTTAGAGAGCAGAAGTGCCCTGTCCTTCACTGACAGTACAGGGCTCCTCTGCATGCAGGTCATGGGCTGGCCGGGATTCCACCACACCTGGAGCTGCTCTTCAGATGAGGATGGCTGGGAGGGAGGAGGCAGGACACCCCATGAAAGGCACTGAGGGTGTTTCTGGGGAAGAAGGGAGCACTCTTTCAAAAAGTCCTGATGATATGAGGATATATTCATTTATTCCCCACCCTGAATATCTGAAAGACTCTGAGATTCCAAAGGTGCTTAGAACCGAGAGCCTCCTGGGGAGGTAGAGTGTCCCTGCAAGGGGAAGTGTAAGTTGGGGTTGGGGGCACTCTGTGGGAGATGAGATGCTGTAAGAGATTTTGGGACTGGAGGCAGGTGACAAGGCATCCTTTTAAAGTCCTCGTCCAGCTACAGCCTGGGTCCCACAGTTGGTGGCAAACCCCCAGTTCATGCCTTGACCCCATACTGTGCCAAGAATGGCAGAAGAGATGTGTCAGTGTAAAATTTCTAATGTACAGATAGTGCAAACACACCAGTGATGTGTCCGTTGAAACAGTCTCCAGCCCCTTTTCTCTATCATGTGTGTTCACGTGTGTGTGTTCAGGGGAGATGTCATCACATGTGGGAAGAGAAGCCTTTGGAGAGAGACTGACTTGGGTGGTTCTGGGCTCCCCCCTTGTTTGCCATGTGACCCTGGGACAGGTGGTCACTGTCTCCAAGTCTCTAGCACCTCACCTATAAAATGGGGTTATGCCCATATCTGCCCAGTTAGAATTAAACAAGCAAATGAGCTAAAGCATCTAGCAGCTTATAGTTTCCGTAATAGGATACCTGTAACATGTGTTCCTCTGTTATAGGAAAATTGTATATGTAAAAGAAGAAAAATGGGGAAAACCCCCCTTGTGTGTTTGCGCAAGACACAGATAGAGCTTAATTTAAAATGTGCCAGGGATCCAGTATCATAAAGGCTCCATTGCTGTTTCAATGCCAAACAAAACTCTCCCCCATTCAGGTATCTCAGTGTGTGGATGGTTTTCACCCAAAATGGCCCACTTAAGAGAAGGAGTGAAAAGAACAAATGTCCATTTCTTCTATTCACCCACAGCCTGTCTGATAAATCCCACTCCTTAAGCAAACCTGTTGCCCATGGCAACACATTCAGAAGATGGGCTGCTGGTTTCATTTCTTTGTCAGCTGGATTGGATTAGAAATGCAAGAAGGCTTTTAGACTTTTGTCTACACATTAGGATGCCTCTTAGTAAAAGAAAAGAAGAAAAGGTGATCATCCTTAACATGGGGCAGTGACGCTCTGGCTTAAGGTGGTCATGGTCAACGTGGGGCGGTGACGCTCTAATTTAAGATGGTCATGGTCAACATGGGATGCTGACACTCTAGTTAAGGTGGTTCTGGTCAACATGAGGCCCCCAGCTTCCGCCTCAGAAGGGGCTCTGAGGTGTGGCCCTGATCCTCATGGTCTCCCATGCCCATGGAGCACCATCACATCTTTGACCAGATTGGCAGTAGGCAGGTGGGTGAAGAAGGGTGTGTGGACTTCACTTGAGAATGCTTTTCTTTTTTAGAAGTCCCTCACACTTCCACTTCCACCTCTTTGACCAGAGCTTACTCAGCCGTGCCTGCTGCAAGGAGGGCTGGGAAATGTCGACCCCTATTGCGTGCCCTGCAGCTTCTGAGAAACCGTGGTGTGGTGCTTGGTTAGTTTCTTGGGGGCAGCTGTAACAAAGCACCGCAGGCTCAGAGGCTTATAATAATGACATTTGTTTCCTCTACAGTTCCTGAGGCCGGAAGTCCCAAATCAAGGTATCGGCCAGGCTGTGCTCCCCTTGAAGGCTCTGGGTGAGAGTTTTTTCTGGCCTCTTGCAGCTGCAGCGTGGCCGGCAGTCCTTGGCATTTCCTGACTTGCAGCTGCACCCCTTCAGCCTCTGCCTGCACATGCCTTCTCCCCTGTGTGTCTGCGTCTTGTCCTCTTCTTTTAAGGATGCCAGTTCATGGGTGTAGGCTCTGCCCTAACCTGGTATGACCTCATCTTAATTTGCATCTTCATTTCATCTGCAAAGGCCTTATTTACAAGTAAGGCCACATTCTGGTTTTTGGGGTAGATGTAACATTTTGGGGATATTATTTGCCCCACTACAGGTACCAAGAATGAGAATGGATGTTGGGGTAGTGGCCTGTGCTTTCATCTTTGATTCCCCCAAACTTTGCAATAAAGTGAAGCTCACCAAATCAGTCATGGGTCAGTGGGCTTGTTTTCACCGAGATGCATTTCCTGGTAGACTTGACTGCCAAGAAACAATGGGGCTCTGTTCCTACGGGGCAGACGGGACAGTGAGGGCTTGGAGAGGACAGTCTGAGTTTGAGTCATGGTTCTGTTGCCAACTAGAGCATTCGCATATTCCCCTTTATGAACCTCAAGTTTGTGTGTATCTTGGGGTAAATGATCTCCAGCTGAAGGACCTTTTAAAGGCTCAGAGAGTGTCTCTTAAGTACAAATTATTACCTAGCTCACACTAGCATTAAGAGAGGAGTGATAGCCAACATCAAGTTTGTCATTCTTTCTGGAACTCTGTTGATTGAGATTCTTTTGGTTGCAAGTGACAGAAATCTCATATCAAACCAGTTTAGGCTATGGGAGTCTGTTGGCTCTTGTAACTAAAGTCATGGGATTCAGTGTAGGTGCAGCTCCTGGTTCCCTAATGATGTCACCCAGGATTCCCGGGTTCTTGGGCTCTGCCCTGCCTCCCGCTGTGTCATTCCCAGGCTGTGGGCTTTCATGCTGTGCTGGGGAGATGCCACCACCGTGCCAGGTCCTGCATTCTTACTCCACACAGCCCAGAGTCCCTTTCTTAATTCCTAAGGAAAAACAGGAGGATCCTGGCACCACCCTCTTCTGCCCATTGGTTCTGATCGGCCTGTGCATCTATCCTTGAAGCAATTACTGTTGGGACAGGCATATTTAGGTGGCTTGAGCCAATGGAGGACTGCCCTGGGAACTTGCAGTGGTCTTGATTCCACCCCTTTCCTACTGCACATGTAGAGACTGGGTGTGTGGGAGGAGGGGAAATGGATGCAGGAAGGAAGCTGAAGGATGTCCCACAAGGTGAGCAGTTCTAGGAAGCTGGGATCTCCTCAGGGTCCTGAGGGTCGCGAGGTAGGATCACTGAGAACTCAGCTTGTGACCCAGGAGTAAAGTCAATAAACGGTGAGTGTGCCTGCCATGCTACATGAGCTTGGCCAGCCTCTTAACCTCTGGGGTCTCAGGACTCTCCTGCTGGCTCTGGAACGTGTTCTGCATTGGCCATTCGTCCGTTTCTAGATGCCATCTCTCCTGTTTGAGAATGTTTTCTAGGAAACTTTCTAGTGGTGTCTGAAGCAGAAGCCTTCTGTCTCACTTACCCGGACAATGGGGGGTTGGTGCTCTTGCAGGTGGAGGATTTGGGATCCTGGAGATATCTTGCTCGAGATGGTGCTGTCTTTTGTGGCAAGCTAGTGGAAGGCAGCGGTGGGGGCTTCGCAGCGAAGCTGACACTGAGGGGCACAGGCCAGAATGCTCCCTTACCGGTGATGGACAGGCTGTTAGCTTAAACACCCTCAGCTATCCCTACCAATTTCCCTCACTTTGATGCTATTTTTTCCCCCTCGTAGCACAAATCACTCTCAATCACTATGATGTCTGCTTATTTATTATGTTTATCACCTACTTCCCCCTCCCGCTGAATAGAAGCTCCCAGGGCAGTGAGTCTGATCTGTTTTTCTCACTAACGTTTCTCAGCACCCATGGATCGTGGTCAGCTCAGTATATGTTGAATTAATGAAAGTGTGCTTGAGTGGATTAAATGAATGAACTCCTTCTGCATACTTCTTTCTGCTTCCGGGTTGGCATCTACATTGGCAATGGTGTTTTCAGCATGTTTAAGGATTCCTCCTGTGGAATGGACAGCGTTCGTACCCATTTGGAAGCTGCCATAGGCGGGATTTGGGATTTGGCCCAAGAAGGTAGATGCTGGTGGATCACCACCAGGGGGAGGAGTGGGCACGCTCAGAGGCTGCTTAGGAGCAACTGCATGGGGCACCCATTGCAGGGGCCAGGAGATCATCCAGGAGATGGAAATAGCCTTTTGCCTTCCAAAGAAAGGTGCTTCAGGGAGCTCTTAAGTACAATTTAGCACGAAGCTCACAACTAGCATGTCAGAGAGACGTGGTAACCTCCGGCAAGTTTATTGTTCTTCCCTGAACTCTACGTCAGGATTCTTTTGGTTGCAAGTGACGGAAATTCCACATCCCAACTGTAGCACTGTGGCACTTGGCTGGAAAACCTCTCGGTCTGGAATCTAGGGGTACCATTTCCTTTCTTCTCTCATCTCTATGATTTTTTTTTCAGTTTTTAGTGGTCTTCTTTTAAAATAAAATAGCCTCATGTTCCCTGGGGGCTAAAAGAGATTAACAGTGGCAGCAAACCCCAGTGGCAGGCTTGCAATATGCCAGGTGCTGAGCCAGATTCTCTCCATGGTTGCTCTAAAGCTCCCAGCGATTAGACAGGGTTGGTTCTAAAGTCTTCTTATTGTTCACATTTTACAGAGACAGAAGCTGAATCAGAGAAGTGCCCCAATATGCCCAAAGTCACATGGTCAGGGTTGCGGGGTGGGTAGGATTTTAGCTTGCTTCTCTCTGCTATCAGAACAGGGTCCTTAACCTGAATTCTCTGCTGTAGCAGTCGTGTCTGAAATCGAGGTATATGATTTAGAAGTAAGAGCTTTGGATTTTAATCCACTGAAATGTAACCGGCTACATGAGCCGGTTGAGCGGGAAGAGCCTTTGTGTCAGTTTTTCTGAGGACCCTGCAACAAATGACCTCAAACTTCATGGCTTAACATGACAGAGAAAGTGTTCCCATACAGTTCTGGAGGCCAGGAGATTGAAATTATCATGTCTACATGACCACATTTCCCCCAAGGCTGTAGAATAGGATCCTTCTGGCCGGGTGTGGTGGCTCAAGCCTGTAATCCCAGCACTTGGGAGGCCGAGGCGGGTGGATCACGAGGTCAAGAGATCCAGACCATCCTGGTCAACGTGGTGAAACCCCGTCTCTACAAAAAATACAAAAAAATTAGCTGGGCATGGTGGCACGTGCCTGTAATCCCAGCTACTCAGGAGGCTGAGGCAGGAGAATTGCCTGAACCCAGGAGGCGGAGGTTGCGGTGAGCCGAGATAATGCCATTGCACTCCAGCCTGGGTAACAAGAGCGAAACTCCGTCTCAAAAAAAAAAAGAATAGGATCCTTCCCAGCCTCTTCCTGCTGCTGGTGTTGCTGGTAGACCTTGAGTTCCTCTGCTTGAGGCCGTGTCCCTCCAGCCTCTGCCTCCATCCTCACATGGCCTTCCCCTCTGTCTCTCTCTTCTGCTCTCATAAGGACACCTGTCATAAGGCCCCACCCTGCTCCAGGATGATCTCATCTTAACTGATTGCACCTGCAGTTACCCTGTTTCCAGATAAGATCCCATTCTGAAGTTCCAGGAAGGACATGGGTCTTGGGGGGCTTCTGTTCAACCAGGGCAGGGCCCTCACTGGAGCGTCCAGAAAAAGCCAGAGTGGGATCTGGGGCTGACGCTTCCTCCACACACTTTTGTGGTGTGGTTTCCACACTGCTACCTGTGTGGAATGTGTTCAACACTGTTGAGCCTGTGTCCTCTCGTGGGAAGGCTGGACAAGAGAGCCCTGGGCTGAGCTGAAGATTAAGTTCAGGTTCATATGTGGAGAGGCTGCGGTCCCTCCGAGATCCAAGCAGAGGTGTCAAGCAGCCAGCTGGTTCTGTGACTGTGGAGCTCAGGGAGAAGCCGCGGCTGGGCGTGTGTTTGAGATTTGCTGCAGATGTGGGGTTGATGCCGTCAGGGAGGACCTGGCTGCCTGGAGGGGATACAGAGTGAGAAGAGGCCCAAGCCGTGGAAACTCCACTCTGCCATAGCAGCCAGAGCAACACAGCCTGTAAAGAAGATAGAGACAGAAGTGGCCTTGGGGAGAGGGAGCAAGACGTCATGAGTCAGGGGGTGACCGGGCCAGACGCTGGTGAGGAGTCAGGGCGGGAGGACAGAGAGTTGTCTGGTGGGCTTGGTGGCCAGGAAAGCACTGGTGACCTTAGCAGGAGCTATCTGGTGGTGGGGGTTGGGGAACTGTGGCCAGGAAGGAGAGGATTAATGACTGAGAGGGAGACTTGGGTTTGGAGACGGGAGAGAAGCCAACTCTGCCAGGAAGCTGAGCTGCAGAGGACTGGCTGGAGGCTGGTAGTGTTGAGTTTTATTTTATTTCATTAAGGCGACAGAGACAGGAGCATACACAGATGTCTGTATTCCTGTCAGGTTGAATCTGCCCATGCTTCAGCCCTTAGCTCTGCCTCCTTTGTCTTCGGGGAGTGACGGAACAGGCCACGGGCTGCAGGCTATGCTTGCTCTGCATCCAGAGTGTACTGAATTCAGTTGACCCAGGCTCGAGACACTGCTTTGACCTTTCCTTGGACCTAAGGCCCCACGCAAGGGAGAGATTTCCTTGGTCACGAGCCCCTAGGGTTGACTGCTTACTCTTTCTCCTTTTCAGATGGATGAGATCAAAGGGAAAGACCGTGTGATTCTGGCCTTGGAGAAAGAACTTGGTGTGCAGGCTGGGCAGACCCAGAAGCTGCTTCTGCAGAAAGAGGCTTTGGATGAGCAGCTGGTTCAGGTCAAGGAGGCCGAGCGGCACCACAGTAGCCCAAAGAGGGAGCTCCCGCCTGGGATTGGAGACATGGTGGAGCTCATGGGCACCCAGGTGAGGGGCAACAGCTTGTGGAAGACTCAGGCTGGTTCCCCCTCCCCATTCATTTTTCTACGGGAAATTCTGGTCAGCTTGCCACAAAGGACACTGAAGCAGCATGTATTCATTCATTCATTCATTCATTCACTCACTCACTCAGTATTGGAAGGGATGTTATGAATTCTTTTTGCTGGACACTGTGTGAGGTGCCAGTGTGTAGTGACCTTTGTAAGAGCTGCAGGGTAGGAGGGGCCCAACCGCAAGGTCCCCAGGGAGCCACGGAACGGTTTGAAGTCTCAGTGGGCTTCTAGATGCAGTCTTCTGAAGGTGTGCAGTGTGCTTGCGTGTTCCCCACCTTGTTGTGTGGCATGCGGGCCCCGGAATAAAGATCTCACCCATTATGTCATGTGAATTTTCTAAGAAGGCTCCACGCAGCTTCTTCAAAGTACATTTACATCTTGACTTTTTTTTTAGGATCAACATATGGATGAACGAGATGTGAGGCGATTTCAACTAAAAATTGCTGAACTGAATTCAGTGATACGGAAGCTGGAAGACAGAAATACGCTATTGGCAGATGAGAGGAATGAACTGGTGAGCAGCCTCCGAGAGAAAGACGGTGGCTCATAGGGTGCAAGGAAGGGGCCCTGGGTCCCCAGAACATGCCCTGCCCAGAAATTAACACAGAGGCCTTCTGGTTCTCTGAACTTTCTTTCTTACTTCTTTTTGATTGAAAATCTAACACACACTCATTGAAGAAATCTCTTCCTGCCATTTGTTTTTGATGGAATTTATCTTTAGCAAGCAATTGTAGAAGTTCTGGGAGAAGCATGGCGAGGATGTTCATTGCAGTGTTATTTACATTAACAACCAAACCCAAAGCAAATCAAAAATTAAAAAAGCCAAAAAACCCAATTGTTCAATAGTAAAGCACTGGGCAGAGTGACTGTGGAATATTCATACAATGAATTCTATACTGTCTTCAAGGTCGGTGATGGAGACCCTACTTAATTGACATGGAAATGTGTTCATAGTAAATTAAATGAAAAAAGTAGTTTACAGAACAAGAAAACATTGTCATCATCTTGGATATTAGAAGTCGTTCTTTTAGGTGGCATAACTATGGGTCATTTTAATTTGTGCTTATCTATTTACTCTTTTGCATAAAATTTTATATACTTGTAAAATAAAACTTATACATTAATTTTTAAAATAATGATCATGGAGTTCTGGTTAAAAAAATCTCCAGTAAAAATAGCAATTTCATGAATACGTTTACATTTTCAGCAAAACTAATTTTTATGTAATGGCAGTTGATACATCAGCTTCTTGACAGAGGCCTCATAATTTTTGGGTTTATTCTAACTTTCAATGAAGGGAAGTATATCTGCAGAATATTTGAGAAAAATGAGTGGGGAAAGTGTCAGTATCACCTCTTCACAGCTCTAACATGATGAAAATAAATTCACTTCCTTCCAGTATTTTTTTTTTTGAGACGGAGTCTTGCTCTTTTGCCAGGCTGGAGTGCAGTGGCATGATCTTGACTCACTGCAACCTCCGTTTCCCAGATTCAAGTGATTCCCCTGCCTCAGCCTCCTGAGTAGCTGGGACTACAGGCACGCACCACCACACCTGGCTAATTTTTTGTATTTTAGTAGAGACAGGGTTTCATCATGGCCAGGATGATCTCTATCTCCTGATCTCATGATCTGCCCGCCTTGGCCTCCCAAAGTCCTGGGATTATAGGCATCCTTCCAGTATTTTTAAAGGCATATTTTTATGGCTTTAATCAGACTGTACATCTAATACTGTGTCTCTACTTTTCATTTAAATATTTATAAGCTCATAAATACTCATGAACTGCAAAATAGTTTACTGAGTGGATTAGGAAAAAACACAGGCTTCTGGAAACACGTCAGATCAGGCTGAAGTAGTTAAAAGTAGAAACTGATAAGTTTGCCAACGCTTCAGTCTTTTTTTTTTTTTTTTTTTTTTTGAGACAGAATCTTGCTCTGTTGCCCAGGCTGGACTGCAATGGTGTGATCTCAGTTTACTACAACCTCCCCTCCCTGGTTCAAGCAATGCTCCTGCCTCAGCCTCCTGAGTAGCTGGGATTACAGGTGCCCACCACAACACCCAGCTGATTTTTGTATTTTTAGTAGTGACAGGGTTTCACTGTGTTGGCCAGGCTGGTCTTGAACTCCTGACCTCAAGTGATCTGACTGCCTCAGCCTCCCAAAATGCTGGGATTACAGGCATGAACCACTGCGCCTGGCCTCAATCTTAAAATCATGAGGTAACTACTGCTAGTTTGGGGTGGTTCTTACATGTTTTTAATGCTTAAATAAATACCTTGAAACCCACCAAGAGACTTTTTTTTTTATTTTGTGGTTACGAATTTGGATTTCCCCCGCTGCCGCCACCACTGTGTATTGTTCTGCAACTTGCTTTTTTCAGTCCATTGATCAATTACAGCACTTGCCATCAGTGCTCAAAGATATGTCTCTGTCTTTTTACCAGCTGCTTGGTTGGTAGTCCATTGTGTGGGTATACCATGGTCTGTTCAACTCTCTTCCCAATGGAAGATCTTTAGGCTGCTGCCGATTTCTGGATTTCTGTGAGGTGCCACATACCTGTCATCTCAGCACTTTGGGAAGCCAACGTGGTCAGATTCCTTGAGCTCAGGAGTTCGAGACTAGCTTGGGCAACATGGCAAAAGCCTATCTCTAAAAATACAAAAAAAATTTAATTAACTGGGCACAGTGGTGCACACCTGTAGTTTCAGCTACCTGGGAGGGTGAGGTGGGAAACCACTTGAGTCCAGGAGGTCAAGGCTGCAGTGAGCTGAAATCATGCCAGGGCACTCCAGCCTGGGTGAAAAAGTGAGACCCTTTGTCAAAATGACCCATGTCATAGTGCCTACCTCCTGTCTCAAAAAAAAATGCCATGTAGAAGATACATGTATGTCTTTACTGGTTTGAACCTTTATTTCAAATCAGTAAAGACACATGTGTATCTTCTACATGGCATTATTTTGTGGGGGGAGGTTTCTAGAAGTAAAATGGATGGGTCACATGGTTCATTTTATATTTCAGCCTATACTATCAGAATATTTTACCTTAACATTTACAGCCTGGGGAGCAAAAGCAGGGCTCTGGAGCCAGTCCCTTGTGTTTGATTCTGGGTGAAACCAAACCAGCCATCTTTGCAGACGTGTAAAGCATTCTTGGCACTTTCTTTGTGAAGTTGGTCCCATTGCCTCCTCCCTTTGGGCTCAGGTTCTTCTTTGTGTATAACATGGGGATGGGGAAAGGTCCCCCCTCACACGTGGTGGCTGTGCCTGTGGTTGTCATAATATTGATAGATAGTTACGTTGTTTCTAATTCTTTTCATGAAAATAACCCTGAGGGGACTATCAGTATGCATTTAATTCATACCACATGCCTAGGAGACAGAAGCTGCCATGATTCTCATTTGATAGGTGAGGAACTGAGGCTGAGAACTTGCCTGTGGTCATGCCACTAGCAAACAAGTGTGTCACCCAGGACGCTGGTCTCGGACGGGGTCCTAACAGGGCTGGGGTTGAGCCTCTGCTCACCTCGGTGCTGTGACCTCAGCCGTCCATCTTCAAGTTGTCTGAGCCTCTGTGTCTGTTTCCGAACACAGCTGAAACGCTCGCGAGAGACTGAGGTTCAGCTGAAGCCTCTGGTGGAGAAGAACAAGAGGATGAACAAGAAGAATGAGGATTTGTTGCAGAGTATACAGAGGATGGAGGAGAAAATTAAGAATCTCACACGGGAAAATGTGGAAATGGTGAGCCATGGGCCCCGTGGGTCAGCCCTGGCACTCCCATCTCTATCTGGGATTCTCAAGCCCCGAACCTTCCGGTCCACATGTTCTGGGGCCCACCTGCCACCCACCTCCCCAAGAAGCACCAGAAGCAGCGTCGGTCAAACGTCTCTTCCTTCTCTCCATCTGTCTTGCATTCACTGTGCTGTGGGTGTTTGTGCCAGAGAGACAGCTGTGTCCTTAAACACATCCCCCATTCTCTCTGAGCCTGTTTCTTCATACATACAATGGGAATGAAAATATCAACACTGCAGGATCACCAAGAGGAAGAAATGATAGCACGCAAAGACCTCAGAGGACACCCAGTATGTGAAAGCCGTTACTATGATCGCTGGTGATGCTCTGCAGAGGGCGTTTTTCCTCCAGCTAGGATGCCTGGTGTTTGTGGTCAGTGCGGGTGTCTTGTAGTTGACAGTTTACAGAACGCTTTCAGGTTCATTGTTCAGAGTAACATCAACCCCTGTTTCACAGACAGTGGAGGTGCTGAGAGCATGCACGCTCCACTGTCTGTACCACAGCAGGTGCAGGTGTGTGTGTGTGTGTGTGTGTGTGTAGTTTGCTGTTTTGTGAAGTCCTCGCCTTCCCCTGCCTTCCCCTCCCAGCTTTCTAGACTCATTTCAGATGTCATCTTCTGTGCCCAGGCCCAGTCCATCCCTTCCTGTCAGCAGCATGCACAGTCAGCCCAACCTTGGGCTTGGTTTTGATCTGCCTTGTCCCCTCTTCCAGCACAGGACAAGGGGGCCACATATTAGTCCATTTTCACACTGCTGATAAACACATACCTGAGACTGGGTAATTTATAATGATAAAAACGTTTAATGGACTCACAGTTCCACCTGACTGGGGAGGCCTCACAATCATGGCAGAAGGCTAAAGGCACATCTTATGTGGTGGCAGACAAGAGAGATTGAGAGCTAAGTAAAAGGGGAAAGCCCTTACAAAAACATCAGAGACTTATTCACAACCATCAGAACAGTATGGGGGAACCACCACACGATTCAGTTATCTCACACTGGGCCCCTCCCATAACACATGGGAATTATGGGAGCTACAATTCCAGATGAGATTTGGGTGGGGACACAGCCAAACCATATCAGGCCATCATCTCTTTCATCCTCCCATCCATCCATCTGTCCCTGCACCCCTAAGCCCCACTCCAGTGCTGTCCCTAACAAACATTGTTGGTGGGTAATGCTGCAGTGGTCTCTCTCCCTGTGGCTGCAGAAAGAAAAGCTGTCGGCACAGGCGTCTCTGAAGCGGCACACCTCCCTGAACGACCTCAGCCTGACCAGGGATGAGCAGGAGATCGAGTTCCTGAGGCTGCAGGTGCTGGAGCAGCAGCACGTCATTGACGACCTCTCACTGGTACATCTAGCATGGCTGCTGTGGCTGCCCCTGGTGCGGGTGGCACGGGGTGACATGGGTGTCAGGAACGGGTGTCGGGGCTCAGGGTGGTGCTGCTGAGCTGGGTCAGGGTCAGGCAGTGCTGACTTTGGGAAGCTCACCCCGGTGTGCTCATGCCTGCTTCATTCTGCCATCAAGCAGCCTTGGCTTAAACGAGATCACTGGTACCTGGGGACGGTTTCCATGGCTACCCTCTTCTCAAATCTTCTCCCTGTTTGCTGTGGTTAAGAAGCAGCATCAGTTTTAAGGATGTCTTTTGCCTGTTAGAGACTGGGCATGATCTGTTCCAGAGAAGGCTTTTTGTTTGTTTGTTTGATTGGTTTTTAGTTAGCAGTTGCAGACTGTGAGTTTGAGCCCACAAATTTGAACTGTATAATCAGAACAGCACTCAGCTAAATCTGTCTGTGTGCTTTTTGGACATGTATATGGGCCATGCATCTATCGAAGCGGGGTTAGTATGTTAAGCAAGTGGGGAATTACATCCAGAGAATTCTGCAGCTCTCTGTGAAAGGAGCTTAGGTAACAGGCAGGGAACACCTGCAGGGAGCTTTAGCCAGGTCTTAGAAGTGGAACGTGTTCTGCTGTCACCCGAGAGGGTGTGTGATGGTTCCATGCACTGGTCTTCAAAGAATAGGAAAGCTAGTGATCAAAATTCTAGAAAAGGCTTTGATTATAATTGTCATGTTCATTTTGCCTGCCGCCATCTCTCTCTACCACTTTAACTGCTCTCTTTCTTCCTTTCATCTGTCCATCCATCCATCTACTCACCCATGCTTTCATGCTTCCATCTACTTATCCATCCATCCATCCATCCATCCATCCATCCATCCATCCATCCATCTTTGCTTCATCACATAAAAGACTCAATGCAGCTTAGGATGAAAAATATATTTCAATGAAATAAAAAGTCAAAAGGTGGATAATAAACCCTCCCTGTAGCTCTCAGTTCAGAGAAGCAGCCATCACTTGGGCCCTTAGAACTTGAACTAGCCATACCTGGTGTGGATGGGCAGGCACAGCTCCCTTTGAGAGCCAGTGGCTTTGTTTCATGAGATGTGAGGCCGGCTGGAAATGCCAACTCTTGTGCTTCCTTCTAGGAGAGAGAACGGCTGTTGCGCTCCAAAAGGCATCGAGGGAAAAGTCTGAAACCGCCCAAGGTGAGCCTGCGATGATACACCTGCCCTGCCTTGCCGCTGTGTCACAGATCTGCAGGGCAGATGGGTCATGGAAGCGGGGAGGTTTCACAGAGGGATCCTGAAGCAGAGACACACACGTCTCTGCATGCCTGATGATGAAAAGCCTGTCATCACCGCCTCTCAAAGCAACATAAATATGGCCCTGCGATGCGACCCAGTTACTGTAATTTATTCATGGAAAACTTCCTGATGAATTCTCTACTTCGGCCTCAGGGTATATTCCCCAAAATTAAAAACATAAATACTTAAAGCTTTTGAAGGATTTAAGGGACTTTCAGGATTGGTTTATATCAGAACACATCCCGTTCTGAAACAAATCAGGAGCTTTGTGCTGTTTTGGAATCACTCAGAACTTCGGTCTTTCTGGAAAATGGAGGTCTGCTCTTTCCTGGTAACAGTGCCCGAGGGAGTGGGCTCGGCAAATTCAAGTGCCCACAGGGACCAACCTGGAATGAGCTGAGACCAAAACAGAAGATGTAGTTCGCATTTAAACCCTTAAATCTATTTTTCACTTCCACAAAACACAGGTCTCTTCCTCTTTTTTTTTTTTGAGGCAGAGTCTTGCTCTGCCACCCAGGATGGAGTGCAGTGGCACAGTCTTGGCTCACTGCAACCTCTATGTCCCAGGTTCAAGTGATTCTCCTGCCTCAGCCTCTCAAGTAGCTGGGACTATAGGCGCCGGCCACCAGGCCCAGCTAGTTTTTGTGTTTTTAGTAAAGGCAGGGTTTCACCGTGTTGGCCAGGCTGGTCTCCTTTTTATTGAATGCAAGTGTCCAGCTTGGTTTATCTTTTGAGATGTGGTTGTAGAGAAATATTTCTCATCAATAAGGAAAACAGCCATGCAAATGTGATAGTGAATGGCCAAGGACATAGGGTCTTGGTGTCAGGGTGACAATAGGGAGTGGTGGAGACTGTGGCAAACTGGGCCTTGAATCCTGGTTGCTATAAGAAGGTGTACCAGTGGTGTCAGATAGTCCAGTCTTTCAAGAGAAATGTAAATCTTTATCTATTAGCTTCCTAGGGCTGCCTTAACAAAGTACTACAAAATCAGTGGCTTACAGCCACAGAAAAAGGCTGGGCACAGTGGCTTATGCCTGTAATTCCAGCACTTTGAGAGGCCAGGGCTGGTGGATTGCTTGAGCCCAGGAGTTTGAGACCAGCCTGTGCAATGTAGCAAGACTTTTTCTCTACAAAAAGTTTTAAAAATTAGCTGGATGCGGTGGTGCCTGAAGTCCCAGCTACTTGGGAGGCTGAAGTAGGAGGATTGCTTGAGCCCAGGAGGTCAAGGCTACAGTGAATTATGTTTGTGCCACTGCACTCCAGCCTCAGTGACAGAGCAAGACCCTGTATCCAAAAAAAAAAAAAAAAAAAAGGAAAAAATGTATTGTCTTACAGTTCTGGAGGCCAGAATGCAGAAATTCGGCATTGGTAGAGCCATGCTCCCTCCCTTCAGAACCTCTCGCAGGCCCTTTTCTGTCTTCTCCTAGCTAGAGTGATTTCCCAGTAATCTTGGGTGTCCTTGGTTTGTAGCTTGAATTCCAATCTCTGCCTTCACTGTCAGTGACATTCTACCTGTGTGTCTCTGTGGCTTCACTTATAAAGCCACCACTCAGGCTAGATTAGGAGTCCACCCTACTCCAGTGTGACCTCATGATAATTTAACTAATGACATCTGCAATGATCCTATTTCCAAATAAGTCACATTCTGAGGTACTGGGGTTGGGACCACAACCTGTCTTTTTGGGGTTTATGGTTTAATCCATGACACCTTAGTTTACATGAAATTGAAGGATTTAAGTGTTGGTAAATGTTGGATTTTAAATGTCTGTAATGCCGTGGTCCAATTACAGGGTTAAGTATTCCTAATCCAAAAATCCAAATTCCAAAATGCTCCAAAATCTGAAGCTTTCTAAGCACCAGCATGGGGCCAGGAGTGGAAAATTCCACACTCAGCCTCATGTGACAGTTGCAGTGAAAACATGGTCAAAGCTTTGATTCATGCACAAAATTCTTTCAAACGTTATATACAATCCCCTTCAGCCTATGTATCATATATAAAATATATATGAAACAAATGAATATCATGGGTAGACTTGGGTGCCATCCCCAAGATACCTTATTCTGCAAATATTCCAAAATCTGAAAAACATCCAAAATTCCTTCTTGTCCCAAGCCTTTCAGATAAGGTACACTCAGCCTGAAAAATATGTATCTGTGAGCCACATAAAATCAATCTATCTATCTATCTATCTGTCATCTATTATCTATCTATCATCTATTATCTATCATCTATTATCTATCTATCTATCTATCTGTCTGTCTGTCTGTCTGTCTCTGTCTGTCTGTCTATCTGTCTGTCTGTCTATCTATCTATGATAGGTTAAGGTCCTAACTCCAGTAACTCAGAATGTGAGTTATTTGGAAATAGGATTATTGCAGATGTAATTAGTTAAATTACCATGAAGTCACACTGGATTAGGGTGGAATCCTAATCCAGCATGAGTGGTTGCCTTATATGTGAAGGCATAAAGACACACAGGTAGAATGTCACTGACAATCCTCCTGGCACATTGGAGTTGCCGGGTACAGTCTGGCTCCCAGGCTGCCTCCTGGTGGCCTTTACCGTGGCGTTCAGGTAATGCCACTTGCGGCGGTCTGGCTCATTGATACTTTGCTAGGTGCTGGATTCTCGGATGAGTATTTACACAATCTCATTGAATTCTCACAACCACCCCATGTAGTTGGAATTATTTTTTCAATTTTACAGCAACAAAGACATATAGATATAAAATATACAAAAAACTCAAGAGAAAAATTAAATCGACAAGGCCGAGTTTCAAACTGAAGTCTGAGACTCCAAGGCCCAAGCTTTCCCCAGCAAGCTGAGTCGAACACAGGGCAAGTCTCTGCACATGGATATTAGAAACTCAGAAGTGGGAAGTGGTTGGAGTAGAACGTGTTTATATTTAAATACATACTTTTATAGAATAAATAGAACCATGTTATAGAATATCTGGGAAATAAAAAGTGATCTATCACCCGCGGTGCCTCCTGGCGCGGCACGTTGGTGTTGCTGTTTTAATGCATTTCCCCAGCTGTAACTGCAGTCTGCACATTTGCACCCTGGGTTTTATTTAACGTTATACTGCAAGCCTTTATCCATGTGATAGCTGTCATTGTAAATATAAATTTTCATAGCTACATAATCTGTTGAAGAGATGGGCCGTAAAGTGGTTTACCATTCTGTAATCGCTGGGCACGTTGCCTTGAGCTCCCCGGCCCTATGAATGATGCTGCAATAAATGTGCCTCTGTTTGCGCAGACAGCTCTTTCTGGGCCAGCTCTATTTTATTCCCTGACTGTTGAATGTGTCATTAAGTGACTACACCGTTATTTAGCTACCCTTTCCTCTACCTTTGGACTTGCTGCTTCTGTAAATGTCGCCACAGCAAACAGCTGTTGTGTGGAAAGCTGTGTCCATAGTCAGAATCGTTTCCACATCTAGATTCCCAGATGTTGACATGTGGTTCAGAAAGAGGCTTTGGCCACGGAACATCGCCCCCACTCCACCCCACTGCCTCACGGAACAGTGTCAGCATTCTCCACAGCTGCTGGGAGTGTGTGTAACAGCCACTGTCACCATGGGGCATATGTTTAAAAGGCACAAATCTAAAGGGTGTGCAGTTTGTCCCATTAACGGGATGTGCTGTGGCATTACACACCCCGTAGAGCTTCCACGTGGGGTTTTGAAAAATCCCTTGTTGAGCCAAGACTTTATTTTTCAAGTCTACATCAGAATGCCTGGAATTGAAAAGAAGTTTGTTTTTCCCCTTCTTCCTGATTTCTTTCTTTTTCTTTTGTTGAGACAGACTGATTGCTCTTGTTGCCCAGGCTGGAGTGCAGTGGAACGATCTTGGCTCACTGCAACCTCCACCTCTTGGGTTTAAGTGATTCTCCTGCCTCAACTTCCCAAGCACCTGGGATTACAGGCTTGTGCCACCATGCCCGGCTAATTTTGTATTTTTAATAGAGACAGAGTTTCACCATGTTGGCCAGGCTGGCCTCGAACTCCAGACCTCAAATGATCCACCTGCCTCGGCTTCCCAAAGTGCTGGGGTGACAGGCATGAGCAATCTTGCCTGGCCATTCTTCCTGATTTCTGAATGTGTTTATGAGAGGAGAAATTCACAAAGCGTTAGAATTGAATCCTGATTTGCTACATTTCCTGTACAACAGGCAAGGACAGGGTCTGTGTCTGTCCTGCCCACTGTGGCCTGATCACTGCCTGGCACAGGGCAGGTAATGACTAAATAGTCCCTAAATAGTTGTTGGCTGAAGAAGCAAATTGCCTTTACGGGGAAAATGTACTTGTACGACACTGGATTGTCCCAGAAGAATGGTGATGTGTGGTCACTTTAATGAAGATAGTTTCGTGCCATTACGAGACCAGATTTGGGGATCTGCATAGAACTTTCCTGAGCAGGTTTAAGGTCCTTTCAATTCACTGTTTCCTGGGTCCACCAGCACTTCTTCTTTTTCTCAAGATTCAATGTGGACCAAGTTTTCTCCCATGTTCCTACTTAATCCTGGTATCGGGCGGCTGGATGGAATTAGTTCTTCAATCCATCAGGGCCCGAGCAGGTTTTTTAATCCAGGGTTGACTTTCAGGACTAACTTAAGAAGCTTCTCTTTCTTCTCTACCACAGGCCACAGGCCTTCAGTACACTTGGCTTTCTGTATCTATGGGTTTCACATCTGTGGATTCAACCAATCTCTGATTGAAAACATTCAGGAAAAAAAAATGGGTGGTTGCATCTATACTGAAAATATACAGACTATTCTCCTTTTTTTTCTGTTTTGAGATGGAGTCTCACTCTGTTAACCAGGCTGGAGTGCAGTGGCACATTCTCAGCTCACTGCAGCCTTCACCTCCTGGACTTTTTTCCTTTTCATTATTCACTAAACAATGCAATCTAAAACTACAGTCATGGCCACGTACAGTGGCTCACGCCTGTAATCCCAGCACTTTAGGAGGCCAAGGTGGGTGGATCACAAGGTCAGGAGTTTGAGACCAGCCTGACCAACATGGTGACATGCTGTCTCTACTAAAAACACAAAAATTAGCCAGGCGTGGTGGCGGGTGCCTGTAATCCCAGCTTCTCAGGAGGCTGAGGCAAGAGAATCACTTGAACCTGGGAGGTGAGGGTTGCAGTAAGCCAAGATCATGCCACTGCACTCCAACCTGGGCGACAGAGCAAGACTCTGTCTCAAAAAAAAAAAAAAAAAAAGTGATAGTCATGCATGCCTTAACAACAGGGACACATTCTGAGACTGTCGTGCAGACATCCTGAAGTGTATTTGCACCAATCCGGATGATCTAGCCTCCTGCACACCTACGCTATGCAGTCTAGCCTGCGGCTTCTAGGCTGTAAGCCTGTGCAGCATGCTACTGTACTGAATACTGTAGGCAGCTGTACCCCAATGGTATTTGTGTATCTAAACACATAGAAAATGTGCAGCAAAATTACAGTATCGTGATCTTATGGGACCATCGTTGTATACTGTTGTGGATTGGAATGCCGCTCTGAGGTCCGTGACTGGGCTTACATTTGCATTGGATTAGGTATGGTATTACACGTGTTCTAGAGATGAGTAAAAGTGTACAGGGGGATGTGCATAGGTTGTATGCTAGGACTACACCAACTTGAATAAGGGGCTTGAGCAGCCGTGGATTTCAGTATTCGTAGAAGGTTTTAGAACCAGTCCCCACGGATACCATGGGATGACTAGACTAGTTTCATTTTCCCTGAACTGTCCGTATCACTCTCTGTCCCTCACACATGGAAGTGCTTTAACACTTTACCAAGCGCTTTGCTTGACAAAGTACCATGATGAATGCATTGAAGCTTCCAGAATTTTCTGGAAATCTGACGGCCCCATCCTGGCTCTCCAGCTCCTGACTCTCTTTCAGAAAGACCCTAGCAAACCTCCCTGGTCTCCCTGCGGGAGGGCACCTCCAGTCACCCCCACACCCCGGCTTGTGGAAGATGCAGTCAGGGGAGAGCAGTGGGTGCCAGCCTTTGTCTTCTTGGGTCCTTTGTGTCCCTGAGGGTCGTGACTCTGCCCTACTGGGCCTGCCCAGCAGTCCCCTTGTGGGACCTCCTCCAGGGACAAGATTAGTGTTGATGATCTCATTTCCCGGGGATCCTGCTGGTTCAGTGTGGGCTCACATTAGCCCAAAGGGAGAGGTTCAGGGAGAAGGACCCTGAGTGGTTCCTTGGGCTGTGTCCTGGGGATTGGGATAGGGGACTTGCTTAGGACCTGGGGCTCTGGCCATATGGCAGTGACTTGTGCTGCAGGCCATTGAAACTTGCACAGAAGCTGTATCATCATAGAGTTCTAAGCATAAGCACGATGGCTAAAAATCAGTACAGTCGACTCACACACCTTGGTTGAAAGTAGGACCAATCATTTTGGATAAGGTTGGGAAATTGTAGCCCCAAGCAGTGTGGGGGTGAAGCCTCAGCTACTAGCTGGATGGGATTGGGCAAGTCATCTAAACTCGCAGAACCTCGGTTTGATTCTTAAAATGAACGTTACATCCACGGAATCAAAGAAAGCTTCTGATTCTTTGCTTGATGCATAGCAGGTGATCAGAAAGTCAGAGTGTCTCCTTCTTCCTTTATCTTATAGCTCAATAACTTTCCTTTGGAGAACCTGTCAAATACAGATTCCGACGGACCTCAATGCCCTTTGCAGTAATCATCCTTTAAGGGAGGCCTGGGGAGCTACACTGGGAACCATCAAAGCTTCATCAGAAGGGGAGGCCCTTTCTTGGGCCAGTGCATCAATGCCGTGCCCCCTCCTCCCCGAATGACCTTGGGTCTGCTGTTGCCAGGGATAGGAGGATGCCTGAGGTCTGGCAGGCCATTTCTGTCAGTGACCTTGCATCCATTCTGATGGGACCTATCTAAGCACGTAGGACCGATTTAAACCTGACCCCTAGCCGTGCATCCCTGAGGCCAAGCCTGCTGCCTGGTGGAGGGAAGGACGGGTGCCAGCAGTTGATTGTACAGTAAGTGGCTTTGCCTGCCTGGGACGCCCAAGCATTTTTTTTTAGACAGAGTCTCGCTCTGTCGCCCAGGCTGAAGTGCAGTGGCACAATCGATCTTGGCTCACTTACAACCACCCTCTCCCAGGTTCAAACAATTCTCATGCCTCAGGCTCCTGAGTAGCTGGGGTTATAGGCAGGTGCCGGCAGGCCTGGCTAATTTGTTTTTGTAATTTTAGTAGAGACAGGGTTTCGCCATATTGGCCAGGTTAGTCTCAAACTCCTGACCTCGAGTGACCTGCATGCATTGGCCTCCGAAAGTCAAACAGTTTTTCATCAGGTGCATGCATTTTTCATTTGCAAGTTTTGCCAAAGTACCCATTTTTTCCTTCGTGGTTGTTTGCAGTTGCCCTTATTCCTAGGCTGCCTTCCCCATGGCTGTCACCAGTCTGTCAGCTCACGAGGGCTGGCTGGTGCCCTGGGATCCAGCTGCTCACAGCTGCTGGCACAGTGCCCTGCACTTGGGAGGCTAACCATAGTGCCTGCATGAGACCAGTGGCCACTTCACGTCTGTCTACAGGGCTGCCCTCGGTTGGCATGCAGCTGTGGGCCCTTTGCTGGGAGGGGCATCTCTGATCAGAGGTAGAAAGGGCACTGGCAGCAGAACTTCGTGCCAGCCTCGCCAGGTGAGTGGCTGATGGAAACCAAAAGTCTCTGAGGCAGGTCTCAATCAATTTAGAAGCTTATTTTGCTTAGTTTAAGAATGCACCCTGGAGACGGATCTGAGCCTTTCTCCAAAGATGATTTTGAGGGCTTCAGTATTTAAAGGGGAAAAGCGGGCTGGAGGGGAAAGCAGGAGGGTGTGGTCACATGACTGAATTCATACATGTTGAGAGAAAAGGAGCAGCAGGGGAATCGTCCAATTTCTTTAATTGTCTTGTGCTCATTTACATCAGCACTTTACATAAGATAATGTGAGCATGGAGTAGATACCTGTGTAAACGCTTAACCTTTTCTCTGCAGCTCTCTGCTTAGGAACAAAAGGGAAGGCAGCTTCTTGCATGACTCAGCTTTCAGCTTACGTTTTTCCTTTTGGCGGTGTGAACTGGGGTTCCGAGTTTTTATTTTCTTGTCACAACAGGCTCCATGCTAGAAGCACGGGAGGCCCCTCTGAGCACTGCTCTGTGTCCTGCCTGATGGAGGCCCTTTGGTAAAGGACTTGGGGAAGATGTGGGTCCTGAGGATAGGACACTGGGACAATTATGAAGAGGCAGGGGCTGTGTCCTGGACCCAGGCTGCTCAGCAGATAAGCACACACACCATCTGTGCTGGTCCTGGAGGTACTGCCGGAGGAGCCGAAGCTGGCACAGTGGAGCAGAGCTCCGGAGCCTGATGTGCCCACAGAGGCTGACTCAGGTATCTAGTCCAGAGTAGCAAACACCATGGGGACATCCGGCTCCGATTTGCAGACTTGGGAACATTCAGGTGCCATACCTATGGCGATTCTCGGCAATTTGTTCATACAGAGCAGGAAACCCCAGCGCCAGGAGTAAGCAGGGTAGTGTCTGGGTCTTCAGGGAGGAGCTGCTACAGAGGCTGGGTCTGTAAGCACCTGGCCTCCTGCCTGGTTTCAGGAGGTGACTTGAGGCCCCATGGGGAGGGGACTTCAGGCAAAGGCTCCAGATTGCAGCCCTGCCCCTCCAGGCCCACTGTGTCAGGTCTGCACTGCCAGGGGCCAGGCCTGGGTGTCTCAGGTCTGCACTGCCTGGGGTCAGGCCCAGATGTCAAAGGTCTGCATTGCCTGACCAGGTGGTGTTTCATTAGGAAACATGGCTTAAAGGGTAGCTGGCACTAAATTGAGTGGCACATAGAGTCACACAGTTCACCTGATGGATACTTTCAAAAGAATAGAGCATCATATATTGTTGAAGTTGAAACATACATGAACTTTGCTATGTACGTTCCTTCCTTCATGAATGGCCCATTGCCCTTTAATATTGCTTCGGTATCTATCAAAGTACAGATGTTTTACTTTTTTATGGTAAAATCTGTCCGTTTTTTTCTCCATCATGACGGTTTTTGCTTTTGATGGTATGTCTGGTGATGCTTCCCCAAAAAATGGAAGACTCTCAGAGACACCCCTTCTGGGCAGGGGAACCTTTGAAGACTTCGATCTAGTTCAAAAAATTAGTTTTTCCATTAGGTAATGGTTTGTTTTGATCTATAAAAATCGTGAAACAAATGCTAACACAATGATGGTAGAGAGACTGATGAGTTTGGCAAGTCTGGGGCGCATATGAGGTGGTCGGGGATCAGCAGAGAAGTTTCCCAAACACATGAGCATAGAGGCAGTTTCTGGGTTTGGGTCCTGAGGGAGAATCTCTCCCTGCGTTGCCGTTGCTAGTGCTGCCCCAGGGTCTTGCGATTGTCTGGGGACCCAGGGCCTGTGCAATGGTGTTGACAACAGGCTCTCAGCTCAGGGAGGATGGGATCTGGGAGGAAGGTCCCTAGATATAAACTGGCCCAGAAGCTGTCCTCTGTGACGAATGCACCCCAGTCTGCCTCTGGAAACCTATCCCTTCAGCCCACGGTTGGCTGCCATGACCAGCGTCTGGGCTCTGCCCTGGAGCTGGCATCCTTTTAGTGAAGGTGCGTCTTCCAGCACAATCCTGTTCTCGGGACTCTGCTGCAGACGAGTCCCCAGGAAGCCGTGGAGACACTAGGGCGGGTGTGTGAGAGGAAAGGGGAGTGCGTGGGGAGAGAATTGGTACTTTTTCTCAGGACTGGAGGAAGCTCTGAAAATGGAAGCCAAAGACGCGGCTTTTGCCTAAGCCCACACGCGGGACTGGCGTGTCTGCAGCGTCGCGCCGCCATGGAATATGTCCTCTTCGTGCTGTATTTCTCTTTCTTCCTGTGTCTCTGCGCCCTTGTGTGCCTGTACTTCTCTGGCTGCCAGGAGATGACCTATAAGCATGAAGGTAGGCGGCTGGTTCGGGATTTTGTTTTTTGAGGTTCTGTGGCGGTCCCTGGCTATGACCGATGCTCCTGCCTGTGCCAGGCAGTTCCGTTGAAAATGACAGGAAGACGAGAAGACAGGCAGCAGAGACAGGCTGGATCCAGTTGAGGGGCTACTTGTTTTGAGGGGTACCTCCTCTTTTTCCCTCTGCATCATTTGACCTGCTAAGGAAGACCACCTCTGTATAGTCAACGTGTAAATGGAGGAGACATGTTTACTCTTCATTCATTTTGCCACAACTGATTTTTTTTTTGAGACAGGATTTTAGCCTGTCACCCAGGGTGGAGTGCAGTGGCACAATCATGGCTCACTGCATCCCCAACTTCCCAGGCTCAAGTAATGTTTCCACCTCAGCCTCCCAAGTAGCTGGGACTACAGGCATCAGCCACCATACTTGGCTAACTTTGTCAACAACTTTTTGTAGAGATGACTTCTCACTATGTGGCCCAGGCTGACCTTTAACTCCTGGGCTCAAGCAATCCTTCTGCCTCAGGCTCTTAAAGTGCTGGGATTACAGGCATGAGCCACTGTGTCCGGCCAAAATGGAATCTTAGTCTGAACCTGGATTCATTTGTAAAAACAAATCAACAAGGAGAGACTTTGGTTCAAGGAGTATGGAAGGTTAGAGGAATTCGCCTTTTTATTCAGTAGATGGGCTCAGAATGAGCAAATGGTGGACATTTTTGCTCCTAAAGTATCTCTTGTGAGGAAAAACCCAGAGACTCTTAAAACAACTGGACAGTTTTTTTTTTTATGCTTGCCATTTTTTTTTAAGCCCACTATGTGCCATGCATGGGAGGAAACAATGTTTTCTGGGCAGTTCTCTCATCCCTTGAGAAGCAGGTGGTGAATTATTTCCTGCACATTTGGAAAATACAGCAAAACTGGGTGCATTGCCTTTGAGAAGATAGCCGCTGTGTTTCCACCTGCAACATTCACGTATCTTTTCTATTTTTATTAACAAAGGTACAAATATATCTAGATATTGAGTATATGTAGGCTTCCTGCATAATAGAATCACTCAAGAAAACTCTTCTTTAAAGAAAACAAAGTAACCTAGTGCTATAAAATGTTATAAAAAGTTAAAACCAGGCATGGTGGCTCATGCCTGTAATCCAGCCCTTTGGGAGGCTGAGGTGGATGGATCACTTGAGTTTGGGAGTTTGAGACCAGCCTGGCCAACATGGTGAAACCTCATCTCTACTTAAAAAAAAAAAAAAAAAAAAAAACAACTATACAAAAACTAGCCAGGTGTGGTAGATGTGGTGGCATGCACCTGTAATCCTAGTTGCTCGGGAGGCTGAGGCAAAAGATTCATCTGAATTTGGGAGATAGAAGTTGCAGTGAGCTGAGATTGTGCCACTGCACTCCCTCCTGGGTGACAGAAGGTAACTCTGTCTCAAAAAAAAAAAAAGTTAAAATGTTTTAAAAAATACCCAGCATAAAGGACCTGAGTGGCTGGGTCCCAGGCGGCTCCTTGCTGCTGTGGAAACTGCGTGTGTGGCGTCTGGCCATGGATTCCTCTCCATTGCTGTAGGATTCAGATTGGACTGCCTTTTTGTGTTTGATTTCTGCCCTAAGAGCAGCTTCTTTCCCTTCAAGCAGCATAGTTCTGTGGAGTCTTGGCCTCTGGGCTGTATGATATGATAATTTCAGGGGCTCCGTTGGGTCTGGAGTTAGGCTGTTTGCAAAGGCTGCTCTACCTTAAACACAGGCGGTAACATTGGTAGTTAATGCTCTGTCTTTGGGCTTGATAGTTGAGTCCTTAACTAGTGTCCCATGGAGCCTTAACAAGTGAATCATTCTAGGTAATTGAACACTGAGTTCTTGGCCCGAGGAAGGTACCTGACCCTGATGTGGATGGTCACAGCCCAGCAGTGTGTCCTAAACATTTGGAAAGTGTGTGACTTGATGATGCTTCCTGGGCTGCAGCAACAAGCGGACCCATCCCCAGAGGCCTTGCAATCAGCAGTGTTTCTGGGAAATAAGGTCGGCTCAGCGGCTGCTCAGAAAAATGTGGAACCTGGAGCTCGGGCGGGGGTGACCTGTGTGTGTGCAGAAGAGCTTGAGTACTGCAGATGCGTTACTCCTGTGGGTGCCATTGTCACCTTGGGATGTCACTTCCACTGCTCTCTAGAGCTCATTGGAAGATTCCATGATACCTGAAGTCAGGTGGGGTTCTCATCTGGAGGGAAGATTTGAGTAGATGATTGTCTCCCGCCTCTGTGAGGAGAGAAATGACATAAATCGATGTTGCCCATAGTCCTCACATACCCGCCAGTGAGACTCAACTGGGGCATGTGACCACGTGGTGCCCAACTGATGCCAGCTGTGTGAATGAATGGAAAGGGTGTTATGTGCAAAACAAGTTCTGTTTGTGATAGACAAACTAGTGTGGCTTTGAGTTCATTAACACTGGGATATAGTAGGGAACAAAAGGGCCAACCCCTGCCTTCATGGAGCTTCCATTCCAGGGAGTGGGGTGAAGACTGTCGGTAAACACAATAGCTTCCTGGATCTTCTGTCAGGTGGGAGACATGCTATGGAAAGAAATAAAGAAGGAGGCCTGAGAGGCTGGGGTGGGGATGGGGCAGAAGGGACCTGGGCTTGGTGGCCAGGAAGCCTTTTCTAATGTGGTTGCATTTGTGCAGAGATCTGAAGGGATCTAGGGAAGGAGCCATGTGGATTCTGGGGAAGAGCCTCTTGGAGTGGAAAGGCCCCATGGCAGGTGTGTGGGGGGTGCAGGAGCCTGGCCTGGAGGAAGAGAAGGGAGGCATGACGCCAGGGCGGGATGGGAGGTAGATCCTGCAGGCCCCGCAGACACTTGTAGCCTGCATGGGTGTTGGTGGTTGTAATTCCAGAGAGAGCTGTTGGTGGCTGGGACCGAAGGTGTCAGTGGAGAGAGTCAGGGAGAGGACTGGATTTTGGGTCGAAAGTGAAGCCAACAGGCTTTCTCCCAGAGGGCAGGCATGAGAGGTGGAGAACAGAGAGGAGGCCTCTCCTAGGACTGGGGCCTGAGCAACTGAAGCATGAGCTGCTGCTGCTGCTGGACTCCAGTTAGATGGCAGGAGGCGCGGTGCTGGGGTAAGTCACTGCCCACTAGGATTCCACGATGCCGTGGAGGACGCAGCTGACAAGTGAGCCTGGAGTTCAGTGGGGAGTTCATGCCCCACGCATATTAAAAAGCAAGGAGGAATGTGGGGTGGATGCAGTGCACGGGGAGACAGGTGCCAAATGCAAGAATGTTCTGGGTGATGTGTAGTGGTGGGTGCCTCCCTTGAAGCCCCTTCGGAAACTGTAAGGTGACAAGGATGTCCCTGCATCTTCTTCCCTGACTTATGTCTGAATCATTTCCTAATTGCCGTTATTAACTCTGGTGTCCGTCACATTTTTCTCACATTTACAGACATTGGGGTAAAAGGCATAGGCTGGGAGGGGCCCTTCGGATGTGGGGAGTGCCTGGCCTTTCTCTGTGAGATGGGGGAGCTGTGGGTGAAGCTGGCTTCTGGATGAGCCACCACAGCCTGGGGCTGGGCTCTGGAATTCAGTTTTGATTCCTTCTTCATGGTCTGAAAAGCATTCATTGATTGTAAAAACAAATAAACTCCTTGTCAGGGCTATTTGGGGAAAAGAAATCCTAAAATAAGGGACATCGATCTGGTGATTGTGGGTCGATGTCTGCAGCCCCCAGGGCATGTGAGCTCCTTGGGGCAGGGACATGGCCTGGTTTTGATCCTGTGATATTCCCCAGGCCTGCCCCATGTCTGTCCCACAGCAGGAGCTTAGCCAGTGTTTGCTGAGTGAATGAATGGCTAGACAGATGAATGACACCTCATAGCCTATGATATTTGGAGTGGGAGAAGTGCTGGCAGGGCGACTCAGAGGCTGACACATGGAGGCTTACGATTTGCCTCTGGATCTGAGCGACAGGTGCCTGAGGGTTGATTACACTATTCCTTCTCATTCTGTGGACGTTCCCAGTTTTCTATAATAAGCAGTTAAGCAGAGATTGCCTCTTTGTGTAGGTCTGGCCGAGATTTGGGCCATGCATTTGCCATGCCAGTCAGAGCGCTGGAACTGTGGATGGGCTCTCCACTCCTTCAAGCTGTTGCTGCCTCTGGTGTCCATATTCATTCAGTTCTTCTCCTTGGAACTGGACATCTCCCTGGGCCCTGTCCCCCTTTCTCCTTGGTACAGCCAGTGTGCTGCTCATGGGACATGACAGCGTGCTGGGCTGCTTTCTGGGCACAGGACATGAATGGCCACTTTTTTGCTCACAGGTGAGGTGGCTTCTCACTCCATTTGCCAGAGAAGGAGGCCGGTGCTCCAGGGGCCAAGTGGTTTGCACAGGTCTACAGCTGGAGAACCTGGGCCAGGATCAGACCAGCTCGCTCGGGCTGTAAACCCAGGGTCATCCGCCACCTGCTACCACCCTTTCTCCCACCCAGTCAGTTACAAAGCCCACCAGCCGCATCTTGCGATGCTCCAGTGGCCCAAATGGCAATCGCTGCCCTCGGCACTGGTATGCCCATGATCAGGGGCTGGCGGACTCCAAGAATCCTCAGTCATTGCTAACGTCATACAAATTGCATTTTACAGAAGCATGTTGTGGAGACATTTTTTGGATTTGATGAGGAGTCGGTGGACTCAGAAACGTTGTCTGAAACATCCTACAACACAGACAGGACAGACAGGACCCCAGCCACGCCTGAAGAAGACTTGGATGATGTAAGCAAACCTTCAGAGGGGGTGGGGCCTCACCCCGGATGCTCTCGGGCAGCACCTCTTGCCTTTGGCGGTTGCAACTTCTGCTCCCTTGCCTATAGTTTTGAACCCCAGAGGACCCGTTCCTACCAGTGCCTTATCAAAGCCAATGGCATGAAGGGAAGGCAGCCCCCACGGCCGTGGGCTCCATGAATGGTGATGGGTGGGCAGCACGTGGGGACCCTTTTTTTCCCCAGCGCTGATTTCTCCACCAAGGCAACCCGTGACTGCCAAGTTCAAGTTGAACCATTGATAGATGTCACCTTGCGTTTCCTCACTGTTTGCAACTAAAACTGCCACGTGATGGTCTCTCCCTGGTCCCCACACATGTGTGCACTCATGCACACACCACCTGGCTGACACAGCATCTTCCCTTTCTTGACTAAGATAAAGCAAGTAATCCAAAAAAATATAAAGAAGAAGATGACGAGTCCCTGAAATCCCATCACCCCAAGGTCACCACCTAACCCTGTCCTGACCATCTGTGCCCATCTGAGTGCATAGCCAGGTTCTTGAGCCAGCTGGATTCACAAGGGGGCAAGCCTGGCTTTGTTCTCACTTACCTTCCCTAGGTGAATTCTTTCAGGAGTGCTGAGTACATCTCAGGCAGACCTGTGGGCCTCTATGCCTTCCAGTGACAGGAATAGTCACATGTGATTAATTTCCTAAACTCTAGACTTCATTCAACGCAGACCTTCCCCTTGCTCCTCACCAGGGCCTGTGCTAGGCTTGGCTGCCATTCCCCTACCTCACTCTTCTGCCTCTCCCCATTGCAAGCCCCTGGTGGCTTCTTCTGAGCCCAGAGAAGGGCCGGAATGGGAAGGAGGTACGGATGTTCTGGGGCAGCTGGCCCTCGGGGCAGTGTCCTCTTGTGGGGGCAGGTGGATTGTGCTGCCCCTCAGGGTGCACCTCTCTTAGTCTCCAGGAATTCTCCATGATGTGCTGCACTCCATGGCTTCCTGGTGAGGGACTGGGCATTGCTGCTCCTGGTGCCCCCACATCCCAGGAATCTGAATGATAAGCCTCACACACCCCGCCCCCACTCATTGTACTTTCCCCCTCCTGGTGGCCTTTTCTGTGGAGTCCCTTCTGGAATGGCTTCTAGGCTGGTTCTCTCCCATGGGTCTATTTGCCACAGGAAAATGTGGCACCTGCTGCACTGGCACATCCAACCCCAAGATGGCCCTCTCTGTGCTCTTCCATCTTGTGCCAAAGCTCTAGTGGACACGTGTCACCTCTTCAGGTCATCCCCTTGACATCCGTTCTCATGCTGGGAGAGACACACCATCCTCCCTGTCAGCCCACCAGCCTCAGCCTAAGTGCTGGCTGGAGGGAAGGGCCTGGCCGGTGCTGGAGACACACCACCGTCCATCGGCATGTCCTGCACAGGGGTCTGGACTGGGCTACTCAGCCTTTCGGGCCTTGTTCTCAGCCATGGGTTTTTTATGTTTAACTTAGGATGGGTGCTTTTCAGTTTGCTTGTTTCCAGCCAGTGATACATAACAGGCATCTTTCAGCACCAGGCATGGGATTGCCTCAGCCTCTCCCATGGCCACACGGAGATTTCCCATGGATGAGTGTCAGGCACTGATGAGGGATTTATGCTGTCATTTTCCACACCTGTGAACCATGCACGGAGCTCCGTCTTATTTGCATCTTTGTACACTTATGTGGCCCTGTGGCCATCTCTCTCTCTCTCTCTTTTTTTTTTTTTGAGACAAGAGTCTAGCTCTGTCACTCAGGTGGGAGTGCAGTAGCATAATCTTGGCTCACTGCAACTTCTGCCTCCCAGGCTCAGGAATTCTCCTGCCTCAGCCTCCCGAGTAGCTGGAATTACAGGTGTCCACCACCGTGCCCAGCTAATTTTTGTATTTTAGTAGAGACAAGGTTTCACCAGGCTGGTCAAGCTGGGCTCGAACTCCTGACCTCAGGTGATCCACCTGCCTTGGCCTCCCAAAGTGCTGGGATTACAGGTGTGAGTCACTGCACCCGGCCATCTCTTTAGGATAAATTCTCAGAATAGGAGGTGCTGGTGGGAGGGGCACCCTTTACAACAGAGACTTTTGCTTCTGGAGTTGCATGGTACCCACCTGCTCCCCACATAACTCAAGTGATTCTGGGAGTGGGAGCTCCTGGGAGGAGCGCTGATGGCTGAGGAGGTGCCTCCTCCTGGCAGCCCTTCCCTCCAGTGCCCTAGTTGCTTCCTGGCAATGTGGGGCTCCCTAAGCACTTGCTGGCAGCACTGTGAGATGTGGCCTTTGGATGTTTTCTGAGTTGATCCTGGCACTCAAAGCCACAGCAAGTGATTATTTACGTTTATAATTAAAATCAGTCATAAATCATTTATTACTGTAATTATGCCCTTGGTTATTTTTTCTCCATTATGTGAAGACAACAGCCCGAGAAGAGGCTGACCTGCGCTTCTGCCAGCTGACCCGGGAGTACCAGGCCCTGCAACGTGCCTATGCTCTGCTCCAGGAGCAGGTGGGAGGCACACTGGACGCAGAGAGGGAGGCCCGGGTGAGTGCAGCCAGCCTCAGGGATCAAGAAAGCAGCCTAAGACCAGGTCATGCAGGTCCTTTCCTGGCTTGGACACTCAGAGGAGATTATTCTGAGAGCTGGCGGGGAACCTACAGCAAGGTCTTTAGTGTGGTGGCGTTCCAGATCCCTCTCTGCATCCTTGGTGTGATGGCAGGAGCTCTGGAACGTCGAGCTGTTAGACGAAGCAACGCTACACATCACCTGTGCTGTCTGCATGGAGGAGAGCATGCATTCAGAATTTAAGGCTAAGTGAAGAAATCACAGATGTGGCCGGCCTTGCAGGCTTCAGGCTCCTTTCCCTTCACAACTGAGAGCCCCCTGCCCTCTGGGATATCCCTGCAGAACACTTGCAGGGACTCTCGGGGTGCTCCCCAGCCCCCAGGGCACTCTGGGCCCTGTGGCCACCTCAGTCCAGGCCATACTATTCATTTCTCAGGCTGGGTTGAGCTTTGCCTTCTGGAAACTTCCACCTACTGGCCCTTCTCCCAACTTCGGGAGTCACTGGGGCCTGCTCTTCCTTCCTCCTGGGAATGCGGGGGACTCCGAGACAGCACATGTGGGTGCTTCCCTGCAACCCCTCCCCTACGTCACCCCCACACTGGTCCCCTGAGGCAGGAGGAATTAACCCCATCTTCTCAATGAGGAAATAGGCTCACAACCCAGCAACTTGCCCCCAGGTGCCCAGATGGTACTGAATGGAGCTGGGAGTCAGGCCAGGTTTCTCAGACTCCGGGTCCTGTGCTCTTTTCCAGAGCCCTGTTTGGGAATTCTGCAAAGGGATGGATTTTTGTGGTCTTAAAGGTGATGGGTGAGAATGGGGGATTGTTTGGCAAATCTGATGGCAAAGGCAGAGAGGAGAGGCCACGCCCAGGTGGAGCTTGTCCCAGGGACAGCAGTGGCCCTGTGGGGGTTGCGGGCAGGAGGAAGGGGGACTGAGGCCAGCAGGGAGGGAAGCGTCTTGTCCCTCTGTAAAAAGTCCAGTCTTTATGATCTAGGTTAGAGGGAAACTGGGAGGCTTTGTATGGGCTGAATCACATTTGTTTTGCCTTTTAAGTTTCATCTACTTGTCAACATTTAAAAGTCAAGAGATTCCATAGAGAAATCCAGGCTCCTGACCTCTCTTGAAAGGTGGCAGCAGCAGGCCTCCCATTACATGTGGCTGCTGCTGGGTGGCAGCGTCTCCCTGAGATGGGACATGCGCCTCTGGCTTGCCACAGTCCCCACCACTCCCTGTTACCCCACACCCAGTTGGCTTCCTGTATTTATGTGACTAGCTTGGTGCTTGAAGTATTTTGCTTTTCAGCCCCTGCTGTAGACGATAAGCGACCCAGCAAGTTTGCAAGTGTATTGAAGTCTGATGATGGCTGAGTGAGCCTCAGGTTCAGTGAGGATTGAACCTGGTTGGAGAGCTGGGCCTGGGCCCCCAGTGTGACTGGCTTCTGGCTCACTCACCCCCGTGAAAAACAGAGTCCTTTCTCCAGGCCTCATTTTCCTTATCTGTAAAACCAAGCAAGTTGGAACTGTCAGACTTTCCAGACTGTTCCGTTCTTAATGATTCCGTGTTTGAAGCTGAGCCCTGCTTCCAGGTAGGCCGAGGTGGAATACGTGCTCCTAAAAATGAACCTGCTCCTAAGGTTTGCCTGTAAGGCCCCTGGGCATTGCTTGCCTTGGGGCATGACGCTTTCCTCTTCTCTGTCACCCATTGGGGGCGACCTGCTCATGGCCTGGTCTTTTCCCTTTCAGACTCGGGAGCAACTGCAAGCTGATCTGCTGAGGTGTCAGGCCAAAATTGAAGATTTGGAGAAGTTACTGGTTGAGAAGGGACAGGTGAGCAGGAATGATCTGTGCTGTGGGTCTTCGTCTTTCTTCCCCTTGGTGGTGTCCCTGAGGCTAGCCCACTAGCCAAGGGGGATGTTCTGTGGGGCCGGATCAGGAGCTCCAGAGACACTAGAGGGAAAAAACACTAACATGACCCAGGCAAGTGTGTGCTTCCTAATGTGCCCATGTGCCCAGTTAAAAAATCAAAGCAAGGTATGGATTCTAACTTGGCTTTTTCTTTGTTTGTTTGCCAAATGCACAAAAAGATAGGATGTCATTCCAAAAGCAAAGGTGTGATCAGAACTGGTTTTGACTTGAACCTGAAGAAGAGCTGTCATTGCCTATTGAGGTTTTAACTGTGAAAGGAAGCAGCACCCGTGACTGGCCCTGGGTTAGTGCAGGGGCCCCGCCTCAGGCTTTGTGGCGGCTGGGCTCCCTGCTGTGATTGTGCCTCCAACAGCCTGGCCCTGTGCTCCTCAGGTTAGAGTCACCTGCCCCTACCCATCCACTGCATTTGATTAGGCAAGGCCCGGTCGACAGGAAGACGCAGCAGAAAAGCAACACCTGAGCCTAGGCCTGTCCCCTGGTGTTGGGGAGACGCCAGAGAGGGCTCTGGGTGGAAAGCTGGCCTCTCAGGGGTGGCCTCTGAAGGTTAGTATGGGTTGGCCTGCTCCGCGGCAGAAGCTCAGCTGTGGTGACATAACCAGAGCATCTCCCTGGCTTCTGCTCACCCTCCTGTTTGTCCCCAGGGCCTCTCAGGGGTGCAGGGCAGCAGGCATTGCCAGCTTGTAGCTGCCGCATCTGGGACTCTTGCTCCGCTCGGCTGTTTGCTGCCTCAGCGAAATCATCAGTCATGATTAGTTCCACTAACCCGAGGAGGGTGAGGGCAGATGGAGTGTCTGGTGGTCCCCGCCCCCGCCTGCAGGGGGCATTGGTGGGGCCTGAGGCGGCCAGGCAAGGTCTGTCACAGGTCCTAGGCACAGTGGGACGCAGTGGAAGGAGGCAGGCGTGAAGCGAGGGGTGTGTGAGAGGTTCCAGGTGGCTTAACAGAAGCAGCTCCGGAAGAGGAGCGCTGCAAAGCTGCAAAGGGCAGGGCTCCAGGTTGAGACCGAGGTTCCCATGGAGGTGGACGGCCAGCGGCCAGCATGCATGCCTGGCAGGTCACCACGGCAGCCTTTACCAAGGGACTGCGTGGGGAATGTGAGTGCCCAGTCCCTGGGAATGGCTTCTGTAAACCGTGGTCTGCATCCTCCATGTGGTGTGATTGTGGCGCAGAGCTCACATGCTGGAGCTGGATGCCTGGGTCAGAGGGTAGCTCTGCCACCTCCTTGTTGCATAAACTTGGGCAATTTATAGAATCTCTTTGTGCCTCAGTTTCCTCATCTTTAAAATGGGGCTAACCATAATACCTAACACATTAGGCAGGAGGACAGAGGAGGGCCCAGGAGGAGACAGGGCAGAGATCCAGGTGTGAGATGATAAGGCTTTTTTTTTTTGAGGCTGCTAGCCTCAGTTTCCCTTTTCCAGGCTGAGCCCATATATCTGTAATTTGCCTGATCACAGTCTATGACTAACTTAGCCTCCCCTAGGGGGCTAGGTCCTCTCTGTGTGGCCTGCTTGCCCTCTGTGACTGCTGGAGGATGGGGCCAGTCTGGGGCAGAGCCTGTGGCCGTTCATCCGGCAAGCACTTCCCAGAGCCCTCACCCATGTCAGGCCCGGTGCTGGTGCCTGGGACGCTGGATCTGTTTGCTATTGCGGAGTAACAAACTACCCCAACACTTAGTAATTTAAAACAGCAGGGATTTTATTCTCACGCAGTTCTGTGGATCGGCAGTTTGGGCTGGGCTCAGGACTGGCACAACCTGCCAGCCGCCGGCCAGGTGCTGCTGCCTCAGGGAGGCTCACCTGGCTTCTTTCCCCATGGTTTGGGGGCAGGGAAAATGGGCAAGCCCAAGGCCCAAGCTCAAGCAGGGTCCAAGCCTCTGCTCAGGTCACCTCTGCTAATGTCCCAGTAACCAGAGCATGGCACAGCCCAGCCCAGCTTCAAGGTTGGAAAAATGGACCTCATCACCTGCTGGGAGGAGCTGCAGAGTCGCATTGCAAAGCGGGGCACACAGAAGGGGAGGAAGTGCTACAGCCGTTTCAGCCACAGCCCACCAAAGACAAAAGGTTGGGGGAGCACAGCCACTCCTCACAGGTGCTTGCAGCCTGGCCAGGCCCACACAGGGGTCAGCACTGGGACGATGCATGTGACAGGTGCCAGGGAGACAGAAGCCTGGAGGCAACCAGGGCCTCTTTTGCATATTCCATGTACTGGGAACCAGACCCTAGGCCAAGCCTCAGCTTCTCAGCATTCTGGAACACCCAGACTCGCTGAGCCCGGCTGGGCCTGGTCCTTGGGAGGGGTCTCGGCCCAGCCCCAGCTCTGTGGCTGCCCAGCAGAGAAGGGAGGAGAGAATTGGAGAGGGCATCCCATGCTTTCACTCATTCCTTCATTTGCCCATTCCGGGACTCACCGAGTCCCCCTATCCCTGCGTGCCAAGTGCTGTGCCAGGCTCAGGGTACCACAGCAATAAGATGGACCTGGTGCCACGTGCTCACAGGACTTATGCAAGAGGATTTGACCAGGAACAGAAGCGATTCAGTGTGGTTCTGGCCAGTCTGTGGACTATGAGGTCAGCTTTCTGGATGCATGGAGGGTCTGCCGGTGTGGACCAGTCACCCTGGAGCTCTGCTCTGTAGATTAGACGTACAGAATGAAGTTGTGCTTGGGAGTGTGAATGAAGTGGAGAAGGGGTGCCCCACAAACCAGCCGTTTCTCTTTTTGGGGTTTAGAGGTTGGCAAAGACAATGAGGGCACATCACTGATGGCTGCCATTTTCTGTGACTTTCCATAGTCAGTTTCATAGAAAGTGACCTTTCTCACTAAAAGTTTGCTACTTGACCATCTGTTTTCTTCCGTGAATGTGACCATATTTGGTGTTTTTCCTTAGGATTCCAAGTGGGTTGAAGAGAAGCAGCTGCTCATCAGAACAAACCAAGACTTGCTGGAAAAGGTGCGTGACCCGCTTCAGGGAAGCACAGAGCCCCAGGGCACCCAGGACCCCTCAGGCCAGCTCAGACCACATGGGTCATGCCCAGTGCCATCTGGGCACTGCAATGACCTGGACCCTGGGGCCTGCATGCCTCCCATGAGGAGAGAGGTCTTCCTCACATGGAATCAAAGCCCCATTCGTGGTTCTGTCCTCTGGGACTAGGCCTGCAGAGCTGTTTAGTTCATCCTGCTGGGGTGCTCCACAGAAGTGGAGAGGGCTGGGCTGTCTTCCCAGGCCACCCTGAAGAAATAAGGAGGGCTGCCCCAAACTCTGGGGACACCTGCAGAAATGGGGAGGGCTACCCCGTCCTCTGGGGACACCTGCAGAAATGGGGAGGGTTGTCTCGTCCTCTGGGGACACCTGCAGAAATGGGAAGGGCTGGCCCCAACCTCTGGGACACCTGCAGAAATGGGGAGGGCTGCCCCGTCCTCTGGGGACACCTGCAGAAATGGGGAGGGTTGTCTCTTCCTCTGGGGACACCTGCAGAAATGGGAAGGGCTGGCCCCAACCTCTGGGACACCTGCCGAAATGGGGAGGGCTGGCCCCAACCTCTGGGACACCTGCAGAAATGGGGAGGGCTGCTCCGTCCTCTGGGGACACCTGCAGAAATGGGGAGGGCTGGCCCCAACCTCTGGGACACCTGCAGAAATGGGGTGGGCTGGCCCCAACCTCTGGGACACCTACAGAAATGGGGAGGGCTGCCCCGTCCTCTGGGGACACCTGCAGAAATGGGGAGGGCTGCCCCATCCTCTGGGGACACCTGCAGTAATGGGGAGGGTTGTCTCGTCCTCTGGGGACACCTGCAGAAATGGGAAGGGCTGGCCCCAACCTCTGGGACACCTGCAGAAATGGGGAGGGCTGCTCCGTCCTCTGGGGACACCTGCAGAAATGGGGAGGGCTGCTCCGTCCTCTGGGGACACCTGCAGAAATGGGGAGGGCTGGCCCCAACCTCTGGGACACCTGCAGAAATGGGGAGGGCTGGCCCCAACCTCTGGGACACCTACAGAAATGGGGAGGGCTGGCCTATTTTTGGGCTGGTCTGTCCTGACCTTGGGCTCCAGGCCGCCTCCGCTGTGGCTTTAGGGTCCAGAGCCCTTCACCCACCAGTGTGATGGGAACCTGAGGCAGGTCAGTGGGCAGATCCTCAGGCCATCTTAGCCCAGTGCAGCTGACTCATAATGGGAGCTGGGCCTCTGTTCTTCCCTCTGTGGTTGTGGAACTTTCCAGAGCTCTCTTGGGGAGTCTGCATGGGGAGTAGCTCTAATGCTCTGGGATTAAAACCATAGCTTTTATTTTTTCCTAATTGGTGTACTACCAAGTACCAGCCCGGCTGAGAGACCCCCACCCAGGCAGCGCTGAAGGAAGTGAGAGGCAGACACCCAGACAGAACAGCACAGTGGGTCTCTCCGGGGTCCAGCAGCCTATCGAGCTGAGAGCCTCGGGCTGACAGCATTCCAGGCTGAGGGCCCCGAGCAGATTTTGATCCACCTGTTTATTCTCTCTTAACAGGTGATTATGATTAATAAACAGGTGTTCCGTGTTTACTCATAACTCAAAAATATTCCAAGCAGGCAGCTGTTACCCGCTTACCACTAATTGCAAACTACAAGGTATTCTCCACAAGGGAGCCCCGGGGCAGGGTAAACTTAATGTTTCTCAACAGAGTACAATCCAGTTATTCTTTTAGTAAATTCACTGCGTCGTGTAACCATCACCATAATGCAGTTTCAGAACATTTTCAGCCAGATAAACACCCCTGCTGCCCCTGTGCAGGCCCCCTCTACCCCGCCTCTCTGCCCTGGACAGCCTCCCATCTCCTCTGTCTTTACGTTTTCCATGTCTGGAGGTTGCAAGTTTGTGAGCCAGACCCTAGATTAGGCCTTAGCTTTTAAGCATCCTGGAGCACCAGGACTGGACGAATCTGGCCTGGCCCTTCTGGGGACCTCAACCCAGCCCCCTCTCTGCCACAAACCAGCATGTGGCCCTGTTTCCCTCCCTGCATTTTTCAAGGTCATTTGGGACAGGGCTGGTGGGTATAGTGCAAGCAGGCCCCGGGCCTTGGGAGAATTTTAGCATCTTTGATCTTGTTCACTAAATTCTGGGAGCCATGGAAAATCCTCACACCCTCACCTCATTTCTTTTTTTTCTTTTTCTTTTTCTTTTTTTTTTTTTTTGACAGTCTTGCTCTTTTGCCAGGCTGGAGTGCAATGGCACGATCTTGGCTCACCGCAACCTCTGCCTCCCGGGTTCAAGCCATTCTCTATCAGCCTCCCGAGTAGCTGGGACTACAGGCACGTGCCACCATGCCCAGCTAATTTTTGTATTTTTAGTAGAGACAGGGTTTCACCATGTTGGCCAGGATGGTCTTGATCGCTTGACCTCGTGATCCTCCCGCATCAGTCTCCCAAAGTGCTGGGATTACAGGTGTGAACCACCGTGCCCGGCCCTCACCCCATGTCTAAAGGTCCCCGGGGGTGGGATCACCTGGCAGAGGGCCCCTCTAACCTCCTGTACATGTGTTATTTTAATGACTTCTCGCTGCTGCCAGGCAAGGGGTGCTGCTGTTTCCCTTCTTGGACAGAAGCTGAGGATGGAGTAGTTGGCTAAGTGACCCAGCATCTCCCAGCTGGTCTGGGATGTAGGCAGTATGGCTTCCCACACTGATCTGTGCCCTCAGGGAGCTGCCACCTTTACGGCTTCTTCTGCCAGCTCTGGGGAAGCAGGAGGGGGCCTCCCTGCTGTAGTTGGCTGGGCCTCTGGGTGGGCTGAATCTGGTGGGACTTGAGTTGGAAAGACCTGGACAGGCTTTGGGCGTGACACTCTTGCTTCCTGGTGTTTAACTGCAAGGGAGGGACTTAATAGCTCCCTACCTCAGTTTCACCATCATTCATGTATTCAGCAAATATATAAGTAGCACTTATTCCACTGGGGCAGGCTCAGAGGTGCAGGGGTGAACCTGGCCCAGCTTCTGTCTCCTTCATTCCCAGCTGCATCAGCAAAAAGGACCTGCAGTGCCTGCCTCATCTACTTGCTTGCTGCAAATCCTGCCCTCTCCTGCCCCTTGCTCCAGGACCAGCCAGTCCTCTGTTTCCCTCCAGCCACTTAGCCAGATGGCCTGTGATCGGGGACCCCAGTGCTCCCACCCATCCTGTTAATCTGCAGGTATCTTTGCTCTAGATTTACAGACTGGAAATGGAAGAGAACCAGCTGAAGAACGAAATGCAAGATGCCAAGGATCAGAACGAGCTGTTAGAATTCAGAGTGCTAGAACTCGAAGTAAGAGACTCTATCTGTTGTAAACTCTCAAACGGCGCAGACATTCTCTTTGAACCCAAACTGAAATTCATGTAAAGCTCCCAGATGTTTTCAAGCATGTGTAAAGGGGACATGTTATAGTTTCTTTCTTTCTTTCTTTCTTTTTTTTTTTTTAAATCTGTATGTTCAGAATAATTTCACTGCCTTAATGTGTTCTGGAGAGAGTGCTCACCCAAGTCTATGGACCTGTACCAGAGCTAATATATTTATTGCCTATGGCTTGTTTTGCACTTAATAAAATAATTTGTTTTTGCAATATTTTGCCTTTTTTATTTGTGTTTCATTTCCATAACTACTTCTTTCCTGCATGCGTAGTCACCGGGTACGCATTCTGCACACCCAGACGGAAGCACTGTTGCAATGAATAACACACCTTTTTAAGTGATCTTGCATGCAGTAAATCTCACCTTTTGAAATAGCAGAGTCTGACCTGAGCCAGCAATTGACTTTAGAATGTGTTTAATGCCACTTTGGGCCCATTTTCTATTTTCCAAGGTAAACACAAGGTAAGTGAAGACAGGGCAGAGGATGTATTTGCACAGGCGTTTAAGAAAACTAGTCACGTTGTTCAAACTCTTTTATCCAGTAAATACAGACCCAGGCATCGCAGCAATATTGGACCAAAGAAATTACTGTTTTCAACTCAAACTGTAACTCAAAACTGCTGGAGGGAGATCAGTTGCTGTTCACGTGTAGAAATCCTGTTCCTTCAGGAACTGCCCCAATGCACCGAGTGAGATTCAGTGAAAGAATATTGATGGTCTTATTGCCTCCTGAAATCTTACCTCGGGTGTGTTACTGTATTGCCTTGCTCTCATGGTACTTCATAATCCTTTTTTTGTTTCTGTTGAAAAACCATTGGCATTTTCAACATCACTTACGTTTGTGATGAGTTTCTCTAAGCACCTGTAGTGCGCGGCTCTGCTGTCTCTCAGCTGAAACCTTTGCATGCGTGAAACCCTCAAAGTGAGCACCTTCACAGTGTTTGTGGCTTCCCCAATTTTGTTTTCTCCTCCCGGCTTGAGTTACGATTCTGTCTGCATTAGAACTGACCCTGTGTACCTTGTCGTGTGGGCAGGGCAATGTGGCTTGAGTATTTCTCATGCCAAGTGTGACTCAGCTCTTGGCTCAGCATGACATGAGCATTTTATTTGTGCCACAGAATTGGAAGTTATGTGAGGTCGTTGTCAATACTCCTGCCTCTGTTAGAGAACCTTTCACAAAACTTTGTTATGAATCTTTCTCATGAGAATTCTACAAGCACTACCCAGTTTACCAGAGTGCAGTGTCGTGATCTTGGCTCACTGCTACCTCCGCCTCCTGAGTTCAAGGGATTCTCGTGCCTCAGCCTCCCGAGTAGCTGGGATTATAGGCACGTGCCACCACACCCAGCTAATTTTTTATTTTTAGTAGAAACGGGGTTTCACCATGTTGGCCAAGATGGTCTCCCTCTCCTGACCTTGTGATCCACCTGCCTCAGCCTCCCAAAGTGCTGGGATTACAGGCATGAGCCATTGCACCCTGCCTTTATTTTTATTTTTTGAGATAGGGTCTCTCTCTGTCACCCAGGCTGGAGGGCACTGATGCAGTGTTGGCTCACTGCAACCTCTGCCTCCTATTTTGAGCAATTTTCCTGCCTCAGCCTTCCCACGTAGCTGGGACCATAGGCACACACCACCTCACCCAGCTAATTTTTGTATTTTTAGTAGACACAGTTTTTGGCCATGTTGGCCAGGCTGGTCTCAAACTCCTGACCTCAAGGGATCCACCCCCCGCAACCTCCCAAAGCGCTAGGATTACAGACATAAGCTACCATGCCTGGCCTATAAAATGACTTTTGTTCATATAAACTATGAGCTTTTGGGGTCACTTTTTTTACGGAGAGGCCATTTAAGTAAATTTGCAGTTAGAAAGACATCTGTGGAATGGAACCGTCGTGAATTTTGTTCTTCTTGGCTAATAAGGGAAGTAAGGTTTCTCACTAGACTGTTTCAGACCTAAGTCAGCCAGGTTAGAGCTTCATGGAAATTAACTGAATTAGTGGCCCACCCTCCCTCTTTCCTTCAGCCTCACCCCGGAGCATCTCCTTAAGCCCCGCCGTCTGGATTCATGCCTCTCTTGCCTCCATCTCTTAGTTGAATTATTTAAGAAGCCTGTTGGTTCCATAGCTAGATTCTGCTGGAATGGCCCAAAGTGTATTATTTTTACTTTACCATAAGTTTGATCAAACCAAAGCAGTTTGATTTAAAGGTGTGATTTGAAAAGGTCTTCTCTGCTGCCCCACCGTGACAAATCTAAAGGTTTAAAGTTCAATGCTAAAGGTTTCAAGTCCGTTCTGTGCAGGACACACATCTGAGACAAGAGTCCTGTTCTGCCACTGTGCTTTAGCCCTGTGAGTAATTAGCTTTTCCCGACCCTTTTAGAAGCTTGTCACTTATGGATGATTAATAAACACCTCTTCTGGGAAAAGGCTTGCTCTCCTTCCTCCCTTAGCAGTTGAGCTTTGCTGTAAGTCTAAGGGAGAGGTAGAACGATCACTGGTTGTGTTCTAAAAAAAAAAATTGTGAATGGCAGATTGTGCTAGAGAGAACAGAAAGTCAGCCTTTGTGGCTAGGTGAGGTGGCTCATGCCTGTAATCCCAGCACTTTGGAAACTCGAGGCAGGCAGATCACCTGAGGTCTGGAGTTTGAGAGCATCCTGGCCAACATGATGAAACCTCATCTCTACTAAAAAAAAAATACAAAATTAGCCGGGCGTGGTGGCACATGCCTGTAATCCCAGCTACTTGGGAGGCTGAGGCAGGAGAATCACTTGAATCCAGGAGGTGAAGGTTGCAGTGAGCCAAGATCACGCCATTGCACTCCAGCCTGGGTGACAAGAGCAAAACACCATTTTAAAAACAAAAAAAGAAAGAAAGAAAGAAAGACAGGACTTTTGGGTCCCGGCCCTGCCCTGCCGCTCACTAGCGTGGGACCTCAGCCTCAGCCTCCCTGAGCCACCGCCCCTTTGTCTACAGAATGAAAGCAATGAGCCTGCCTCCTGGGGTTGTGGGAGGATTAAACAGGACAGTGCTGGCACAGAGGAACAAACCGCAGTTGGCGGCTTTTGCTATAGTCAAATTTAGTGCAATCGTGTTTATTTTGTAATTCTGTGACTTCATGGGTTTTGATCTCACAACAGATAAAGCCATGGTACCTTGTTAACCATTTCTCCCTAGATGAATAGGTAAGAAGTAACCACGTTTCCAAAGGAGAGCAGCTGCGTGGGAAGGCATGAAAACATCAGAGTTCACGGACGTGGCTGCTTCTCGTCTGAACTTGCGCTTTTTAGTAACATCTGTGCCCACTGGAATTCCTTGGTGTTTGCTGAGTAACGTGGGAAAATGGCAAGTGGTAAATAATCCGGTCACATTCTGTTTTTAAACCGAATCTTTTCCCCAGGAGAGAGAGAGGAGGTCGCCAGCATTTAACCTCCAAATCACCACCTTCCCCGAGAACAACAGCAGCGCTCTCCAGCTGTTCTGTCACCAGGAAGGAGTTAAGGTAGCGTGCCTGGGGGGTGCCTCTGCTAAATGCCGGCCAAGGGCTGGCTCAGTGCCCGGCTTAGTCGGAAAGGGGGAGTGCTGGGATGGAACTGATTTTCTTGAGGTGCTCCTTGTATTGAAAGTCACAGTTTATCCATTTATTGAAGGGTCACCAAATGTGACTGTATTTTGACCCATGCTTTAAAACAGCAGAGGCTTGGCCTGGAGCCCTGAGCATGAACCCCACTCCACCACTGCTCTGGCCTGTAAACTTTCTGAGCCTTAGCCTCTTCGCTATGCAATCCAAATGACAATACCCACACCATAAGCTGGGATGATGATGAAGTTAGAGCATGAACGGATGCCAAGGGCCTGGCACTGTGCCTGGCATGCAGTCATGCTCTGTAGACGGTGGCTGTGGGTGCTAGAAGGGCCCGGGGTTTGCCCTGTCCTGGAGCCCTGCTCTGCCCCGGGGACAGCGTCCTGACTCACCCGATTGATTCCATGGCCTTCCAAGAGCAGTGTTTGTGCTGGGGTTACACTCAGCCAATGAGCAGCGGTTATGCCTTCTCTCCCTCACTCCCCAGAGGAACGGCTGGGCGCAAAACTTGGCCAGAAAGGAAAAGAAAGAGCGCAGTGTCTTGTGGAGAGGAAAGGCCGTGGTCCTAGAAATTGGTATGGTTGGTCTCTGTAGCTCACACAAAAATGAACGTTGGAAATCTCTTCCAGGATGTGAATGTTTCTGAACTTATGAAGAAATTAGATATCCTTGGCGATAACGGGGTAACTATGAGCGATCGGTTTCCGGTTTTGTGTTCTTGTTTTGATCTGTGTGACTTTTGTTTCGTTTTGTTTTTAATTTCTCTCTGATGAAGGAGATCTAAGAAGTACAATGTAAGGCTTTTGTATGGCCGTGTTCCTATGTGGGTGGTGGGGCTGGTATTCGTCAGAAGTGGGGTTTCAAAGTTAGGGTCTCCTGGCCTGTGAGTGACGAGGGGACGGAAAGGCCTGAGAACCCTTGCCCAGAATGCAGGTGGGATCACTTGAGATCACTGAAATCAGAAAGTGATCTTTTTGCCCTCCTGAAAGATGAGCTTGAACGCAGCCATGTTTCACAAAAGCTTCGTGAAATGTCCCCAACCATGATATGTCCCCAAGTCCATGAAATGTCCCCAACCAGAGGGACAGTAGCTGTCTGCCTGATGCGCTGGCCCCATTAGTGAGAGGAGCTAACCCTCAGGTGCAGCCCAGAGAGAAGCTAAGAAAGTTGCTTGGTGTTGGCTGGGCATGGTGGTGCAAGCCTGTAATCCCAGCACTTTGGGAGGCTGAAGCGGGTGGATCACCTGAGGTCGGGAGTTCGAGACCAACCTGGCCAACACGGTGAAACCCCATCTCTACTAAAAATAAAAATTTAAAAAAAACTGTCTGGGCGTGGTGGTGCGCATCCCAGCTACTGTAATCCCAGCTACTTGGGAGGCTAAGGCAGGAGAATCATTTGAACCCAGGAGGCAGAGGTTACAGTGAGCTGAGATCACGCCACTGCACTCCAACCCGGGTGACAGAGAGAGACTCTGTCTCAAAAAACCAAAAAGACTTGCTTGGTGCTGACTGTCTACACATGGATTTGGGATCCAGTGTCAAATGCCCTTGCCCATTTTTGTGTTTTAGAATTTGAGAAATGAAGAACAGGTTGCAATAATCCAAGCTGGAACTGTGCTTGCCCTGTGTGAAAAGGTAGAGGCCAGCAGCATTTCTGTGCTCACACCTTGTCCTGGCTTCCTAGCACCATACAAGAAACTGTACATTGGCGTCTTGCTTTGCGTGGGAGCATGCGTTCCAGTCAGTCTGCGTCTGCATGTGCACATGCATGCCTTTCCGTTTACTGAAGGAGGTCACACGTGCTCACTGTAGAAAAGCCAGAGGTGCAGGAGGAAATCAAAACCTAGTGGAGGAAACAGTCCCTCACATTTGCATATTTCCTTCCAGCTGTTTCCTTGCATCCAGTTTTTAAACTTAGTCGAAATGATACCTGGCATCCAGTTTTCAATCAGACTTTAGAAACATCCTCTGTGCCATTTAACATGGTTCACAAATGTGTTTAAATGGCTATGCATCACTCCATCACACCGCTATCCCGTTAGTTACTGAAGCCTCTCTTAGCTGTTACGTATCGGAGGTGTTTCCATTTTTTTTTCTTTCTACAATCATGCAGTGGTAAGCTGCACATGTTTTACACATAAATTTCTATCTACGTCTTAAAATATGCCCATAAGCTAGATTCTTGAAGCAGAATCATTGGGCCAAGTGGTAAGAATGCCTTGGAGGGCTTTGGCATTGTCAAAACAGTGTCCAGAAAAGTGGAACCAGGTACCCCTCTACCTGCAACCTTACACGTTGTTGATTTATGCTTGACATGGCACGTTACCGCTGAAAAGAACTTTGAGGATTTGATGGTGAAAACTCAATCATGCCATTGTTCTCATCTTTATTTGAGTGCTAGTGATATGGAGTTTTTTTTTGACATGTATTATCTATTTTCTTCTCCTTCCTTGTGAATTGTAATTACATTTCTTTTGAGGAGTTTCCACTGGGTTTGTTCACCTGTCCATCCATTCATTCATTTGACAAACATGTATTCATTGTCACTGTCTTTCTTACTGACTTCTCTGTGTGCTTTACACATTAAAGATGTGAACTTTTTGACCTGTTTGTTACAAATACATTCCTGATTTGTTTGCCTTTTACGTTGGTTTAGGATGTGTTAGAAATACACAACTCTTTATGGCTAAAGACCTTTTCCTTTCAAAGCACATGAGTTCAACTTTTAGATGCTATTTTTGTGGTGATGAGGTATTCATGATCTTAGTTAGGATTCATTGCAGAATCTCTGGAATGAATTAAAGTATAAATAGTTTTTTCCAGGGCATCTGTTCAACCCCTCAATCAAGTAAAGGATACTAAATGTTGGTAACAGACTTATGGCCAAACCTTGTCCAAGGTCACACTGGTAGGCAGTGGCAGAGGATTGGAACTCAGCTTTCTCCCGTTCCTATCATCACTGGCTGAGCTTGTGTCCTCAGGTGAACTGTGGGATGGGGATGACTCACATCTGGCCGTCGGGTGGCCATCAGATGCAGGTGCAGGTGCGGGAGAGGGCATGTGGGGTACATTCAGCACACCTTCCTTTCCAGCAGCAAAACCCTCTGTGGAGGTCTAGGCTCCTCCAACTGTGCTCCTGTAGAGTCACACAAAGTGCTGATAAACACTTGTGACACTTATGACTCAGTTCATTCAACACCCCCTGGAACATTTACTGAGAAAGTGTCTTAGTGTCAAGGGCTGAGCCCGGCCCTGGGAGACGTGGAGATGCCACATCCACCAGTGTCCACTGATGTCGGGGAGGCCTCTCCTGGCTTGGGTCTCAGCCACACCACTTGCCAGCTGCAGGGGTTTTGGCCCATTTCTCACCACATCTCCCCCAGCCATGACACCAAGCATCCTGGTGGCGCAGTGTCTGTTGGAATCCGGAAGGCTGCATATTTCGGTGGGATCGAGCATTGCCATCTGGTTCAACCAAGCACCTGGGGCCGTGCTTGCTTCCTGGAGATGCTTGGTCAATGCCTGTCGACCGGGTGAGCAAGGAGCAGGAAGCTGCTGGTGACTCAGGGTGGCTGGTTCGTGATGGGGCTGGGGTGGAGGGCATTGGAGGGCTAGGCCACTAGCTCTCGGTGAGAGCTGCCCTCTGCAGGGCACTGAATTCTCCCACCTGAGCCATTCCTAACATGCCCCTCCCCACGCCTGACCCACAACCAGTGTTCTAGGCCTTCACCTTAGGTCCTCAGGGCTCCTCATCCTCTGGGCATCTGGGAGATTAGCAGCCCCCTAGGATTGAGGAGGTGGAGACTGTCTGGCATCCGGCCACTGTCTGCCTTGACCTTCTTCATGCTGTGCTCACCTGTCAGCTGCCCACCTCCCCACTTGCACCCTGCCCACCCCCAATGCCATCTGCCTGCCCCTGACCACCAACCACCCCAGGCGGGCCAGCCTGGCACCTTGCCTTGTGCCCTACATGCCAGAGAGCCGTGCTGGCCACCCTAGCCTGCCAGCCCCTCACATCTCCGACTGATGGTTCTGAGCCTGGCACAGAGGTGCCCAGCTCCTTGTCTTTGAGGACTGAACATAAACCAGAGTTTTCTCAGGTTGGGTTCTGGGAGACACTGGCCCTGCCATTTGTCTGTGGATAAAGGTTTAGTAAGCTTGGGAGTTGCAGTTCATCTTCTCCAGGCTTGGAGAGGATGTTGGTATGAAAGCTCCTCGGGTTCAGAGGTGGACCCTCACGTGAGGTGGGAACTGGGTCCGCAGGACCTCAAGAACCTGGCAAGACCACTAGGGGATTGACGGTCCACTTTGCCTGGGACTGACAGCTTTCCTGGGACTTGAGAATTGCAGTGCTAAAACAGGGACAGTCTTGGGCCAAAAGGGACAAGCTGGTCACCCTAGAGGTGACAGGCACTGCAGGGAAGTTTGCAGAGGGGTTGGGCACCTGCAATGTCACTGCCAGAGAAGGCTCGATGCCAGGCCCCAGTTAACCCCCGCTCCACTAAATACTCCTTTTTTTGTTTGTTTTGAGACAGAGTCTCACTCCGTCACCCAGGCTGGAGTGCAATGGCATGGTCTTGGCTCACTGCAACCTCCACTTTCCAGGTACAAGCAATTCTCCTGCCTCAGCCTCCTGAGTAGCTGGGACTACAGGCATGTGCCACCACACCCAGCTAATTTTTGTATTTTTAGCAGAGATGGGGTTTCACTATATTGGCCAGGCTGGTCTCGAACTCCTGACCTCGGGATCCGCCCACCTCAGCCTCCCAAAGTGCTGAGATTACAGGCATGAGCCACTGCACCTGGCCACCAAATATTCCTTGTTTTAAAAATTGTCATTCCATACTGGTATCTGAATAAGCAGAAGTCAATGTTAATGTTCCCTTAGAGGCATGAATTATTTTTTTCTTTCTTGAGACAGAGCTCTCACTCTGTCACCCGGGTTGGAGTGCAGTGGCATGATCTTGGCTCACTGCAACCTCTGCCTCCCGGGTTTAAATGATTCTTGTGCCTCAGCCTCCTGTAGTTGGGATTACAGGCACCCACCAAGACACTTGGCTAATTTTTTATTTTTACTAGAGACAGGTTTCTCCATGCTGGCCAGGCTGGTCTCAAACTCCTGACCTCAAATGATCCACCTGCCTTGGCCTCCCAAAGTGCTGGGATTGCAGGCATGAGCCACCTCACCTGGCCTCGAAGCGGATTTCTTAGTGTGTAGGTGAAGTGCAACCTGAAGGAAACTCCTATGAAGTGCTTGTGTTGATTTTGCTGCCAACAGCATCTTGCCCCAGGCACGTGCCTTCCTCATCACCACCCACTGAAGCACTGCCCAGTCTTCAGGGCACAGACATCCATCCTGGCGCCCATCAGCTGCACTCTGGTTAGACGCGTACAGGATCAGGGCAAGGTCTCACCAGCCTCAGCACATGGCACGTGCCCCACAGAGAAACTGAACCATGAGACATTGGAGGGTTTCTGGATCATAACAGCCATATCTCTTCTCCCTCAAGTTCCAAATGGATTAGAAAAAGACACAGGCTCAGCCAGGTGGGAATGTTTTAAAGGCTGCGTTCTCGCTGGTCATGGTGGATTGGAGAATGAGGCATAGGTCTGAGCACAGTCAGACTTTCTAACAGTTGACCCTGAGAGGAAGCCTTGGGATCCTCCCCTAAGGGAGAGGGGAGAGCTGTAGGGGACCCAGGCCCTGCATCCAAGGGGCCCTGGGAGTTGGGGTGCAGAGAGCGGACCCTACCCTGCAGCAGGCTGCTCCCACGAGGTTGCTCAGTTCCTCCTTGGCACCTCCCGGTGGGTGGACTCACATCTCCTCCCCAGCACGAGACTCCCCTCTCCAGGGGCTGGAGCAGAACCACAGGCATTGTTTCTGCTGGGAGTGATTGAAACCCTGGAGCTATCTCGCCAAACTCTTTGATATTAAATTTCTTTCTTTCTTTCTTTCTTTCTTTTTTAAGACAGAATCTAGCTCTGTCTCCCAGGCTGGAGTGCAGAGGCATTATCTCAGCTCACTGCAACCTCCGCCTCTAGGGTTCAAGTGATTCTCCTGCTTCAGCCTCCTGAGTAGCTGGGATTACAGGCGCCCGCCACCACGCCCAGCTAATTTTTGTTTTTTAGTAGAGACTGGGTTTCACTGTGTTAGCCAGGCTGCTCTCAAACTCCTGACCTTGTGATCCGCCCGCCTCATCCTCCCAAAGTGCTAGGATTACAAGTGTGAGCTACTGTGCCTGGCCTGATATTACATTTCCAATCTCACATGGCCGGGGTCCTCATGGCCAGCTCTCTCTGCTCCCGTGCTTTCTCTTAGTTGCTGAATTTATTTTTAATATGCAGTTTGTTACAGGACAGCAACAACAAAGCTCAACGCCGTGTTTTGCAGAAACCGCTCTGAGAGCAGCTTGTTGTAATCATCCCACACTGGGTTTCCCACTTTAATTTTATTCATTTTATGGCTGCTTGCACTGGGATATTAAAAATGAAATACCTGTAACTCCTCATCCAAAATATGCTTATCTGTTTCTAAGAAAACACGCATCTTGTCTGAGCCATGTTTGAGGAAGTGCCGGTCACTGCGGCTGGCACAGGGTGCTGGGTGCTGCCACTGCGGCTGGCACTGGAGCCCACACTGGGACCGAGCTCACCGTGACCTTGAGGAAGGAGCTCTGTGACAGCAGCCGATCAGCTCCAGCCCCCTCTGCATAGCCAGTACATACCACACCAAGCTGCATACCCTCCATCCTCCATTCTACAGAAGTTTATTAGGCACCTGCTGGTGTCAGGCCTGTGCCAGGCAAGGAAGTCCAACGGGAGGCAAGTGTGGGCCCCACCTTCAGAGGGGTAGTGGGGTTAGGGGGAAACAGACAACAGTGCCTGCCAGGTGAGTGCTGTGACCAGGCATTCACAAGATGACTGACGTGGGCATCATGGAAGGGAGCTGACCCCATGGACTCAGGCAGAGTAGGCTTCCTGGAGGAGGTGTCAGCTGGCTTAGGGCCTAAAGACTGAGTGATGCTAGCTCGGTGAAGGTCTGGGGCTGAGGCTGGGACCAGGAGAGGTAGGGACACATGGAAAGGCCGGGCAAATTCGAGTGACCAGGGCCCTGGATTTCAGCAGGGACGGGAGAGTGCTGAGTGATGAGGCTGTGGGCATTGCAGGGGCCACCCTATGCTTCAGACTCCCCAGTGTTGTCAGGAGTGAGGGGACGTCTTTGGAGGGCTCTGAGCAGAGCAGGGAGGTTCCGTGAGCCAATGTGTGTTTTTTAGGGAATTTGTTGGCTGGGGGGCAGAAAGGGATTTGGGGTGTGGGGGGTTCAGACATAAGCCCAGGGGCTGAAAGGGGAATGACGGGGGGTTGATGATGGGGAGGGAGAGCTGTGGGTGGGTCTCAGAACCGGAGGCAGAACCAATATGTTGGAAGTGGAGGGAAGGAAAGAGGGGGCACTCTTCTGCATCAGGGGTCCTGGGCGGCCCTGGAGGGGACTTGAGGCTTGGGAGTGGAGGGTGCAGGAGGCAACGGCACAGGATGTGGTGGGGAAGATCTGGGTGGGAGACATTTCAGAGAGGGTAGGGAAGGTGGATCCTGGGGGAGGGCAGAATAAGGTGGGGAAGGGCGAGGGCAGGGCTCCAGGACCTCACTAATGCAGTGTGGCCCAGCGGGTGACCAGCTGCTACCAGAGGAGTACAAGGAAGCTAGGGGAGCCTGGGGTTGGGAAAGGGGGCACTCTGCAGCCGGGGTCTGGGGTCAGGAAAGGGGGTGATCTACAGCCAGGGCCTGGGGCTGGGAACGGAGGCTTTCTGCAGCTGGAATCTGGGGTCAGGAGAGGGAGTGCTCCACAGCCGGAGTCTGGGGTCAGGAAAGCGGCACTCCACACCCGGTGCCTGGCGCAGGAGGCCATCTGCTGGCCTTAGCAATGAGGAGGTCAACAGTGACCTTCCACAGCCCTCCCCCACAGGGCAATAACCCTATGCCAGCCTGGACCTCTTCCCATTTTAGTGCTCCTTGTAGAGACACATCCACATATGACATCTGCCTCTGTGCTCACCCTCAGCCCAGACCCCAGAGGGAACATGGACAGAGCTCCCACTCCCTTACCTGCCGCTCAGGTGCATCCCTGCGGTTTTCACCAGTACCGTCCGTGCCTGCACCTTCATGTCCTGGCATGAACCCTGCTTTCATGCTCCTACACCCCTACCCTGTACGTGATTCCACCTCCTCTCGCATTGGACCAGGCACTCTGGGCTGCTCCAACTCAGTTGCTGGAGGGATAAGGGCAGTGGCTCTGGCATCCTGCGGGCTGGGTTCTAAATCTTCATTCTGTACCTGTGTGGCCTTGGACAAGTTACTTAACTCATCCTTCATGTCTTTACCTGCAAAATGGGGGTGACACTGCCTACTGTATGAGGTGGTCGTAAGAGGGTCAGATGAAATCTTCCACGTGAAGCATCAGCACAGAGCAGACACTCAGTGACGTCAGCTGCACCACACTCGGGTCCACCCAGGCTCTGAATGACGCTTCCATACATGTACATGTCACCCTCACACCTGTGACCTCCTGCACATACAGGCTGGACCACGCACCCACGACCACACCATCCACAGGTGCAGGCATGTGTGTGCCGTGACCTGACCCATTCCTGAGCACAACCTGAGGAAGCCCATCTATGAAATTCACAAGCCTGTGAAATTCCACAGCCCCTTGGGTTCTGACTCTCACTTTGCTGCACCCCTCCTGTCCCTGCTGTTTTCTAGTGGCTCAAGCAAATAGAGGGGACTGAGGCCGCCCTGACCCAGAAGATGCTGGACCTGGAGAAGGAGAAGGTAAAAGATTTGACTGCCTGGGGGCAGAGGGACAGGGTTCAAAGAGCTCAGAGAAGTCGATCTGCAGGAAGGCTTTGCATGTGTTTTCCTAATGATTTGCATGCATCTCTCAATTTTGCTTTTGCCCCAGTGGTTGTTCTGAGTAATTATCACTCATTTACCTACTCTTTCACTCAATTATTCATTTAATACATATTTTCAGAGCCTCTGCTGTGTCCCAGGCGCTATGCCAGGATTAGAGGCTTAGTAATGAATAAGTGGGGTCCCTGCCACCAGGAACAAGCTCACAGGCCTGCAGTGTCGTGCGTTCATGAGCTCACGTGAATGCAGCATGAGGATGTGGGGAGAGCCATAGCCCAGACATGGAGATGCTGGTGCATGCGTGTGGAACACACAGATGGGTCTCACTCAGCTCTGCTGGCTATGACAGCTTGGGAAACTGGACTTCAGTTTTCTCACTGATGAATGAGAAATTCCAGTCTGCTTTGCTGGGTGTGGGATGAGAAATGCTAGATCCCTAACGAGTGTTGCACTGTGCTTGGCACCTTGGGTACCTGAGAAGTGGGAGTGGTGGTTATTCACTGGTGGATATTCACAGGGATGTATGGGAAGCCTGGAGAGGTCAGAGAAGGCTTCCCAGCGATTTGTTTCTTGAGGAGTCAAAGGCCAATTTGAGTTCTCCAGGGAGAAATGGAAATGGGAGGAGAAGGAGGAAGGTGATAGGACTAGTGTGGGCTGGGAGCAGGGTGTGGTGTGGAAAGAGCCCTGGACTGGTGCCGGAAGGTCTGGGTGTCCACTACCTCCTCTGCCACCTCTGAACTGTACCGTCTAAGGCAAGGCTCTGGTCCTCTCTGGCTCTCTCTTTCCTTGTCTATAAAAGGAAGTGGCTGCAGGAGATGCACTGTGACCCTGAAACCCACAGTCATAAAAAGAGATTTGCACTCTGGAGAGATGATGCTGGCAGGGTCTTAGAGAGGGACGTGGGAGGCAGGGAGAGGAATGCGCAGTGAGACCAGTCGGGAGGTGGGTGACACAGGTCAGGCAGGAGGGAGAGCCACATCTGAGAACCATGAAGACAGTCTTTAGGGGCCACTAGGACATGGCAGGAGGAACCCAGGACTCCTGTGACTTGCGCCTGGGTTTGAGGTGGGTCCCTTAATTACAGTCAGGTACCCAAGAGGAAGGGAAGCAGGAGGAATGGGGTTGTCTTGACCAGGATTCAGGCATGGCTGTCAAGGGTTCCTGGGGTCCGTGAGGCTCCTGCTAGGCGATTCATGTGGGGGCAAATGGGGAAAACCATCAAGTCCCTTCTCACTGAGTGCCTCCAGTTCAGTGAGACTGCCATTCTAGCAAACGGGCTCTGAAGCTGTCATGGATTCCTGTTCTGACGCTGGTCCCTGATGGCGCCTCCCTCTTTCTCAGGACCTGTTCAGCAGGCAGAAGGGCTACCTGGAAGAGGAGCTCGACTACCGGAAGCAAGCCCTTGACCAGGCTTACCTGGTAGGACCAGAAGTGGGTTTGACACTTTGGCTTCTTAGACTCCCCATTAGAGGCTGCTTTTTCCTTCGGGGCTGAAACTGCATTTAGGGTGCTCCCCAGTACCAAACGGGAGTGATAAAAATGCCATCTCCACCCTGTGGCTGGAACGATCGTACAGATGATCCCTTCTTCCAAATCAATCGTGATTTTCAAAAATATTCAGTCACTAATCATTGTCTTAGACATGCTTCTTACATTCTAGTAATCATTTGAGATGAATGGGAAGAAACTGTGTTTCTGTATGTTTGATTACTTAAATATTTAGACTTAAAGTCCCAAAGCAAGTTTTCCTGTAAGTAGGAAAAAGAGGTGATCATAAGGAACACAGAGGTGAAGCAACGAGATGACCCCAAGTGGCTTTCAGGCATAAAGTCAGATGTCATATTGCGTTTGGGTCGAAATTGGCTCTGGGCGTCCTGGTGATAAAGTACATGGGATGCTTTTCAGCCTCCTTCGTCCTCACACTCAGAGCTGCCTGCTCCTGGCACTGAGAGAAATTCTCCTTGCAGGTGGTGGGGAGTTGAGTAAGTTAAGGAATACTCATCCCTGCAGGAGAAAGAATTGAGTTCAATGCCATTCCTCGAGGGAAGAAGCTAGTGTGGCACAAGGTCTTGAGCAAATCTGTGCCCAAATCACTTATAGTTATAATTATTTTAAAAAATGGTTTTGCACCTACAAAATGCAGATCCAGTCACTAAAAAAACGACTTTAAAACCTGACTTCCCATGAGAGGCTCCAGGAAGGCAGCAGGTAGCTGGGGCTCAGCTTAGATGGACAGGAGGTTCTAGGCGTGAAGCCAGTGAAGCATGCTGTGGCCCTTGGCCCTTGTGTCAAGGCTGAGGCTTGAATCCCAGGGGACTGGGAGCAGGAGACGAAGAAGATGGGGATGGACCAAGCCTTATCAACATGCAGCACTTCCCTCTGGGTTCCTGTTTCTGGGCACACGATGTTTCAGCAGTGTTGAGGGCTACTCACAAATGGAGACATTCTCATCTGTACCCTGGTCTGTCTCCTGCCTCTCTAATCTTTCAGATTGTTCCTTTTTTCTCCCAGGCTTGGTCCTTCTGTAAACACCCTGAAGGATGGGCCATCCCCATCACGCATCCCTGTTTTCCCCTAGCGTTTCCCAAAAAACTCCAAGGAATGTGATGTTAAATGTTCCGAAACCTAGGGCCCCCCAAAACATAGTGAGTAAGTTGTAAAACTCTGGAGGACTTCTTGGAGTCTTAGTGTGCTAAGGGTGGGTTAAGGCTCCGAGAGGAATGTAAGCGAGTGGTGAGCCTCGTTCACCGGATCATGGGACATTTTCTCAAGGGACATCTTGCAGAACCGGCATTTCCCAAAACACACTTCGGATCACCTTGGGGTCCACCCTTCCTCTAAGATTGGTCTAAGCACCAACTCAGCAAGGCCTGAGGGGTCCCTCAGAATGCTGGCTCTGCAGAAGAGGCCCCTGCACGCTGGTTCTGCCACCGTATAGAAGCTATCTTCACACTTGGAGCACCCGAAAGCCTGCGTGGGCCGTGGGCTCCCAGTGGCATTTCAGTCACATGGTTAGACGGGAGTTCTGACGTGCCCTGGTTGATCCTGAACAGCCCGGAAGGGTGGCAGGGCCAAGTGTCCACACTGGGGCCAGGACTGCAGGTGCCAGATGCAAGCCTGTGTCCCTTTGTCACTGAGCTGAGTAAGGTGGGACAGGCCCGCGATGGGGTTTCCAGAATCGAGAAGTGCGTTTCCATCTGGAAACTGGCCGTGTGGGGCCTCCTGGGAGCTCGGCTGCTGAGTGGGGAGGGGACCAGCCTGCTCTGTGTGGAGCCCATCGGGGGCTCCACAGCTCTGTCAGGAATAGATTCCAGCCTTCTAATTCCCCAGAGGCAACTGCTGGGGTGGGCGGAGGTGAAGGTGATCATGTCCGTTGGTTAAAATCAGTCTGGCCTGTTGGGCCTGGATCCCAACTGGGAAAAGACAGAGGAGACTTGAGGAGCAGGCAGCTTGATGGTGACGAAGGGTTACTGGGTTAACCTCTGTCTTGGTGACGAAGGGTACCGGGTTAGCCTTTGCATCGGTGACAGAGGGCTGCTGGGTTAACCTCTATCTTGGTGACAAAGGCGTACTGGTTAACCTCTGTCTCGGTGAAGGAGGGCTGCTGGTTAGCCTCTGCCTCGGTGAAGGAGGGCTGCTGGTTAACCTCTGTCTCGATGACGGAGAGCTGCTGGTTAACCTCTGTCTCGGTGAAGGAGGGCTGCTGGTTAGCCTCTGCCTCGGTGAAGGAGGGCTTACTGGTTAACCTCTGTCTCGGTGACGGAGGGCTACTGGTTAACCTCTGTCTCGGTGAAGGAGGGCTGCTGGTTAACCTCTGTCTCGGTGATGGAGGACTGCTGGTTAACCTCTGTCTCAATGACGGAGAGCTGCTGGTTAACCTCTGTCTCCGTGAAGGAGGGCTGCTGGTTAACCTCTGTCTCGGTGAAGGAGGGCTGCTGGTTAACCTCTGTCTCGGTGACGGAGGGCTGCTGGTTAGCCTCTGTCTCGGTGAAGCAGGGCTACTGGTTAGCCTCTGTCTCGGTGAAGGAGGGCTGCTGGTTAACCTCAGTCTCTGTGACGGAGGGCTGCTGGTTAACCTCAGTCTCTGTGACGGAGGGCTGCTGGTTAGCCTCTGCCTCAGTGGCAGGTTTCTATTGAAACTCGTGGTTCCTCTATACCACCTGTGGTTTCTTCTGGAGAGAAGTAGCTGTTCCTTAGTAGGGAATGTGGGGGGTATTTAGGGAGGCAGAAAAGGAGATCATTTTCTTTTGTCCCTGGACATTCTCATAAGATAGTTATGCTTAAGTGTCTTGCTGTGAAAAGGAGTAACATCCTGTAATGATGAAAACTCCCAAGGTGAGGAGAGTGAACTGGAAGCCCAGGATGAAATGAACCCTGGTGAACTGCCTGCTGTGTGTGCCATGCATTTTAAGGGAAGACTGTCATTACGTTTTCTTCTTGCCCTTGTCCCCTCTTATGCATAGTGGGGGTGTCTGGGTTGAATAAAGTAAAAACCGCCCTGGATAATGTGTGTAGGGGCCGAGGTGCTCCCTCACAGCCTGCTCCCCCGGGGACTGCTTACCCTGTGCTTGGTCCCTGCCAGCTGCTCCTCCCTGCCCGAAACCCCCCTCCCTGGCTCTGCCTCCACTGGCAGCAGCCTCCTGATGGTTCCTGTACACGTCCTTGTGACCTTCCTCTGTCTGTTTCATCTGCACTGCTCAGAAAATCCAAGACCTGGAGGCCACACTGTACACGGCGCTGCAGCAGGAGCCGGGGCGGAGGGCCGGTGAGGCGCTGAGCGAGGGCCAGAGGGAGGACCTGCAGGCTGCTGTGGAGAAGGTGCGCAGGCAGATCCTCAGGCAGAGCCGAGAGTTCGACAGCCAGATCCTGCGGGAGCGCATGGAGCTGCTGCAGCAGGCCCAGCAGGTATGCGGCGACGGCTGCTGTGCCCACAGCTCCCGTGGCACCCCCGTTGCCCTGTGTGCACCTTGGCACCCTGATGGGCCCCTGGGTGCCCCAGGCTCGTTCCAGGTAGAGTTGGTGGTAAAGTAAGTTTCTGAGAAGCAAAATCTCATCGATGCCCGTCATAACTCCCTGCGATGGGGCAAGACGTGGGGCACTTGGGCATTTCAGCAAACGCTGAAACGTTCATCCAAACCATAGTGCCTTCTCCCTCGGCCCTCTTTCTCCAGCATCTGCACGCTGTTTCCAGATCAGATGCTGGTAACTGGGAGGCATTGGCCGAACGGTTTGCTTTTATGCTGGCTTTTGTGATGGCGGCTCATTTGAGGGTTGGACCTGGAAGGGGTTGTAGGTCTGAAAACCTCAATGCCTTCCAAGGTTCAATGTTGCTTGTGAGTTTCATGTGCTACTGAGCACATGGGGAGCTGGGCTTCATGACTCCTGAGTGACAATGAAGGGAAAGAAGCGGTGGCACGCAGAGCATTCGTTGGGCCCTCACTGTGTGTCTGGCGGTGGCTCCCTGCACTGCAGAGTCCTCATCTCATGGACACTACAGGTGGCCGTTATGATGTCCATTTTTCAGATGAGAGAACTGAGGCTCATGGAGGTTAATTTATGTCCCTGGAGGTCACCCAGGGACAAAATCACCCAGATAGTAAGGATCTAGATTATCGGTGGAGGGATGCCACAGAAGGGAAAAAGAAGGGGGATGCGGGCAGAGCCAGGGCAGGGGGGAGAGAGAGAGAGTTGTTGACTTATTTTAAGGAACTGGCTCACACAACTGTAGATAAATGCTCAGCAAGTTCACAGACTTCAGGGCAGGCCAGAGCCCCCAGGAAGAGTTGTAGTTCAAGCCTGAAGGCCCCCTGCTAGCAGCATGCCCTCCTCCTTGGGGAGGTCCGCGTTTCTCTCAAGGCATTCAGTTGATTGAATGAACCCCTCCCCCCACCAACCACCACATTATAGAGGCTCATCTGCTTTACTCAAAGTCTACTGGCTTAGATGTTTATCTCATCTAAAAAAGATCTCTGCAGAAACATCTAGTTTTGTTTTGTTTTTGCTTTTTGAGATGGAGTCTCACTCTCGCTCTGTTGCCCCGGCTGGATTGCAGTGGTACCGTCTCACCTCACTGCAACCTCTGCCTGCAGGGTCAAGTGATTCTCCTGCCTCAGCCTCCTGAGTAGCTGGGATTACAGGCCCCCGCCACCACACCCAACTAATTTTTGAATTTTTAGTAGAGACATGGTTTCTCCATGTTGGCCAGGCTGGTCTTAAACTCCTGACCTCAAGTGATCCACCCAGCCTCCCAAAGTGCTGTGATTATAGGCATAAGCCACGGCATCTGGCAACATCTAGAATATTTGAGCAAATATCTGGGTACCACGGCCTAGCCAAGTTACCATAAAACCAATCATCATCGCCACCAAAGGGAAAGGGCATTCAGGCAACAGAGCAGCATGGTATGGAGCAGCCTAGGGCAGCAAAGAAGCCGGAAACACAGACACTGGGACCAGACGACCTTGCTCTGAACTCTGGCTCTCACACTTAGCTGTGTGGCCTTGGACAAATTACTTACCCTCTCTGGGCCTCAATGTCTTCCTCGTGGGGATGATGACAATGCCTATCTCATTGGGGCATGGTAAGGTTTAGATAACTATGACTTGTAAAATGCTCTCCGTAGTGCAGACCACTAAGGATTCTTGCTGAATGTCGACTGTGGGTGGAAATAGTAGGAGCAGATGGGGAGTTAGGAGCCAGGTGCCGAGTTCTGAGAGCACTGTGCCTTCATTTCAGGACTTGCTCACTGAGTGTGCAGCAGATGAAGGAATTGATTCTGTGTTCAGGAGATCCAGATCAAAAAACAGCAACATTTGTGTGTCTGAGACCAAAAAAAAAAAAAAAAAAAAATCATTACCCCGCTTGAGGATTCAAATCTCATGGAATGTGCTGCTCTTGGTGACCTGAATCCAAAATGTGTGATGGGTTAGGGAGCACCCCATAAAGACACAGGGCAATGCCACATTCCACTGTGACTCCTGGAAAAGCCCCCATGCTGCACATGCTGAAAAATGAACCCAGGATCGGGGTGATTCTTTTAAAAAGCCAAAAAGCAAGCCACAGTGGTGTCTGCCTGCTGGGAAGTGGAGGATCAGCATCCCTTAAAGAAAAAGTCATTTAAAATGCAAATGTTTTCTAGAGTTTACGTAAAATCCCAGGGGACACATCACTTCCTTTCACCAAACTGTGTAGTCAGTTGCATGGAGTGGCTTGAACAGTAGCTTAACCAGGGTTGGTATTGCTTTTCCTTTATCTTTGGCTCATTTTCAAATTAGTTGAGAATTCTGCTGAAGGTAATTAGCAGACACTCCTTTCTCCCACTCAACACTGAAACTTCCCTGACCTCCGTTTTATTAAATACAGTGATACGTAGAGATAAGCTGAATTTACTTAACTACATTTATTTAACAATACATTGCTCTGAGGCTTTAATGAGATAAGGTATGCAAATCAATTCACCTGGTGCACGGTAGGTGTTCAATGAAAGGAGAACTCTCTTTATGTCATAACACGTGACTGCCAATACCCAAGGTAGTGTGTGGCCCCAAACACTCAGTGTGGTTCATGGACCAGGGACATTGGCATGATGCTGAGACCTGCTAGAAATTCAGGATCTCAGGCTCCACCCCAGGCCTATGGAATCAGTTTCCACATTTAAGAAGATCCCACGATGATTTCTGTGCAACTCTCAGTTGTTAAACCTCCATCTTATAGATGCACGGCTGTGAGTTCTGGGGGTATGTAAGGGTCTTGGTCCTTTTTTGGTTTAGTAAGAAGATGCGTCCTTATTTCTTCCCTTTCCCCTCACCCTGTCTCCCTCCTTTAGCACAGAAGGCAGCAGAATCCAGGGAAAAGGTTCTACCTCCTCCCTGCTTTGAGTTCAGCTCCAGAACTGTCAGCAAGGCTGAATGTTTGGCTGGCCTCAGCTTCTTCATCTGTAGTATGGGTAGTTCTGAGCAGCTGCACCTCCAGGCATTGCCTCGAGGTTCCAGTGAGGTTCTGCAGGTGAAAAAGCTTGGCCAAACTCTTCCAGCGTAACTGACGATGCCACGATGTGTGCTGACTCTTGCTGCTCTTCCCTGCGGAGTGCTGCACGTGTGTTGTAGAAACAGAAGCCTGGAGCCCTCAGCCAGCAGGCCACAGCCTTCATAAGAGGTGCAGATTTAGCGGCGCATCTGTTTAACTGGAGGCTTCCTTTAACACGCCTTCCTGGAAGTGGGTGGTCGAGGTATGACTCCCGGGCAGAAGGGAGGCTTGCCAGCCAGCCCGGTGACCCCACGGTGCTGGAAAAATGAGCTGCTGCTTCCAGCTTCCATTCAACAACCATGCATGGAGCACCCACCCCGTGCCAGGCACAGTTTTGGCCGTTGAGAGTGGAACGGTGGGCAAAGTCCTGCTTCTGAGGATAGGATGTTCTTATATCCTGGGGAGGGGAAACAAGCAAGACTCGAACAAATGCTGAGGATGTCAGAAACAGGCAGAGGCTGAAATGGTGCGAAGAGGTGAGCCGGGCAGCTGCCTGGCAGAGAGAACAGCACATACAGAGCCCCTGAGGTGGAAACCGTTCATCGTGGTTGAGGAAAGGCTTTATGTTTTCAAAGGGCTGTAGCTGGCAAAAGTGGTACCCTGAACATAGGATTTTACAGAGAAGCCACCGCCCTGAAACAGTGGTTGTCATGAGCATCATGAAAACACCTGTTTGTAAAGAGTTTTTGGGCTACCTAATTAAATCTTCAACCCTGCTTAAATAGAGGGAGCAATGAAGGCACAGAGGCAAAACAGCCGGATGAAAGCCGGCCAGTCATAAGGTGACCCTTCCAGGCCAGGCCTGTCCTGAGTCCAGCGTCAGAGCCCTGGTCTCCACACTGCATGATTCCCTGAGGACTCCCTATCCATGCTGTTTTTTAAATTGCTTGCTAATTGCTATCATTCAACAGTTTCCAGAAGTCTGGTATTTTCAGAAGAGGATTGCAAAACCTACATTTGTTTTCCAGAGGGAAGGAATTCAAACCTGTATTACAGTGATTTCGTTCCCCTGCAGGAATATAAAAATTAATGCTTCAAAGTTACGTATGGAAAGCTATGATGTAGCATTAGGAGCCATAGGCTCTCGGGTCAGACAGAAATGCTTCCCCTAGTTGTGGTGTAACCTGAGGCAAGTTAGTTCACCTCTGTGAGCCTCAGTTTTCTTGTCTGTAGATTGAGTTAAGTCAACGCACACATCTTAAAGTGTTGTGGTCAGTGGAGAATTTAAAGTGTTCACAAAATAAGCACTCAGTGGGTATCAGCTACCATTCGCTGCACTTGGCCGTTCTGACTCGACCTAATCATTATCATGTCCTCTCTCACCTTCGTGTTCACAGTAAGTCCTAACACTCATGTATTCATCACGGGCGACACGACGCCGTACAACCAGGTTCTCTGGCAACACTCACCCACTTCTGATCGGGCCCAGGCACTGGCTGCCTGCTTCACCCACAGACGGACCTTCCCAGCCTCCCACTTTGCTGTGGACATTACCATTGTGTTTTGCCTGGAATCTAGCCCATGGGGTGCGGTAATGTCCCTGCCTGGCCCCAGCTGAACTGGCATTTTCCAGCCCTGTTAACTGAGAGGAAAAGAGGACGTGAAAACCATTAGTGAGTGGATGGCGTCTTTCCCAACAGAATGATTCTGCACTTTTGCAAAAAGTTCCGCCTCAGTGAGGGCTGGAGTGAAGGCATTGGTGTAAAGTCCCTCTGTCCTGACCCTCTCTGAGGGTTCAGCAGCACAGCGTTCACCTTCTAGCCACAGTTGACTTGCGGAGGCGTCTGCTGGGACAATTCACAATGGCAATAGGCTCTCCATTGTCTCTTCCTCTGCTGAAGCCTTCCTGACACACAGCACCTCCCCTGAGACCCTCACTGGCTCCACAGTGCCCGGAGAACAAAGTCTGGGTTGCTCAGCCCGACATTCGGAGCCCTGTCGAGCCCCTTCCCACCACAGCTGCATCATCCAGCTTGCTCAGAGAGGCCCCTGCTGCCCATCGTGCCACTGCGTTGTGTTTGTTTTAAGTTGTCCTAACATCCATGTACCAAGCACTGTTCTAGGTGCTGGGACAATATTCCAGCCCAGGAGACAGACTGGTGCTGACCCACTCAGGGTGGAGTGCAGTTGCTCCCACACTCCGATGAGACACTGACTGTTCCCTGAGAGTGAATACTGGGAAAGATTAGAACAAGAGCCAGGTTCTCAGGCTGATTTTCTTGTTTTTCTGAGACAGTCTTGCTCTGCCACCCAGGCTGGAGTACAGTTGCGTAGTCTCAGGTCACTGCAAACTCCACCTTCCAGATTCAAGCAATTCTCCTGCCTCAGCCTCCAGAGTAGCTGGGATTACAGGCACCCACTAATTTTTGTATTTTTAGTGGAGACAGGGTTTTACCATGTTGGCCAGGCTGGTCTTGAACTCCTGACCTCCTGATCCGCCCGCCTTGGCCTCCCAAAGTGCGCCTGGCCCCTCAGGCTGATTTGTAAAGCTCAGAAGTTGTTTCTGGGGGATTCTCGGAAGTTCTTTGGAATCTGTAAAGCTGGGCATTAGATTACAAAGCATTGTCCTGCACGTCCCATTTCACCCTCGGTGTCACGGGGTCCTACACAGATATTACAGTAGAGAGGTCCAGACACAGAGAGTTATGCCACTCACCCAGAGTCCAACTGCTGCTACATTCGGGGCCCAGAAACCAAGCCGGGGTGAGGCCACACGCCCTACCTGCGCTCAGACGCTCCTTGGCCGCCCTGCATGTGAGGGGGTCGCCGGCAAACTCCTGTGCTGCCAGACTGAGGTCCCACCATTCCCTTCAGGTGGGAGAGAGGAGAAAATTACCAGCTTTTAAAAATAATCTATGGAGTGCTCAATGCCAAGCTCTGCTCTAAACACTTGGTACAAATTTGCTGGTTAAAACCTTAGATGTGGGCAGTGCCCATCTCTATATAAGGACACCAAGCCTCAGAGAGGCGGAATAACCACCTGAGGTCACAGAGCTGAGAGAATCACCTTTTCTTCTGTCTCCTTCATGGAATCCATTCTGTTTGGCTGCCCCTGTGATCATCCTGGAATCAAAAGCTCATCATTTCCCTTTGGTGACCCCAGGTTTAATTTTTGCTGGCTGGAATCGTCCACCCTTCTGCTTCCCAGCATTGTCTCAGTGCATGAGGTCTCTATCCGGCTCAAGGAGTGGCAGCCTGCTGGGCAGAGTTGTTCCAGGGGTACCCACCCTTGGTAGGGCCCTTGATGGGGCAGAAGCCCTTAGAGCACATGAAGAACTGGAAACGGGGGAGTTCAGCAGATTCCCTCAGTGGAGACGCTGTGGGGACTGGAAGGAATGATCAGCAAACCACCTGGATAATTAATTCTGCAGGTGCAGTGCCAAGGAGGGTGACCAGGGGACCAGTTTGCCCAAGACTGAGGGGTTTCCCGCACTCACACCAGAAAAGTCCTGGGCAAACTGGGTCTGTCAGTTACCTTGGTACCATGTGCTGAGTGGGGTTCTAAGGGGGCAGGGTGGATGCTGGCACAGTGGCTCCCACCAGCATTGCCTCCTCTCCCTCCCTCCCCCAGCCCTCAGGCTGCAGCTACATAAATCTTCGACAAATACATGACTTGATGTCACAACCCAGCCATGCCGTTTATTAGCTGCTCAGGGAGTCTGCGTGTTTTGGTACAGTCTCAACGTTTCATTTTTTAAAGATCCCCTCTTAAGAGTGTGTACTGTGTAATTCTCCTAGAACAGGCACAAACCGTCATTAGCGATAGAAATCAGAAGAAAATTCCCTTTGCTGGGCTGGAATGGAGCAGGGGCACCAGGGCCTCCTGGGAGCTGGGACGCTCTCTGTCTTGCTTTGGGTGGTGGTGACCCGGGCTTGTGCACGTATCAGAGTTCATCAGGCTTCCCACAGTGTTTGTATCCTTCACAGCTTCCGTGCTAGACCACAAAAAAAAAAAAAAAACGAAGGTTTTACACCCATAAACGTACTTTTTCTGACACATAACCTGATGTATTTCAGAGAATCCGAGAACTGGAGGACAAACTGGAGTTTCAGAAGCGGCACCTGAAAGAGCTGGAGGAAAAGGTGGGTGGCTGGCCTCAGACCGTTCCCAGGTTTTTTTCCATGAAATGTTAGTGCGGTGCCATTTTATTTCATAATGTCCAAAGCATATACTCTGTCTCCAGCCCTCCTTCCTCTGCCCTTCTCCCCCAAAATCAGCACCTCCAGGAAATTGGTACTTCCTCCAGATTCCTTTCTGGTGAAGAAATTTCCTTCTCAGTGGCTGTCAAAAATTCTGCACTCCAGGGCCAACTCTGTGTGTCTTTTTCACAAAAGACGTTCCCTGAATCCCTCTCCTGCTGTCTCAGCAGGAAAGAGGTGGAGCAGGTTAGGCCGATGAGCTTGGTGGCATCCCCCTAACCGCAGACACAGGTTCTCTTCCATGGACTCATCCATTTTTCAATACCTTCTACATGCCCCAAACCAGTCACATGTTCCTGGAAGATGGAGCCTCTCCCATCCTAGAGGACATGAGGCTGGCCTCTCACTGGGTTTTTGGGTGTGTTCCACCAGCCCATTTACCATGATGCCCATTTTATGGGTGAAGAAACTTAGGACACCTGTACATGGTCCCACAGCAAGGAAGGGAAGACTGGGGTCTCCATGGACATCATAGCTGCCCCCCCGCCCCTCCATATGACACTGGTCCAGTAAGACACGTGAGACCTGCTCGGGACACATGGGAAGCAGTTTTATCTTGGCATTGCCCTTCATCTTCTTCCGCTGATGGCTGAATCCTTGAGGACACAGACCACATGGTACTCATCTCTCCATTCAAGACGGTTTTTGCCACAGGATAGGGCATCATCAAACGTGTGTGGATGAGTAAGCAAATGATTATAGATGAGTACTGAAAAACAATAATTGCATATTTAATGTCACAGAGGTAAGTTCAAGTGTGGGAACAAGCTGGAGGACCGCTGAACCCATCCAGGAGCTCTGGGAACCAGCAGATCTGTACCCGAAGAGGGGTTCCCATCTGAATCTCATAGGCCGATTCGAGATCAGCCCTGGGGAGAGGAGGTAGAAAGGGCATCTCTGGACTTCACATGTCTGAGGCCAGTCTTCTGAGAAAGGAAGCTGGCTCATTTCAGGGACACACCAGGACAGAAGTCTCTGGAAGGCAGATTCTGGGGTGGTCCAAAAATGGGATGACAGCCTTCCTGGAGGGAATCAAATCATGTGCCCAGAAAGAAGGGACAGCTCTTAAGATTCCACCCCCATTTTAGATGCTTCCTCTCCCTTCTCTCATGAGAGGTAGCCCCACGGAGATGAAATCACCTTCCCATCTCTGCTGGGGGCGTAGGGCCCTCCCGGCTCTTGCAAGAGGACTGGGGATCTGTGCACAGGGGCAGAGGCGGGGCAGGGCTTGCCCCACAGTTCCGTGGTTGCCCTCATGGGAATGCCAGTTTTAGGTGATTTCTAGAGTCCCCATCTGCCTGATGTCCACTCCCACCAGCCTCCCAAGGATATTTTGAGAACCCAAGGGGGTCTCAAGAATAATTGAATTTAAGAATTACTTGAGGGGTGGGCTGGCTTTGCAGGCAGATGAGCCTGGGCTCTCCTCTGGCCTTACCCAAGTGGCCCCAGAGAACCTAGGGAATTCATCCCTCTGCCCCAGAGAAATTCGCCCCTCTGCCCCAGGCCTTGGCATTCTCATGTGCTGCTAGGAATGGCGCTCTGTCTCTGAGGGTGGGTGTAGGGATGAAATTAGGTTGAGAATATGAAAGTCCTCAGCCCAGGGCCCAGGCAACGTGGGCAGGCTGCCAGCACGGGGCCTTCCCGTCTCCCAGGTGGCTCTACCCCTTCTGTTGGTAAAATAGGTCACAGAGCCAGATATGGCAGAGGAAAGGCTTAAAACCTGACCAGGGTCACCCTTGCCGATTAAAATGTTACAAGTCAGGCAGAATGAGCACACATCTAGAATAACACTCACTACTTCCTCAGCAGTGAGAACACCTGGGCAATGTTCGAGTCGTCTTTCTGGCTCTTTTTTGACTCTTTTCTCAAAGCCAGTGTTTGTGGACTGGTCTGTCTCCTTTTGCCATAGAAGGGAGTTTCGGAGGCTGACATGTAGAACAGGAGGGACTGACCAGGATGGATGCCTGATGAGGCCTGTAGGTCTGCGAACCTTCCAAGATACCTCATGCCACTTTCATTTCCTTACAGGCATTGAGGCCTATGGCAGTGGAAATAGCTCCAGCCACCCCTCTCCCTGACTCCTTTGTCATGGCCAGAAACTCTTTCCTGCCACAACCCACTGGATGGTCTTGATGAATCCTCCCCTCTCCGCAGCCTCAGCTTCCCCATGTGGAAGAGGAAGGGCTGGGTGACTGCCAAGGCCCCTTCTCGTTCTGACTTCCAGTGACGTTACACCTTGTTTAGAAGTTGATGGCTGTTAGTTTGGACTTTTCCAATAAATAATATAGGGAGATACTACCTTGCTCTGGCGGGGAAACAAGCTCAAGGACTATTTTCAGAAGCCCCAGTTGATGTTCAGATGACTTGCAACTCCTTTTGAGCAAAGCAAGTCTTTAACAGGTTAAGAAAAAAACTCTGCTTTTAAGTTGACCTGTGTAATTTTTCCTTCCATTAAGACCATTTTTTCCCTGATTGTTTTTTCTCTATAAGTAGAATAATCAAATGGCAATAAAGATTTTAAACAGTGACTCCCTTGGAAGAAAGAACCCTGGTAAAGATGGTGTAGGGCCAGGTGTCCAATCTTTTTACTTCTGTGGGCCACATTGGAAGAAGAATTGTCTCGGGTGGTGTGTAAATTACACTAACACTAACAATCGCAGGTGAGCTAAAAATAATTGCCAAAAAATTTTTCATAATGTGTTTTAAGAAAGTTGACGGATTTGTGTTGGGCCGCATTCAAAGCCGCCCTGGGCCACATGGGGCCTGCGGGTGAAGGGTCAGACGAGCACGGTGCAGGGGGAAGGGCGCTACTTGTCTGCAAGTTTGGCCCGGGCCACCTTTAGTGGAATTTATCCTGATCTTTGGTGCACACATCACGCCGCCATCTCTCGGTGGGAGCCCCAGACCATGACTATGGGCTGAGCCTTCCTCTATTTATCCCGGCCTGCCCAGGTTCTGCAGGAAGACCACATCACAGCAGCACAATGTCCTGTCCTGGTCTGAGCTAGCCACATGTTTGGGGAGTGGGTCAGGATAGCCCACCCTGAGCATGGAATGCTGCAGGATGCGTTTCCCGGGGGAGATCAGTTCCTAAAGCCCATTTACTTCCTGTTTCTCCTTCCAAACTCAACAACTCATAGTTCTTGCAAAATGTGTTCATTGAGTTCCATACTACATATCTTACATCTGTTTTCTTCTCTTTTTCTTCTCTTTTCCTCGTTTTCTTTTGGTATTATTTTATAGTTTTTGTTCCTTTTTTTGTTTTTCTCACTAGCATTCATTCTGTGGCCTTGATGACTTCAGTGAGCCAAGAACTCGGGTTGGTACCCTTTCCTTTTCGCAGATGAAAATGATGATTTTTCTAAAACGGGAGGATTCCTCTCAGTCCCTGACTGTCCTGCTCCTTGAGAGATGAGGCACTGTGGAAGGTGGCCTTGTGGTGGATGCCTCAGCTCATGGGTCTGGGTCACCAGGAGAGACCCACCCCCAGGAGGGGGATCAGGAACACTCACTGTGAATGAGAAACTCCTCTGTGGAGTTTCATCCGCAAAGGGGGACTCTGTTTTATTCCAAAGGTTCTTTCCAGTCTGGCTTCAGTCCCTGGTGCTCTCTGCTGCTGTGTGGGCTGGTGGGTCCTCTGTAGGATCCAGGGCTGTTGGCTTCCACAGCTAAGGGCTGCAGAAGTTTGCTGGACAAGCGGCTCATGAGCCCAGACTGTCACTTGCACGCAAAGTGCCCAGGGAGCCTGCGTAAGAACCCACCTAGCTCCCTGCCCCTCTGACCCCTGTCCTCTGCTGGGTTTTGATGCCTGTGCTGAGCTCAGGGACCTCTGGAACAAGGCCATCTCAGCATCTCGTCCTCCCCTGACCACTGAGCCCTGTGTGTCCCCAGGACCCAGCTCCCACCCTAAACACCTGGACCCTTCCACATTCTCCCTGGAGTGCCCATCTCAGGGCCAGGGGCGCCAGGACCTTTGAACTCTAGAGTTCTGTCCCTGAATCCAGCCCAGACCAAGGGCCCTCTGGGTTCTGGGGATACCTACAGCACCCACTAGCTCCCTGGACCCTTTGGGCTTAGCTCTGAGGCCAGAGCCCTGCCTGATGTCCTCATGGGCATCCCTGAGGCTGACCCCAGTCCACAAGGCCTTTGGTCTGGTACCTTCTGTAGCCAAGTGTCTGGGACAGTGCTGGGCACATGGTCAATATTCATTCAATGTTTATGGACTGAGTAAAGAGGATCTCAGGTCTTAGAGGACAACTGACAGTCAGATCCCATCTGATCAGAGGAGGGGGTGGCCATTGGGGGTGGGTGGGTGTTGGGGATGGGGGATCTGATCCTGTTGCTGCCGCTTTTCCTGGGTCATGGGGGAAGGTCCCTCAGGGCTCAGCTGAGGCGTTCAATGAGGGCAGGGGGGCAGATAAAGCCAAGGGATCCTCCAGCCATTTTAACCCTTGGTTCTTGTGTCGTTTCAAATTATGTTTTACTCTTACAGGATAGAAAAAGAGTTTATGGAACAAACTGAGTCCCTTTGGCAACCCCACCCCCACTCAAACCAAATTCAACAGCGAAACAAGCTATTCAAAGTCCAGAGACTGCAAACAGAATTTATGTATATTTGACAACAGCTTTAAGGGGAAGCCTTTGGACACATGGCTGGGTCCCGGCCAGCCCAAGCCCTAAGAACTCTGCAGGGATTTTGTCACACTCATGTCCCAGCTCTGGCACCTTTAAGAGCCCAAGGGGGCAGAGACCTAAATGCCAGGAAATTAAGTGCAATTACTAGAAACCAAGGGATCGGCAGCCACCACACTGTCTGGGGACTGGCTCGAGTCCTCGTCCCCACGCCAGATGCCTCCCCAGGCCGAGGTGTGCGTGTCCAGCTGGACCTGGGTGGGTGTCGTCTCTGCTCTGTGTACATAAATCTCCATGAACCGTGCTGTGTTCGTCTGGAGTTTGTCTGCTGGAGCGACTTGCAAGTGTCCTTGTAATGTGAACCCCAATTCAAGTCCTGGTCAGCAAAACCTTGGAATCTGTGCACAGCTGGATTTAGCAGCTGGCGGCCAGACAGAGAGAACAGGACTCTGATGAGGGGCTGCAGCCTTGCCCATCATGGAGAAGTGGATCCCAGGGACCTCAGATTTCTTAGGGGAGGCCGAAGGCTCTGTCACTCTTGTCGGTGTGACATGGCAAAAGTCCTAGAGCATGCCTATCCCTGGGACCAGTTGGATTGAGGACTGATAATGCAGACATGACCATCAACCAGGCACACTTGGGCCTGCATTGCATCTTGGTGGTAATTTGCAAGAGATTGCCAAGGAAGAGACGCTGGAACACCTGCAGGGACCAGGTTATTTCCGTAGTGGTGCCAAGACCGGGTCCTGCTCTCACCACTGTGGGGAGAAAATGAGCTCTTCCTGCCTTGGGAGGCCACCCCTGGGTAGAGCCAGGAGAGCTGTCAAGGTGTTGGAGACCTCCCTGGACAGTGGATGGAGGTGGGGAGCCACAGAGAGCTGGACGCCAGCTGGGGACGGTCAGCCCAGGAGGAAATTCCCAAAGTTCCTTTCCGATGATGTTCCTGTTGTTATTGGAGGCTGGCTGGGGTGGGGGCATCGCCAGAAGAAGCCACCTGCTCACAGGATGCCTCTCCCAAACTTCTGCACAAGAAGACACTTGGAATTAGAATAGACAGAGTGAAGTAGAGGACTGAGTGTGACTAGGAGGCTGGCCGTGTCTGCATGGGAAGAGCCAGGTGGAGGCCAGGCTGGCCGTATCTGCATGGGAAGAGCCGGGTGGAGGCCAGACTGGGCGTCCTCAGCTGGCTGCAGGTGGACAGGCTCACACCCTGCTCATTGGGTGGAAGGAGCAGTTCTGTGATCTCCAGTGAGATGGACCTTTAAATGGGAAATGACTGAAATTTAGGCATTGAGGGAACTCATGGGGTGAGGGAGACAGAGGAGCTGGACGTTCTCAGAAGGCTGGATCCACGGATAGAGGACACAGTGCCCCGCGCAGAATGGGCCCTGGCAGCTGGGAAGAGCTGTTCACACCACATCCTGGGATCCCAACCCTCCCCACACCACATCCCAGGATCCGGCCAGGGGAGGGCTGCTCACACCACCTCCCAGGATCCGGCCAGCAGGGAGGGCTGCTCACACCACCTCCCAGGATCCGGCCAGCAGGGAGGGCTGCTCACACCACCTCCCAGGATCTGGGCTCTAAGCGAACATGCACCAGGACGGCCCAGCATCGTCTATTCTCTTTTGAAATCAAAACCCCAAAGCGCCTGCTAGCTCAGCCTCCGTGACTTAACAACACTTGGTGGTGAAATACTAGCAAACGGATGTCGTTAGTTGAAAGCACAGGCATCCTAGCAGCCCAGGCGGCGACGGGAGTGTGGGATCGCACCGTGAGTGACAACAAAGGCACGGGAAGCACTGGAGGCATTGCTGTGCTCACTTCCGCGGGCAGAAGTCTAGGGGTGCCCAGGGGTCTCTGGAATGTCGGTTCAGCACCCCTGCAGCCACCGCAGGAGTGCGGTCCTCACGCCTGCCTGTCCTCGTCCTTCAGCGGGTAAAGGGCAATGTCTGCGTCTGCTGGGCTCTCCCATCATATCATGCAACAGAAATGGCCTTGGCTTTGAAGTCAGACCCATTTGTCCCTGCCAGCCTGGCCTCTTCCTGCTACAGACACTGGCACTGTCCTTGCCGCTCTGAGGAATGGTAGCGATAGTTCACCTGCAAGGCCTTGGGAGGGGGTCTGAGCTGGATGGTTAGACTCGCAGGCCCCCGCAGGCCCCCGCAGGCCACAATGGCTGCTGGTGGGAGACACAGCCTCTGCTGTTCTCGCCTTGGGAATTGTCCTCCGAGGAATCCATACAGCCGGCCAGGGGCCAGGACCCGTTCTCTTTGGCTCCCTGGGAGGCAGCGCAGGAGGAAGCCTGAGGCTCACACGGGCAGGTACGGGGGTTTCCCTGGATAGATATCAGAGTCCCTGTTAGGAACCAGCATCTCTTGTCACAGTCCCAGCCGTAGCTTCTGGCTCCCTGTGAGGCACAGTCCTGGTTGCAAGGACTCCAGTGTGCAGGGAGCCTGAGAGCTGTGCTGCGCCTGGGTGCATTCACCCCTCACCCACAGCCCTGTGTCCCGGTCAGGTGCATCCGTGAGGGCTTTGGATGCTCTTGCCTAGTAACATGTATGTGGTTTCCAGGGCAACAGAGTTACAAAGTCTGGGGAAGCCAAGGTGACTTCCTCATTTTAGCGCAGGTCAGCTGGGAGGGTCATCGGAGAGCCCACCCTGAAGGTTCCTAGTACAGAGATACCCGTGGTGCAAACACAGGTTTCTACTTCTCGCCCCATACCTCAGTCCTCTGTAGGCCAAAAGTGACCAGGGAGGAGCTGGGGCAGGGAAGTCAAGGGATCGGACTGCGTTCTGGCATTGCCACCCTGGCAGCCTCCTGGGGGCTGAGCAGCCAAGGTCAGGGCTGGGGCCGGCAGACCAGCTGTGCAGGGACAAGCCAGGCCGATTTGTCCAGGACTGAGGGAGGTTCCTGGCACATAGACCTTCCGGTTTGAAAAGGGAGGAGACTCTGGGCAAACTGGGAGGCCGTTCTCCGATGGCTGCAAGGCTTTTCTCACCGAATCCCGCTTCCCTTCTGGGCCTCCAGCTGGCCGCGGGGGTTTTGGCTGACCGTGCAGTGCTCATGCTGAGCACCTTAGGTGAAACAGGCTGCATTCGTCATGCGGATGTCTGGAGAGTCAGCTCAATGGTGTGAGATCCTACCCAGCTTGCCCCCAGTGCGGTGCTGGGCCCTCGGGGGTGGGGGGAAATACAAACATGTGGGCGGATGGGCCCCTCCCCTTGTCCAGGCGAAGGCTCGCCCTGGCTGGTTGCACGCACCGCTTCAGCTCCGGCTTCCTTCTCAAGTGACTTTGACATCTGCCCCCATCTGCTGCTTTTCTATCCGCCGGGAGCATTCAGGATTGCCGGCCCTGCTTCCCCACGGCCTGCCGTAACCCCTCTGTAGCCAGTAGCAATCCTGCCTGCGACTCCCAGGACAATGGCGAGTCTGATATTTGGTTATTTTCTCGAATTTGAATAGGGTTTGCCAGGGGTCTCCCAAATTGGATGGGAAATCCCAAACGTGCTATTGTGGAGTCCTCTTCCCTCCCCCACAACCCAGGTGGTCTGGACCCTTGGGGCCTTCTACAGGCCCCTTCTCTATGCCTCAGATTCAAGCTCTGTAGCAGGGTGGAGCCCAAGTCTTCACACAGCCAGACCTCCCTCCCTCCTTCCCAGCCTTCCCCCACCTCTCAGGGGCTGTTGTTCCAGCAGAAATGGGGCCTCTTGCTGTCTTCCACGGCCTGTGTCCTCCCTGTTACCACCCTCAGCCTCAGGGAACCTCCCCAAGGATCCCAAGGGGGCAGAACCCCATACTTACATCTGTACCACATCGATCTGTCCCCTTCCCCTGCCCAGGTCCTGCCACCTCTGAGAGTCCAGCAGGCTCAGATCTCCACCCCAGGCTACCATGGAGGTTGATAACCCATGGCAGGCCACGTTTTTCTCCCTTCAACCTTCTTCCCCGGAGAATCTTCATCACTTACCTAAAAAGCCTGAAAACACTTCCTGGGAGAGGCCCTGCCTGCTTCCCTATCCCCAGGCAAGAAGGAAGGACATGTCCTCCCTCAGGGCCACTCACAGGGAAGGGCTGGAACACCTCCTCCTCCTTGGTAGGTCTGGGGTAAGTTTTCAGTTTCTCACTGCTGCCTTCAGCTGTCACTCAATCCTCCTGCTCTGCACTGGCTCCTGATGGCTGATGGTCCTAGGAGCTCACGGTGTAGTGCAGGTGCAGGACCAGCCACTGACCCCACCCCCCTACTGCCCAGAGCTCAGTGAGTCATCGCCACTGCTGGGAAATGAGACTGCTGTAAGTTCCATTTTGCTAGGGGCCGAGTCACTCCCTAGGATAGTGTAGCAAGTGGGCGTGAAAGCTGGACACGGCTGGACAGTGCTGTGTCTGCCCCCACCCAGCAGACAGCATGCTGCATTTGGTGTGTGCCAGGTGCTCTGCTGAGGGCTTTGCAGGGATTCACTCATTTATTCCTCAGTAGCTCTTCACTTAGGCATGATTTTTACCCTCCCCCCGCCTTTTTTTTTTTTTTTTTTTTGAGTAGTTAAGTAATTTGTCCAAAATCGCATCTGAGAAGGGATGGAGACAATCCTGGAACCCAGGTAGCCTGTTCCCAGCACCTGGGATTTGAGTGGATTCGCTGCACCCCCGTCCCTGCCTCTGACCATCCCAGGTCTACAGCAAATCCTTGTGGCCACCCAGACATTAGCCACTGTTGGGAAAATATGATTAAGACAAAAGCTTCTCCCAGGGCAGAAAACCTCATCACAAAGAAAAGAAAGAAAACCAAGACATGACATGCATCACAGGCAACCCACTGAGAGATTGCAAAGACAGAAGGAAGTCGTACCCTTTTATATAGCTAGGCAGGCGCGACCCACACGCACAGCCATCACACTCATCCCCACTGAAAAGGACTCCATGGGATCATTGTTGCACATGGTTCATCCTAAACCCACCTGGCAACTAGGACGACTCTCTGTGTTCACAAATTTGTTTTATATAAAGGAAAAAAACACCTTCCCGTGCACCTGGGTTCCATCCTTCTGTTACTTCCTAAGATGGCTTTTACATTTTGGAGCCAGGCACCTGCCCAATTAGGCTTCTTCCTACCAGTGAACACTAGGGGCGCTGATGTCCCTGGAATTTACGTCCCAAAGAGATGATGTTTCCAGGTCCTTCGGGAAAACATTCCTGGGTCATAAAGCTGGCAAAAGGCTTATTTCACTTTAAAAAGGATTTACGCATATTTCAAAAAGACAAAGAAAGAACTTACAAATTTTCTAAAGTACATGCTCTAAGAAAAGGGAGGGGGGTGTCTCTTATTTTTAACATGGAGACGGAAGCCTCTTATTTTCTATGTGTCTTGGTCCTGAACCTCTGCACTAGCCTGGCCTGTGGTGCCGCATCCTCCCAGAGGTCCAGCTGCCTCCATCTCCCTCCTGCAAAATCCAGAGTGCTGGATCCTCAAAATGACATTTGACCAGGCACCTCCCTACTCCCCCGGGGCCACAGAAACACCAGAGTCCTTGAGTGCCTGCGAGAAAATGGCACCAAGCTTCCTCTGTCCTCACGTCCTCCTTCTGTGTACCCACTGAGTCAGCCCAGCCTGGTGCTCTCGTTCCCTTCACCTGTCCAGCTTCTCTGTGTGGGGCTGCGGCTTGAGGATGCTCTCCGCCTGGGGGAGTCTCCTCCCCACCTCTCCCTGATCCAGTTTCCCATTCCTCCTATGATCTCTTCAGCCTCAAGCTCCCTCTCCCTCCTCAGGGTGCTCGGAGGTCGAATTTGCGCCCGTGTTGGGGTCTTGTTGCTCACCTATTACTGTATCTCTTGTGTGAGAACACATACTCTCGGGTTTTGGAGTTAGATCCATATTGAATCCTGACTCTGCTACTTCCCATCCCATCTGTGGGGCCTGGATAAGCTCCTTCACCTTCCCGAGCCTCCATCTGACCTTGTGTAGTGTGGTCACGTTAATACCCACCTCACAGGGTCACGGGGAAAACTGGACTAGGTTAGGCATGAGAGGCCCTCCACAACCCAGGTGCAGACAGCACCCAGGGCAGCATAAATTTCCCATCCTGTTCCTCTAGCAAACTCTAGGTCCTTGAAAGATATGTGCTGTGCTCAAGGAGAAGGTGTGGAACTTTATTAATCATGTGGCTAAAAGTTGAGCTTCATTTACTACTGGGAGTCTATAATGTCTGATGGTCTTACCTGGAGATCTTACTTTTCCTCTCTGTGCCCATCACTAGGCATTTCATCTCGAGTGATTTTTCTGCAACGTTTTCTCGCTTTGTGTGAGTTCTGGCATGCTGACTTGTAAAATGAGAGACTTTCATGCATATTGTATGATGCTTGTGCGGCTGAAACACAAGTCACCCACTCATGAATAATCCACATGTTCTTGCCCTTCTCAAAGGATAGTTTCCTGAACAATCCGAAGTCACAACCACCACCTTGAAATCTCCAGGAAGTCAATGTTGCAAACTCACTTAATTTTATTATTAAGTTTTGCCCCATGAAATGTTTGTGAGATGGAGCCAGCAGCTAAGAGACGGACTGAGAAAAGTTTCAGCTACGTCATCAGAGCCCCCAGCAGCGAGGGGTTTGATGTAATGAACGTTGATGTGAAGATTGACACATCCTGGATATTCCAGGACATGGAAGATAGTGCTGAGGAGCGGGAATGTCTTCAGGAAGAAGTATCTGGTCACCCAGACGTGGATACAGGGGTGCTCAGGAGGCAGCTGGAGTCCTCTGAGCAGAAGCTGTTAGCGGCGGTGAACAAGCACGTGACATCAGAGTCCGGGCTGAGAAGCAGGTAGCGGTGCCATTTTGATCTCTCTGTGTGTATTTCTCAAACCCTGGGGCTATAAGAGTGTGTCACCATGGTGTGTTGAATCACACCACACAGCTGGGGAAACTGGCTCACCAAAGGCACGTAACCTGCCAGCACAGTCACTTGCCCTCTGCCCTGCCCACCCTCCTTCCTCTGCTCTGTACCTGCAGGTGAGGCTGCCCAGGCTTCTCTGCTGAATGGCTTCTGTTTGGGTGCAGCCAACAGGAGGCCCTGAAACAGAGGGAGGCAGGGAGAAGCCAGGGTCTTTTCTCAGACTGCTCTGGGTGACTGTTCCATGAAAGGACTGTGTATACAAAGTGACCCAGAGCACAGAAAGGAACCCAGAAATCAAAGGAAGAGGCAGACAAATCTCGTTTGTCAGTTTGGGTGATTTTTTAAGGGGAACTTGCAGATGGAAGCATGGTCATAGGCAGTTTCCATGCAGGTAACCTTCCTCCCCCCACCCAGGACTTATATCCTGGGGGAAAAGCATATGTGCTCTGGGAGGCATGCATAGGTGGCTGAGGGTGTCACAGCCGATGGTTTCTGCCACGACAGGGGTTGTTTTGGAGGAAACTCACAATGAATAGGTGTTTCTACGTAAAGAGATACATCAACTCCACATCTTGGAGGCATTTGTGGACTCAGGGTTAGTCAGGAGTCACGTGCTGGACTCACATTTAAAATAAAGTCAGTCTTGTCCCCACAGCGACATCTCCCATTGTGGCTGTGACTCATAAGTACTCTTGGCTTCCTCTGTGGTCCCAGGTCCCGCTGGGTGTCCTGGCTGCATCATCTCTTCCCTGTGTGGCTGTCCAGCCCCAGGGGCAGAAGTGGCTTCTGGCGGTTGTAATTCGGGCTGCCTGTTATCTCTGTCTGGCCTTTGGACTCTGCTGTCATCTTCGGAATAGGTTCTCTGCATTCGTTTCTCTCTATAGAACTTCCTGGTGTGGGCTCTGTTTGCCCGATGGAGCTGACCCGGTCCGAAGGTGGGGCATTTGAATCCAGATCTTTCTCTAAAGCCCAACCTTCTTCCTGATGACATCTTGACTCCCAGGCTGGCAGAACGAGGTGGGGCCTTGCATATAGATCAGGAGAGCCAGCAAGAGAAAGCTTGCATCTACATCGGGAAAGCCATGCAGTGATGGGTGGGATGGATTCTGACAGGTAGCTCACATCCAGCAGCAGGTGCCTTGGGTTTTGTGGGACTTGCTTATTTTCTTCCACTTGCCTTCGCTTCAGTAAAGGCAGCCCATTGAATGTGCATGCACAGATGGTTTAGTTTTCTTCCTTTTGGTAAAATTTGATGCATGAAGAAATTAACAAATCAGAAAAAGTCTTCTGTTACTCTATGTGATTGTCCACTCTGTCATTCATTCTACAATGCATTTAACCTCCAAGAGTCATATACTAAGTTACGTGAGTTTGCCTGGGTTGCCATGACGATGTACAGTTAGGTCCTCACTAAATGTTGCCCACAGGTTCTTGGAAACTGTGACTAAGTGAAGCAACAAACGACGAAACCAGTTTGCTTTTTGTTTTGCTGTGTTTTGAGATGGAGTCTTACTCTGTCACCCAGGCTGGAGTGCAGTGGCACAATCTCGGCTCACTGCAACCTCCGCCTTCCGGGTTTAAGCGATTCTCCTGCCTCAGCCTCCCAAGTAGCTGGGATTACAGGTGCCCATCACCATGCCCAGCTAATTTTTATATTTTTAGTAAAGACAAGGTTTCACCATATTGAACAGACTGGTCTCGAACTCTTGACATCAAGAGATCTGCCCGCCTCAGCCTCCCAAAGTGCTGGAATTACAGCCATGAGCCACCACGGCTGGGCGCAAAACTAATCTAATCACAGGCTAATTGATACAAACAAGACTTAAGTTCCTCTCCTTGTTCAGGTCACCAAAACATCACCAAACTTCGAAATAAAGACCCCAAACACTTCTAATGTTAAACACTGAAATAAATGTGCAAGACTCAAACAAATTTAAATTTAAGAAAGACTAAAAAAAAAAAAACTCAAGATGATTGTTTGCCCAGTTGATCCAGGTCAGGGTCTCGGGTGGTGGCTATGTCCTCTCCCGGCAGCTCAGGGTGTGAAGCCTGGACAGGACATTCACACCCACGCGCACACTCACACAGGCTGGGACTATGTCGACATGCCAGTCCACCTAACATGCTCAGCAGTGGGATGTGGGTGGAGACCGGAGTACCCTGAGAAAGCCCACGCAGACATGGGGAGAAGGGGAAAACTCCACAGACACAGCCGCCCTGGCCGTGAAATGACACTATTTGCAAACTTGGGTGACTTAAGAAAAATTTATTTTCTCACTTTCTGGAGCCCACAAGCCCAAGATGGAGGGTCAGCAGGGTCAGCTTCTCCCGAGGCCTCTCTCCTTGGCTTGCGGAGGCCATCTCTGCCCTGCGCCTTGGTCGCCCCTCTGTGCGTGTCTGTGCCTTCATCTCTTACAAGAACCCCAGTCAGATTGGATCAGGGCCCACGCTCAGGGCTTTCTTTCAACTTAATTGACTCTTTAAAAGAGCTTATCTCCAAATATAATCACATTCTAAGGAACCTGGGGGTGAGGCCTTCAACACATGAACTTTGCGGGGGACGCACTGAGCCCATCACAGAAGTCCTGGGTGCTGAGAGCTGGGGAAGGCAGGGCCCCCACCTGAAAGACTAGCAGCACAGCCCATACAGGATTGTATGTTCAACTGTTCCAGAAAGGTCAGTGGTGGAAACAGAAGATCAGTGGACCCCAGGAAGACAGGCAGGGAACCCTGGCCAAAGGAGACCCCTCCATGGGAGGGAGAGACAGAGAGCCCCAGGGGGACACCATGAGCGGTGGGGAGGAGGGGCCTCTGTGGCTGGGCCTATGGGGGAATGTGGGCTCGAGTCCTCTGTTCTCTTTAAAGATGGGGTATACCACCTTGCAGGCGAGGGGCAGTGGAGGAGAAAAGGGAGCTGGCACAGGGCCGGGCCCTCCCATACCAGCCCCATCTTGACCCTCTTGGATCCTGTGATACATAGAGTGACATCATCTTCTTGGACAGATGAGGAAACTAAGGCTGAGGGGATGAAATGCTACGTGATCCAGGGCTGCTAAAAGCAGAAATTCTGAGCGCAGATTTCAGGCAGATGACACAATGTTTGGTCCAGCTGGGGCGGGGTAAAAGCCTGGTAGAGTGTCTTGGATTCACTTTCATTAAAGACTTGAAGCACAAAAGTGTTCCTTCTCAAGATAATATAACAGCCTCGTCAGAAATTTGAGGAAGAAAATCCCACTCCCATCCTCATAGCACTATCAGTTTGCATATTTGTTTCCCATCTAAATGCAGTAAAATTAATAACAGCTAAGCCACTCGCTGACTACTTGTGTGGCACCAAGCCACTGCACAGGCTTGACGAGTATTAACATAACTAATCCTTAAACAGCACTAAAAACACAGTAGAAGCGTCATCCTCATTGAATAGATGGGGAAAGGAAGACACTGGGTGGCTGTAACTTACGCAAGGCCCCACCCTAGCTGCGTGAACCCAGGCAGCCTGGCCCAGAAGGTGTCTCTGCAGCCACGCTGGCCCGTGTGTCCCTCTGCCGTGATGGAGCCTACTGGTTTCCTAGCACTCTGTACAGCACTGTATTGTCATATTTGAAATACTCATCATTGGTTTAATCAGGGAACAGGTACTTCACTGGCCATGTCATATCTGCGAGTGTATTAGCTCCCCCCAGCTGCTGTAACCCACCGCCACAAGCTTGGCAACCAGAAGTCGGAATCAGTCTTCCCGGGCTAGTCAAGCTGTCGGTGGAGCCAAGCCCTCTCTGAGGCTGGAGGAGAAATCCGTTTCTTGGTCTCCTCCGGTCTAGAGCTGCATTCTGAGCTCCGGGCCCTGCCTCCATCTTCAGAGCTGGCTGTATGCTTCCTGTGTCAGTGCCCACACGGCCATCCCGAGACTCAGCCCTCTCTGTCTCGCTCTCTCAAGGACACTTGTGATGGCTCCTAGAGACCAACCAGTGAATCCAGGTCCATATCCCCATCTTACCATCCGTCCCCTCATCATGTCTGCAGTCTCTCTTGCATTTTAAGGTGACAGTGATAGGTGCCAGGGATTACGGCCTGCATAAACTTGGGGCCATAATTTGCCCTGCCAAAGTGAAATGTGTCATTTTCTGCTTAGTTTAAGATTAGGAGTAGTATGAGAATTACATATTGTTAGCATGTTTATTGTTATAGACCAATCTATAAACTAGAAAAAAAGGTTTTTGATTTTCTTGGCCAGTGTCCCCATATCGTACAGCTCATCAGAAAGTGCTCAGCCTGACTCTGGCTAACTGGAGCTGCTCCTGTGGTCCAGTTTGGAAGAACTTTGATTATGAGCCACAGTCTTTCTTTTCTTTTGAGATGGGGTCTCGATCTGTTGCCCAGGCTGGAATGCAGTGACGTGACCTCAGCTCATTGCACCTCCGCATCCGCCTCCTGGGTTCAAGTGATTCTCCTGCCTCAGCCTCCTGAGTAGCTGGGATTACAAGCATGCACCACCACGCCCAGCTAATTTTCATATTTTTAGTAGAGACGGGGTTTCACCATGTTGATCAGGCTGGTCTCAAACTCCTGACCTCATGATCCACCCACCTTAGCCTCCCAAAGTGCTGGGGTCACAGGCGTGAGCCACCGCACCTGCCTGAGAGCACACTCTTGTCTGCCACCTTTGAGACCTTTCCTCAGGGCATGAGAACTGCAATAGAAGAGGGGACTCTTGGCCTTATTAGTAATAATAATGCGTCATGTAATTTCATCTTCATGACAACCTGCTGATCAAGGTTAATGACCTATTTTGTAGATAAAGATACTGAGGGTCATTGCACTGGGCTAGCCCTGTTAAGACCCTATGGCTGGTGAATGGCAGAGCCAGCAGGCAAAGCTAGGTCTTCACCCAGGGCAGCAGTGTCTGTCCTGGATGTGCAGGTGCCCAGCGTGGACTTGGGGAAGGACTGAGGATGTACAGAGCTTAGGCGTGGAGACTCTAAATGCACTTTCCCGTGTATCAGGGTTTCTATTATACAGGCAAGATTAGCACATTAAGGGGCTTTGGTAACTAGACACCATGGGAGACAGGCCACTCTTTGCAGCGCCTCCCCCAGCAGCCACTGTGGGTCCAGGAGCCCAGACTTTCTTTTTGGACTTTTCCCCTGATCCTGCGCGTGTCTCTTTCTCACATGCTGCAATCAGGGTTCACATCCAATCTGGGTTCATGTCTGCTTGTGACATAGCCCCAGTGTGTCTGCAAGACCATACAAAGCCTCCCTGTGACTCAGCCATTCCTAATAGACAGTTAAGCCACTTCCGGCCTCTCACCTGGAAGAATAAGTGATGCAGATAAATTTTTTTTCAGTTGCAGAAACCTTTTTCTGAATTTCTATCATTTCCTTAGATTTATAAGAATGTAGCTAAAATGGGAGACAGCAGAGCAGCAGGTGACAAGGCTGAGTCCAGAAGTAAGACCGACTCGATTCTATAATGCTGTGTGATTTTGGGCAAAAATCTGCCCTCTCTGATCCTGTTTCTTCACGTGTGAAGTTGGGGTAGCAGAACCCATGTGCAGGCTGGTAATGTGAGGGTTTATTGAAGCCACCGAGTTAAAGCTCTTAGCCTAAATGGCTCAGCCTCGGGCACTCTTAGTTGGCATTACTTGAATTTGCAATTACTGGCTTCGTGTGAGGACATTGAAGATTTCCGATGCAAGGTACCTAATTGTTCAAATGACGTCTTTGAAGCATTGTAGATAATCTTCAGAACTATGTGCATGAATATTATATAAAATGTAATCTTGTCAGAACATAGAATTGGCCAAATGACAAAAAAAAAAAATAGTAATTTGGCCCTGGTATCTGCAAAAATCTTAGGCCATGTTGCCTGGTGCTGTGGCTCACACCTGTAATCCCAGCACTTTGGGAGGCCGAGGTGAATGGATCACCTTAGGTCAGGAGTTTGAGACCAGCCTGTCCAACATGGTGATGTTTCTACTAAAAATACAAGAATTACCCAGGCGTGGTGGCCCATGCCTATAATCCCAGCTACTCAGGAGGCTGAGGCAGGAGAATCGCTTGAACCTGGGAGGCGGAGGCAGCAGTGAGCCGAGATTGCACCACTGCACTCCAGCCTGGGCAACAAGAGCAAAACTCTGCCTCAAAAAAAAAAAAAAAAAAAAAAAGGCTTAGAGGCTTAGACCATGTTGAGTACAACCTGAGCCAGGACCTTCCTGTTTCCATGCTGCAGAATTCAGGAGCTGGAGCTGTCAGAGAGGAATCTCCTCCGGAAGGTGGACCAGCTGAGTGCCCGCATGGCCCAGGAGAGAAGCACCTGGCTCGAGGCCCAGGAGAAGCTGGCAGCGCTGCAGGGGGAGCTGGCCAGCCGGGTACCGTTCCCTTCTCCTTTCCAGTCCCCTTTTCCTCCATCAGGGCCGTGGGGACGCAGCAGCAGTGCAGTTGGGCAAAGATAGTGTAGGGCGGGCCTGGAAGAGCCCAGGCAGGAGGGTTAGAGAGATCCTAAGTTCATGCTGCATGCAGTGACTGCGGGGCCTGGGGTTTGCAGGCATGTGTGGGTGGGGGCTGTGACTGTGGAGGCTGCACCCTTGCTGGAAGCTCTTGTGCCTGAGTATCTCAGCGCCAGACCACAGCCTGAGGACAAGAGTAGGCTGATGCAGGACTCCTGGCATCTGGAGCTCTTATGCAGTTGGGGGAGACTGATCAGAAACAAGTAACTCTAACCCTGGACGCGGGGTGCCGTGGGGCAGTGTGGGATCCCCCATGGCGTGTGTTCAAGGGGCTGGGGGATTTGAGGAGAGCTACAGAGAGCTGGAGCCATGTGAGCTGGGCCTTGCTGGGAAGGGCATGTGAGGCGTGGGTGACAGCATGGGCTGTAGCACAGAGGTGTGGGAGGACACAGAGGGTGTCACCATGCAGGGGACAGAGTGGGTGAGTGGGAAAGTTCCAGAGGGGCCAGGTGGCCAGCTCCACTGCATGGCCCAATTCTGAAGACACTGGGGAACAAACTTTAGGGGATTTAAGTAAGGAAGCCTCAGGGGCAGACAGTCATTGGGGGATGCCAGTCTCCCTGCATGGGAGAGAGAGAGATGGCAGAGGCAGGGGGAGAAGTTCAAAAGCTTACTGGAGAAACAGCGGGCAGTTAAGGGTGGGGGCTCTGGAGGCAGAAACCTGGAGCCAAACTCTGGCTCTGCTACTCACTAGCTGGGTGACCTTGGGCAAGTGACTTAACCTCTCTGGGCCTCAGTTTCCTCATCTGTGAAGTGGGAATGATATTGTACCAATCCCTCAGATTATTGTGTGGGCTGAGTTGATACGTGTAAAATACTCACAACAGTAGGTATTTAAATGACACTATCTGCTTTTATAATTATTAAGCATTACTGAAATTTTCCAGGGGGAGGATGATGGGGGCTGGAGAGCAGGCCACTTTTAGGAAAGGCTGCAGAGGCAAGACCCACATAACTCCAAGGTAGCTGCATGCGGTACCCAGCGGTCCCTGGAGCATCCTGTTTTAGTCTGCTGCTACTTAAAATGCAGCCAGAGATTTTCAAACTGCAGGTTGCAACCCAGCTGGATGTGAGATTGATTCAGAGGCTCACAACCAGCGCTTAAAAATCAAAATAGACTAAGAAATATAAAAGCACAATGCATGTGCTAGAGGGAGTGCTGTTTTGAGAAACTTGTTTCAACCGTACACAGGTGTGTGTATAACAGCCTGACGTTCAGGGCTGTTTCATGCGTGTTTTTTATAGTGGGAAACTGCCAACGAAGCTGGAAAAGCACTTGGCACAAGTCTTTGGTGAAATATAAGTGGAAGTGGAACGATAAGGATTCCAATTAAATTGAAAATAGTCCCTGAGTTGCTAGTGGGATGTCTGAGTGGAATTTTCCCCCTTTATACTGAACTTCAGGTGCAGAAAATCAAGCTACTTCTCGTCCTTGGCTCATAGCACCTCATCATTACTATCCTGAGGGGCGTTTTAAACTCCGGTATAGTGGCGTTGTGTGGGACTCCGCTGCCACTGATGTGATGCCTCTGTGGAGAATGCTGTCATAGATACTTTTTGAGCCATGCCTGTGTGCATGTAGGATTTCCGAGGTGAATCTGACCCAGCCCTGTCATGATGCTCACAGTGTGATGGGGGTTAAAGGATGAGGGTGACAGCAAGGGGCATGCTGTTAGGGAGTGAAAGCTACTGCAGGGACCAGCAGCTTCTTCGGGGGAACACTAAGCCCTTTTCCAACAGGTCCCCTTGTTAAATGTCTCATGTGCTGTGTGTGCACCTGGGAAAGACCCGTCGCATAACCCCATTTCCAGATGGGCAGCAGATGTTCACAGTGAGAGGGTCTCTCGGTTGCCACTTGGCCCAGCCGCCACCCTGCCCCCAGCCCTCTAACCCCAAATCTCTTGCTGCAAACATCCGTATTTTGAAGTGACTTTTGCAGGAGTGCATGAGCGAGTTTGCCGTGCCCTTCGCTCCCATATGTACCAAATGGCAGCTGTGCTTCGTTGCTGTCGGTGTTTCCAGCAAGCATTTGCACGTGAGGGTGCCTGGTTTCTGTGGTGACCTGTCGTGATTCTAAAAGCTGCCAGAGGCAGACCGTCCAGGCTCTGAAGGCCCTCCGCCGGGCACCGTGCAAAGCTCATCACAGGATTCATGCCTTCAGGAAGACCGGGAGAACTCTCCTCCCAGGGAATCTGCCCCAAGTTCCCCAGAACTATCAAAAGAAGCTTGTCTGAGCTGTTACCAGGTTTCCTCTTTCACATTTGCTCTTAGCTTGTTTTTGTTTTCCGGAAGCTCCCTGGCAAAAGAGCAGCAGCAAGTGCTGACAGTTGAAAGAAAGATGAACATAGAGGCAGTTCTATCCATTTGCTCGAATTAATTCTGAAAAGTAGCCAACGGCTCTAATTTTCGTAGTGAACGTTGCACCCCAGTCCAACTCACGGCCCATGAGTGGGAGGAGGCAGATGTGTTCTCTGGCCAGGAGGGTGGCCAGATGAGAAAGAAAAGGGCTGAGTCAGATACAAGGTGTTCGGCATCCTGGCCACGGTGAATTTTAGCTGCGTGGTATGCAAGCCACTGGAGTGTCCTGCAGGCTAGTAATGCTGCTCCCTCCAGGTGGAGTGTCCACAGTCATGACAGCTGCTGTGGCACTGGCGTTGTGACTCACCTGCTGGGGCCAGCTGACCCTGGCTGGGCCAGGGATTGACCCTGTAGGTGTGAAATGGGGATCTCTGGGCAGTGCTGGGGTGGAAGTCGGGACACTCGGGAGGCTCCGGAGCAGCTGTGTGCACGCAGGTGCGGACATATTGAGTATCCGGACATCTCCAGTGGTCCTCAGGTGTGTACTCGCTGATGGCCATCCTACCACCTGCACAGCTCCCTTCCGGAACTCAGGGAGCTCTTGAGGGTGCAGGGCCCAGACTAGGATGGATGAAGTGACAGAGACACTTAGCTCCCGTGCGAAATTTAAGAGGCGATAACACTTCGATGCACTATTTTAATGCACAAAATGCAAAAACGCACCTTGCACGAAATATGGAAATGTTAAGTCAAGACAGAATCAATGTGAGCCACGGTGTGTCCTTCGGGCTTGCTGACACCCTCATCCACCGCCGACTTGTAGGTCCGGGAGAAAGAGAGCTTGGCCAGGCGGCAGCGGTGGCGGCTGCGGCGGTTGCGGGAGCGGCTGCTGCGCAAGGACGAGGCGCTGGGGCAGCAGGAGGCGGCCCTGGAGCATTGCCGGCGGACTCAGCGGCGCCAGCTAGGCCTGGTTCGCCAGCAGGAGCGCGTTCTGCGGGCGCAGGTGCAGAGGCTGGAGCGCGACGTGCGGCGCCTCTGCCGCGCCGCTGGCCTCCTGCTGGCCCAGTGGGACACAGCGGCCCCGGGCCCCCAGGGCGCCCTGGAGGCGGCTGCTGAGCTGCGCGCCCTGCAGGCGAAAGCCGAGCGCAGCGAGCGTGAGCGGGAGGAGGCGGCGCGCAGGCTGCGGGAGCAGGGAGCCACCGAGCGCCGGCTCCGCGAGCAGCTGGAGGAGCTGCGCTGCTGCATCTACGGACTGAAGCTGTCGGAGATCGGCCTGCAGGGCCAGGTGGAGGACCTCGCCCAGCAGAACCAGTGCCTGCGAGAGGAGCTGGGAGCCCAGGTCCTGGTAAGTGGCCGGAACCCAGGGCAGGAGTGATCTTTTGCTTTTCTCTTTCTCCTCCAGCCACTTGATCAAGTCATACACCCATCCAACCCTGCCAGCCCTGTCCTTCGTCCTTCACTGCATCCACCCGCTTCCCCACCCACCCTCCCATCTAAACTCACACAGTCATTCAGTGCACGCCCACCTCACTACCCATCCACCAACCGTGTCCACCCACCTGTCCATCCTCAGATGCACCCACTTACACGTCATCCACCATCCATCCACGTACCCACCATCATTTTCCCATTCATCCTAACACCCGCTCGTCCATCCAGCCACCTGTGAATCCACTTACTAAACCACTTGTTGAAATCCGTTTGGGTTTTTATAACAAATACCATAGATAGTGGCTTATAAACAACAGAAGCTTATTTTTCACACTGTTGGAGGCTGGAGGTCCAAGATCAAAGCACCAGCTTATTTGGTGTCTGGGGAAGGCCTGCTTCCTGGTTCACAGACGGTGCTTTCTTACCAGGTCCTCAAAGGGCAGAAGGGAGAGGGAGTCCTCTGTTGCACTAATTGGTAAGGGTGCTAATCCCATCCATGAAGCTTCCACGGTTACAACCTAATTACCTCCCAAAGACCCCGACGCCTGACACCCTCACACCAGAGATTCCAATTTCAACATACATTTGGTAGGGGAAACACAGCTATTCAGACCCTAGCACTTGCCTACTCACTTGCCTACCCACTTTCCATCATCTTCTCACCACCCCACCTGTTCATCTATCCACCCCTCTGGCCACTGGCCAGGCAGCCAGCCAGTCACCTCATGTCTCACTGTCCACTCACTCTTGTTCACGCATCTGTCCACCATCCATTCATCCCTGATGAGTGCCAGGCCCTGCGATAGACAAGATCATCAATGTGCTGTGCCATGGGACTCTAATGTGCTTGGGAAGTCCAGTCGTTTTCTTCTGGAAGCAGACACCTCTTCTCCCAATTCACCTGTAGCACCAAAGGTGACAACGGTTCCCTGGTGGCAGTTCTGTGCATGCATCTTCAGTTTTTCCTCTTTAGACTGTGAGCTCCTTGAGGGCAGGGTCTAGGTGTGATGGTCTCTGTAGCCCCAGTCCCTGCAGCAGCGCACAGGAGGGCCCCAGGATGGTGGAGTAGAGAGCATGCAGGGTAGGGTCCCTTTGTGGTTTGCATATTTACTTGCTGTGTGACCTTGGGCAAGCTTCTTAAACTCTGGAGGGCAGGCTGGACATGGATTGATTCACTTGACTGAGCGGAGAGTAAAAGCTTACATTTTGTGTATTCCTGCCATGTGCTTGGCTCTGTACTGGGTGTTTGCAAAGACGTTATTTCATTTAATGCTTATGGCGGCAGGTGGTATTAGTATCTTCCTTTTGTGTTTGAAGAAGCTGAGGCTCAGAGGACAGCATATTTTAGCTGTTGTCACACAGCTGTTAAGGAACTGAACTGGAATGTGTTTAAAATTTAATGTGAGTGCAAGCTTTATCGTTGCCTCTGTAGCAGCCTGCCTTCTGCAATGGAAACACTAACCCAGCTCCTGCAAAGAGATCCAGAGCCTGTCTCTCCCCTGTGGCTCCATTTGCATTTAAGGAAAAATAAGTGAGCAACCTTAGCCCAAAGAGGATTGCTCATTTTTTTGAAATAAAATTTATCTTCAAACCTGGACAATCCATTTGAAACCACCTGAAACCTTAAGCGGTCTGAATTTTCTCAGGACGATGATGTGTGTCTTGTCCCAGTTATCTTAGTAACGGCTTTATTTGTGGTCAGAGTTGACATTTTTACTGTTTTATCCTCTATTCTTGCTCTTGTACATTTCCTGTTCGTTCTTCTTTATGTTCAACAAAGTGTATAAAGTCGGCATCTTGTGATTTTGGAAAATAAATTGTGCATTGATGGAAATTGTCATTTAAAATTACTCTCTGTAATTGTCCTACACTTAAGACTTTAGGCTTTAAAGTCTCACTTTAAGTCCTCCCAATCTCTCCATTCATCCTTTCTTCCTCTTGTAAAAGTCCCAGTGGCCCAGGGAACTGCACCTCGTGTGGGGCTTGGCTTTCAAGGCTGCACTGGAGGCTCCTGTGCACAGTGACACTTCTCAGAAATAGCTGACTGCTATTTCTTCAAGATGCTTATCTGGGAGAAAGCATAAGTACCTATGCATTAGGAAGTACCTGCTCATGCCTTGGTCACGCTGTCTTCTCAAGTAATCCTTAGGGATTACTCAAACCTGTGCTTGTGAGACAGGTGCTGTTTACCCACTGAACAGATGGAGAAGCTGAGACCAGGGAGGTTAAGTGAGGTCACCACAGGCACCAGCTGCTAAGTATCCCAGGAGCAAAAGGACATGGCCAGAGCCGAGCCACGACTCCTGCCTGCTGCCTGGACGTCGAGGTCCTGGGGCAGAGTTTGTTATTGAGGAGCTTGGGGCAGCAACAGTGGCTGGATTTAGTCGATTCTATGCCATCAGCTCACTGGTTCCTTGTCAGTGACCTTCTCAAGGTTTCATGCTTCCTCTTCTAAAAGTCCCAGTGGCCCAGGGGAACTGCACCTCACGTGGGCTCAGCTTTCAGGCCGCACTGTAGGCTGGCCTGCACAGTCACACTTTCCTTGAAAGCTCCCTAAACTGCCCATTATGTGTGATCCCCAGCCATTTCTGCCTCAGCCTCTCATTGGCGGAGTAGCTGAGAAAACAGGGTTGCAGCTCAGGAATCTGTGGGGTGTAGAATGCTGAGCCTTCAGCACTGGAGTGGAGCAAGATGCTCAGAGGTGCAGGTAGGAATGTGAGTGGAGATGATGGAGGATCCAGCGCAGCTCTGCCTCCCACCAGCCTCGGCCAGGCTCCTAAATTCTCTGTGCCTTACATTCCCAGGTGTGAAACGGGATTAATACTGGGATGATGGTAATAATGGTGCATCCTGGTGTGGGTGTGAGGATGAAATGAGAAAGTAGAAAGAAAGCTCTTAGCTCAGTGCCAGTATATTTTGATGATCAATCTAATCTAGCTTCCGTCACTGTCAGCATTATCACCATCACATCACCATCACCATCACATCATCACCATCGTCATTATCACCATCACATCATCATCACCATCACATCACCATCATCATCAGCATCACAATCACCATCATTATCACCATCACATCACCATCACCATTACATCACCATCACCATCATCATCACCATCACATCACCATCATCATCACCATCATCATCGCCATCATCATCATCATCATCACCATCACCATTATCATCACCATCACATCATCATCACCATCACATCATCATCACCATCACATCACCATCATCATCAGCATCACCATCACATCATCATCACCATCACATCACCATCATCATCAGCATCACCATCACCATCACATCACCATCACCATCATCATCACCATCATCATCGCCATCATCATCATCATCATCACCATCACCATTATCATCACCATCACATCATCATCACCATCACATCACCATCATCATCAGCATCACCATCACATCATCATCACCATCACATCATCATCACCATCACATCACCATCATCATCAGCATCACCATCACCATCACATCACCATCACCATTATATCACCATCACCATCATGATCACCATCATCACCATCATTATCACCAGCATCATCACCATCACCATTATCATCACCATCACATCACCATCACCATCATCATCGCCATCGCCATCGCCATCACCATTACCATTACTATCACCATCACATCATCACCATCACCATCATCACCATCATCACCATCACCACCATCATCACCATCACCACCATCATCACCATCACCATCACCATCACCATTACTATCACCATCACATCACCATCACCATTATCATCACCACCATCATCACCATCACCACCATCATCACCATCACCACCATCACCATCATTATCACCATCATCACCATCATCACCATCACCACCATCATCACCATCACCATTACTATCATCATCACATCATCATCACCATTATCATCACCACCATCATCACCATCACCATTACATCACGATCATCATCACCATCACCACCATCACCACCATCATCACCATCACCACCATCACCATCACCATTACTATCACCATCACATCATCACCATCACCATTATCATCACCACCATCATCACCATCACCACCATCATCACCATCACCACCATCACCATCATCATCACCATCACCACCATCATCACCATCACCATCACCATTACTATCACCATCACATCATCACCATCACCATTATCATCACCACCATCATCACCATCACCACCATCATCACCATCACCACCACCATCACCATCACCATCACCATTACTATCACCATCACATCATCACCATCACATCATTACCATCACCATCACATCATCACCATCACATCATCACCATCACCATTATCATCATCATCACCATTAGCACCACTGTCATCATCACCATCACCATCACCATCATCATCACCATCACCATCACCACGATCACCATCATCACATCATCACCATGACCATCATCACCATCACATCATCACCATCATCATCACCATCACCACCATCATCACCATCAGCACCATCACCATCACCATTATCATCACCACCATCATCACCGTCACCACCATCATCACCATCATCACCATTGCCACCATCATCACCATCGCCACCATCATCACCATCATCATCACCATCACCACCATTATCACCATCATCACTATCACCATCACATCATCACCATCATCATCACCATCATCACTATCATCCCCATCATGACCATCACCATCACATCATCATCATCACCAAGATCACCATCACATCACCCTGACCACCATCATCATCACCATTATCATCATCACTATTACCGTCACCATCACCATTGCCACCTTCCTTATCATCTCTTCCTGGGCTTGTGGTCATCTAGTAGGATGTTGGGTAAATCACCCTCATTACCTACATTGTAATTTTCTCTCTCTTGGCTTCTTGTTTTTCCTGAGCTTTATTTGTTTATCCTGGATTGGAGTAGGTTAGATGTGAGTGATTTGTCAACATTGAGCTGCTGGAATGGCTGGGAGGAGCACAGGCCGACAGGTCCTAGGGGTGGATGGGGCCTGTGGTCACCAACTCCTGTGTCCCAGCAACCTGTAGATGGTCTGGGAATACTGAGAGAACTGCAGTGGCTTTGTGTGAAGGGCCATCTGGGGGCAGTTCTCTGGGCTGAGGAACTGAGAACCTTCACCTAGGTCTGCTGCAGGGCAGAACAGGTGGGTGAAGCCCCCTGCCTGGGAGAAGACCTGAGATGTGAGAGGGGGTCAAGGGAAAGGGGTTGACTTTCATCTTGGGAGCTGCCCACCTGTTACTCACTTAATCCTCAAGTGACACAGCCAGGTAAGTGTCCTCCTGTCTGCTTTATAGAGGAGGCAAAAGGCTCCTGCCCTGGGTCACACAACCAAGGAGCGAGGCCCCAGTGTAATTCCCATTCCCTGCCTTTCCTTTCATATCCACCCAGCCTCCCAAGTTGGGACTTTCCCAGAGGCTTTGGCTGCTCAAGCAGCTGAGAGCCGCCCTCCAAGAGTGTGAGGATCATACCAGCAGTGACCCTGAGTCAGACTGCTGGGGCTCTGAGCCCACCTGGAGGGAGGAAGCGCTGGGGCAGCAGAGCACTGTCTGAGTGGGCAGCAGGGGCCCAGCCAGCCACAGAGTGTCACAGCGTCAGGCAAGGTGTGCCCACCTGGTTGGAGCTAGCTGCTGCAGGTAAGGGCCAGGTTACCCGGGGTATCCCCAGGGCTGCAGGGTGCGTCCCAAGGGAACAGGCAAGGCACAGGGTGTTAGTTTCCTGGAGCTGATGTAACAAAGCACCTCAAACCTGCTGGCTTAAAACTGCGGACATTTATTCTCTCCCAGGTCTGGAGGCCGGAAGTCAGAAATCAAGGTGGCATTGGGGCCGTGCTTCCTCCGGAGGCTCTGGGGGACAGTCTGTTCCTTGCCACACCTGGCTTCTGGTGGCTCCTGGCAGTCTTCGGCTTGCAGACGCATCGCTCTCATCTCTGCCTCCATCTCTCCTGGCCTCTTTCCTCTGTGTATCTGTCTCTGTCTTTTCTCTTCTTATATGGACATCAGATCTTTACTGGATTAGGATCCAGCCTAGTCCAGTTTGGGCTCATCCTTAATTTGGTCACATCTGCAAAGACACTATTTTCAACTAAGGTCACAGTCTCTGGTACTATATCTTTTGGGAGGACACAATTCAACCCACTCCACAGAGTTACGTGGCAGATGACAGCTTACAGTCTCTTCTCCTTCTCCAGGTATTCCCTGTCCCCAGGACCCTCTTCTGTCCTCCCAGGACCCTCACGTGCTCTGCTGTCAGTGCTGGCTGAGCCTCTTGAGAGCAGGGCTGGGCGGGTGTCTGCTGAGAGCCACAGGCACGCTGATGTGCTACGCAGTTATATATTCATTTACTTCCACCAAAAACGCATCTTGCAAGGCAGGCACTGCTCTCTTTATTTTCTGTTGCATTCCCAGCTCCAGCACAGTCCTAGGCACGGAAGAGGTGCTGGGTGAATATTTATTAAGTGCAAGGAGGGAGGAAGGAAGATAGCACTGACTCTCAGTTACCGGAATCTGTGATTTCAGGCCTCTTTTCAGCCCCGTGAGGGTGCAAAGCAGATGATCTGATTTCTGGGCTCATTTAGGACCCTAGTCTTGGGACGTGCCACACCCCCTGTGGATTTCTACTGGATGAGAAATAGTGGCACTTGTCTCCCTGGTGGCATCATGAGAGCGTGATTGCAGGACCCCTCTGAAGGAATGCTGGATAACATTTTTATCATAAAATATCATTGGGTACAAACTGCTGATCTAAAGCAACCAGCCTGGCCAACATGGTAAAACCCTGTCTCTACTAAAAATACAAAAATTAGCCTGGCGTACTGGCATCTGCCTGTAATTCCAGCTACCTGGGAGGCTGAGGCAGGAGAATAACTTGAACCCGGGGGCAGAGGTTGCAGTGAGCTGAAATCACACCATTGCACTCCAGCCTGGGTGACAGAACAAGACTGTCTCAAAAAAAAAAGAAAGAAAGAAAGAAAGAAAAGAAAAAAATATATCATTGGGTAATTCCTGATTCTGCCTTCTAGCAATCTGAAACCACGGCCCTTGAAAATCAGGTTGGGAGAATGTTGATTAGCAAGAGGCTTGCTTTGGCTGTATGTGTGTGTGTTCATTTTATCATAGCTGTTGTGTTGCTTTAACTTTCGGTTGGGGTGGCGGAGAGGGGCTCTCCTGCCCCTGAAGGGGACCCAGCTCTGCTTCCTAATACCATCCTTTGGGGATTTGGGGTTTATCACGAGTTTTGGGAAGACGTGAAAGTTCAGATGATGACATGGTGGATCAGGATTTGCTCCTTGGTAGGTTAATCCCATAGCTGTGCTTATAAACCGCACACCCTGTTCCTTCGGTAAATACTGGTGGACAGGTCAACAGTCAGGATTTGATGGTATCTGCTTGGTGCCTGTGCTTGGCTCAGGTGTGAGCTCAGTAGAAGGGCTGGGGAATGAGACAAGACCCTGCCCCACAGGATGACAAAGCAGATCAGGTGAAGGGGTTAGGGGCAGAGGAGGGGCAGAGAAAGGAGCCCGGTGGAGTTTGTGGGTCTCTGGGGGAGGAAAGGGGGCTGGAGTCAGACCGCAGCATGTGACAAGGCTGCCAGGCTCTGTGCACCTCTCAGAGGAAAGCTGATGGCCCACAAAGAGCATCTTGGGGTCAAAAAGGGCTGCCTGGAGAGGAAGAATTATTTCCTCCTGAGAGATCTGCTGGGGAATGCGACGCACCAGCCAGCCACCAGCTTTGAGGTTGAATGCAGCCTAGAACTTAAAAATTAAAGTGCTAGAACCCATTGATAAGGAAACTGCAAAGCCAGACATGGCCCTCTGTGTCTTGGTGGAAATTGCATGAGCCTCAGTGGCCCGTGGCTATGGCTTCCAGGCCTCCGCACATCTATGAAGTCGTGGAGTCCAGAGAGCCTTGCACACTGTATGGCTTCCCAAGGCTGCCAGTGCATCTTCAAAGGACTGGGCTGTAGAGACTCAGGAGGACCAGGAGCCACACACAGGTCTTCAGCACCTTGCTCTGGACAACTGTGGTGACTGCCAAGGATCCCTCCCAGAAGCACCCCCGCATGGCTGCCCGCTGCCTCAGGATCAGGTTCAGCCTCCTGTCCACAGCACTTGAGGCCCCTGGTGCTCTGCTCCTTCAGGCCCAGTCCCCTGCACGCACTTCAGTCACACTGAGCTGCAGGTCCCTGAATGTGCAGGCTCTTCTGCCTTGTAAGCCTTCCCTGCATCTAGAAGCTTCTAGGGCTCGCCCCCTAGGTGGCTTGGAAAGCCTTGCTACTTTCTCTTTATTTGTTGAGAATGTTGCTTCCTCCTGGAAGACTTCCCTGATCCCACATCACCTCAGTGCCCCCATGGTGACATGAGCCGCCTCTGGTGGCCCTGATGTTCACTGTGCCCAGATGCCCATGCCCTCAGCTTTGTGTCCCTCATCATCACCAACTGGTTCACTTCAGCTCCATTCACAGCTCCTGGTCACCAGCTGTGACATGCTTGATGAGTGAGTGACCTGGTGCATCAATGAAGCTATTTGCTCCACTGCCCATGGGAAAAGGAAGCTTCTGGCTGAAGGGACAGCTGCACAGTGGCAGTGCTGGGAAGTGAGGCATAGAAATGGGGAAATGGGAGGGAGGGTCTAGTCCCAGAGATGTGTGCCACAGATCGAAAATCATCACGAAAGCTGACATTCATCAGCCTTTGGAGTGTTTATTGCCTGCCCAGTGTGGTAATGTTTTGCGTTCCCACAACAAGCTTATGAGGCGGTACAGTTATTGATTCTCATTTTGCAGAGGAGAACACTGAGGCAGAGAGGTAAAGTCACTTGCCCAAGGAAGTGGAAGCAGCAGCGTTTGAAAGGAGACATAGGCTTGGCCCCACCAGCAGCTGCCCCTTGGTTTATGTCTGTTGTGCTCTGGGAGCCACAGTGGGCACTGTGGTGAGGGCAGTCATTATAAGAATGTTTTCTTTGCTTCATGTTCACAAAGCACATTCCTAGACAGGAACTCATGGACTCTGCAAGACAGCTGTGGCAGTGCTCTGTCCCGAAACCTGTAGCTGGGAGGAGTCCCATAACTTGCCTGGGGTCATATGCTTTAGAGAAAGTCACTTGGAACCCTGATCCCCAGAGGAACAGACCACTGCAAAGACAAACCCTGACCTTGGGGAGGAGTTTGGGGACAGGGTTTCTGCTCAGGATAAAAGGAGATAAGAGCCATTCATAGTTGGCAAGACAAACGTGGCTTATCTACAGATGGGTATGAATGCTTCCCCGTGAGCGTGCACTGAGCACCTGCCACGTCCCAGATGCAGTGAGCCAGGCATGCACCTTGCTCTCCAAAAGCTTACAGGGGAGACAGGTGCAGAACATGACACGACGATGATGCTACGGCAGAGGATGGCCCAGGGCTGTGCCTGCCCTGGAGGGTCCTAGAGATGCTTGTGCAGACAGATGAAAACCCAGGCTCTTAAAAACTCCTTGTCCACTGTCATCCCACAGCTGAGACCACGATCAATGTCAGGGGCTTTCGGAGTTCCTGGATGGGCCCTGGCAGTGTGCATAGAGTGACCCCTGGTGGCAGCTGCGTGAATCTCTTTGTTGTTGGGCGAATTCCGGGCAGCTTTGCTCACCGCTTGCTTCTGTGCAAAACGGCATATTGCACATTTGTTTTTCACTGCAGCAGAAAGCAGGAGCTTAAAAAAAAACAGTGTTAATAATGTCAAATAGTAAAACAGGCAACAGGGATGAACACTCAAATAATATAAAAGAAAGTACAAAATGGCCAGTGGCCTTATTAAAAAGACATGGTCAGCTCCCTAATTTACAAAATAAACACCAATGAGAAAAACCTCAGAATTCCATTTTCTCCTGTCCGTCTGTCAGAGGTCAAAAGGGCCCGCGGCAGGGCAGTGTTTGAGCTACCAGGACTGTAAACGAACACTTCTCTTTGGAAGGGCTGTCAACCAAGAAGTATTAAATGCCTTTCGAAAGGTTTATGCCGAGTCTCAGCCATTTGACTTTGACAAATGTATCCAAAACGTGATCAGAGGGTGCAGAAGAGTTATGTACAGTCACGTTTATCTCAGCTCTGCTGATAGTTGGTAAAAATTGCAAACACTCGACTGCCCAGTAAGAGGGAATTGATTTGATCCGGAACTTTCTCTCTCCCTTTTTTCCTCTCCCTTACAGCAGGGAATTTTAGGTAGCTATAAAATCCACACTGCAGAAGATCTTGCAGAGAAATGAACTTTCTATATCATTAAATGCAAAACTCACAAAGTGTAAATTTACATTTTGTATAAATAGAACTTTCACGATGTCGGCTATGCATAGGAAAAAGCCCAGAAGGGCCTCTAACACGTTACTGTTTATGTCTGGATATCCTGGTATTCTTCATTTTCTTCTTTTTGCTTATAATTGCACATTAAAGCCAAGTCCAGACTAAGTTACAGGCAAATGTTTTCTTGAAGATTGAAACATAGGATGGACTGATAGAGCAAGGCAGGGAGAGAGAACGTTCTAGATCAGGTTTAGAAACCTGAGCTCTGCTCCTGTTCTCCCGTCAACTTGCCGTGTGACCTTGGACAAGTGACTCACCCTCTCTGAGTACTGCTTTCATCAGTTGTGTGACATGAAGGGGGTAAGCTAGACAATGGGCGACATTTTGAGGCAGGGATCTGGGTGTGTTTATCCGTGGCTGTGTCCCAGCTCCACGTCAGGGCCTGCCACATAGTAGGTGCTCAGCAAGTGCTTGTTGAATTGCATTGAAGTCAGCGTGGTCACGATAACAAAATCTGAGGGCCTGGGCAGCAGCATCCTGAGGTGTGGGGAGAAAGAGTTTCATCCAGGAGCACAGACATGGGGGGCGGTGGCAGGGTGGGAGTGGGGACAGTGAGGTGGAAGTGGGGGTAGCGGGGTGGAAGTGGGGGCAGTGAGGTGGAAGTGGGGGTAGTGGGGCAGAAGTGGGGGCAGCGGGGTAGAAGTGGGCATAGTTGGGTGGAAGTGGGGGCAGCGGGGTGGAAGTGGGGGTGGCGGGGTGGAAGTGGGGGTAGCGGGGTGGAAGTAGGGGTAAGGGGGTGGAAGTGGGGGCAGTGAGGTGGAAGTGGGGGCAGCAGGGTAGAAGTGGGCATAGTTGGGTGGAAGTGGGGGCAGCGGGGTGGAAGTGGGGGCAGCAGGGTGGAAGTAGGGGTAAGGGGGTGGAAGTGGGGGCAGTGAGGTGGAAGTGGGGGTAGCGGGGTGGAAGTGGGGGTGGTGGGGTGGAAGTGGGGGCAGTGAGGTGGAAGTGGGGGTAGCGGGGTGGAAGTGGGGGTAGCGGGGTGGAAGTGGGGGTGGCAGGGTGGAAGTGGGCATCGTTGGGTGGAAGTGGGGGCAGCGGGGTGGAAGTGGGCATCGTTGGGTGGAAGTGGGGGCAGCAGGGTGGAAGTGGGGGCAGCAGGGTAGAAGTGGGGGTAGCGGGGTGGAAGTGGGGGTGGCGGGGTGGAAGTGGGGGTGGCGGGGTGGAAGTGGGGGCAGTGAGGTGGAAGTGGGGGTAGCGGGGTGGAAGTGGGGGTAGCGGGATGGAAGTGGGGGCAGTGAGGCTGGCAGGAGTTCATCTTTCAGTGTAACAGGAAGCGTGAGAAGCAGGGAGCAACTGGATCCAGTTCCCATTTTACTGCCATCACTGGAAACTCAGCGGTACATGGAAGGGAGGGGCTGGGAGCAAGGAGCAGGGAAAGCCTTACCTGCAGCAGGCAGGTGATCAAGGTCCCTCCCTAGGAGGATGCACCAGCCAGGCCGCAGGAACAGCAAATGGGGCATACAGAAGCCGGGGTGAGCACGGATGCACTGGGGCAGACAGGCAGGCCGCTGTGGGCGAAGCTGGCGTAAAGCCACAGGGGTGGGAACAAGGGCTTTACAAGGGGTGACAGCCTATGGACAGCCACCAGCACCTAATTGCAGCATTCATGCTGACCCATAGCCAGAGGAGAGCCAAGGAAGCCTCGCAGATCAGCGGGTCTCCCTGGTAGCTTCAAGAAGAATGCAAAGTGGGCAGAGAACCAGCCAGAAGGCAGTTGCTGGGTCTGCTGAGGGCAGGTGAGGACCTGGGGAGCAGGTGAGACGGGGACAAGGCACTTACCCGTTCACTTCTGTTTCCTCCTGGTCTAGAGCCGCACCTGGCACACAGCAGGAGCCTAATAAATGCTTGCTGAATGAATGCACTGGTAAATCTAAAACATCTGCTTTTCTTCAGGTTCTATCTATCCACTCAAGGATGAAACATTTATTAAGCACCTACTGTATACAGGCTAGGGTGAGGGTGCAGCCAAAACGAAGCCAAGTTCCCTTCCTAGAGGAGCCCACAGCACAGTGGAGTAGGGAGCCAGTAGTACTGGGCTGGAGCACCATAGTGGAAGTAGCAGCAGCCGTGGGAACACAGAGGAGACCTGTGCCCAGCCCCTCGTGGGCGATGCGTGACAGCTGAGGTTTTTTTTTTTTTTACCAGTCCCACACCTCTGCCACATGGCAGTGGTGAAGGAGTGGCCTCTCAATAATCCTGATCTGCAGCAGGGTGGCAGCTGGGGAAACTCCACGCTGCAGAGACGTCCAGGGCACAGGGCACTGCCAAGGTACCTGGTAGTTGCATTTGGAGCTTACTGACAGTTGAAGGACAGGACGGTCCAAACCCCCTGGGCAGACACCCTCCCCGCTGGGTGGGTCATGGAAAGAACCCGGCACAAGAGGGCGGAGCTGGGGGCCTGGGGTGCCCTTTAGGGCAGCAGTCCTCAATCTTTTTCGCACCAGAAACTGGTTTCATGAAAGACAATTTTTCCAAGGGCAGGGTGTGGGTGGGGGGATAGTTTCAGGGTGACGCTGTTCTACCTCAGATCATCAGGCGTTAGTTAGATTTTCATAAGGAACACACAACCTGGATCCCTTGCACACGCAGTTCACAGAAGGGTTTGCGCTCCTGTGAGAATCCAACGCCTCTGCTGATCTGGCAGGAGGCGGAGCTTGGGCAGTAGGGCTCGCTCACCCACTGCTCACCTCCTGCCGTGCGGCTCTGCTCCTAACAGGCCACGGACTATACCAGTCTGGTCCATGCCCCTACTTAGGGGACCTGGGTGCTTCTTGGCTGGATGGACACACTCCTTTGAGGACTGAACGCTGCCCTCGTTATCTGTGGACAGGCATCCAAGTGCTAAGAGGGGGCAGTTTGGCCTGGGGAGCCGAAAGCACAAGGTGGGGGCTATGCTGCCAGGCTGTGAGCTCTCTGCCCTCTGAGCCTCGGTTTCCTCACCTATGGAAGGGACTCCACCCCTCTGTATGGGGGCCTCTGGGGATGGGCTTGGAGTGCACACTTCAGCCAGGACACCGGTGGCTCCTGACTTCCTCTGTCTTCTTGCAGGATGCCCTGGGCTGTGTTCAGGGTGACTCACTGCCCCTGCCCAGAGAGGAGGCCCTGGACCCCTGTAGAAGCCAAGGCTGGCAGAGCTCTCTGCGGTCCGACGATGTTCCTGGACAAAGGGGCTCAGCAGGTGTGCGGGTGCGGCAGTGCGTGGAGGATGGGGTCCCAGGCAATACCCACTGAGGGGCTAGCTCGCTTCCTCCTCATCGTGTCCAGATGATGTGGGGGGAGGGGTGGTCCCCCTTCTCTACAGACAAGAGTTGAGGTTCAGAGAGGTACGGTTCCTCACTCAGGGTCATACAGCTGCTGCAGGTGGGATCAGGGTGCAGCTCCCACCAAGAAGCCTTTGGCTTGGGCTCAGCTGGACACAGGCTCATACCCTCGACCCTCAGGAGGATGCCAGCCAGAGGGCCCCACAGGCAAGCAGGTTGGCGGCAGGGACTTGCCTTCACAGAATTCCATGTGATGACCAGGAGCCACCCTGTCCCCCCACTTCCCAGACAGCTCCAGGGTGAGGCAGTGGGACTTGCACCTGGCAGATGTGGAAGCTGCTGGAGCTTAGAAGCCTCTTTTCCCTGATGTGAACTGATCTCTCTCTCTCTCTCTCTCTTTTTTTTTTTTTTTTGAGATGGAGTCTCGCTCTGTTGCCCAGACTGGAGTGCAGTGGTGTGATCTTGGCTCACTGCAGCCTCCGCCTCCCAGGTTCAAGCGGTTCTCCTACCTCAACCTTCCAAGTAGCTGGGATTACAGGCGCCTGGCAGCATGTCCAGCTAATTTTTGTATTTTTAGGAGAGATGGGATTTTGTTATGTTGGCCAGGCTGGTCTGGAACTCCTGACCTTATGTCATCCACCCACCTCAGCCTCCCAAAGTGCTGGGATTACAGGCCTGAGCCACTGCGCCTGGCCTGAGCCAATATCTCTTATAACAGCTTCAGCCGTGGGAGACCCTGCACTCAGGGAGACTCACAGTCATGGTGGCCAACTGGGCATCTGTGTTTTATTTCCAGCCCTTCAAGCCCAAGGGCCGTTGAGGGGTGGCATTATCCCGCATATGTGTGGCACAGTGGTGCTGCAGACTGACGCAGCCCGCGTTCTCCCTTTATCCCATTTCTGGGGAGCTGAACTGCCACGTCAACCCAGGTCAGGTGTGCTCTCATGCCAACTGTGCTGGGCTGGGGTGAGGCTCATTACTGTGCTTGACAGATGAGGACGCTGAGGCTTAGAAAGATGTGCAGGAGTCTGTGGCCACAGAGATGGCTGGGAGCCCTGGGGCCTCCGCCCACCTGCTGATGGTTGTTTCATATCTCTGGGCCTCAGCTTCCTCCCTGATCAAGGTGCTGGTGGTCATCAGACTGCCCTTGGGAGGCACGGGAGGCTCAAAGTTGGGGGTGGGGTGGGGGTGCCATCTCACCCTAGCCCAGGGGGTGTGGTCCCTAGAGACAATCATGGCAGAGCCCCCGGATGTGTCTTTGTAACCTCCAGGGTCTTGTTGTTTTCAGGCCAGTCCCCAGAGGAGTCCTGTGCCTGGAGCAGCTTTGGGCCTGGACAGGCCTCTTCTGTTTTGGCTCCAGGCCCGGAGACCACAAGTGAGCTCCCAGGAGACCTGGCAGGATTCGATCGTGATCAGGTGAGGCCGGAGGCTTTCTGTGTGCATGTGCCGTGCCCCTGGGTCCCCTCAGCCCTGGCTTGCACAGGCTATGTGGTCATCCGCAGGAGGTGGGAGGGCTAAGGAAGCACCAGGTGTGGAAGAACATTCTGGAAGTAGTTGAGAGGGAGATTTGAGGAGAGGAAATGAAACATCCTGAGACCTGGATGGGGAGTGGGGAGGAACTGGGTGCCAGACCTGGGCTACCATGGAGCAGGCTGCATCCCGTTGGCACCTCCTGACGCCCACGAGTCTTGGAGGAGGCAAGACTCCAAGGGCCACTGTGACTCCCCAAGGCTCCCAGCCCGGAGGTGCACCCCGAGCTCCAGGCTCCATGGCCCACCCTGCCCCACAGCAGCCCTGAGGGTCAGGAGCCTGCGTCCCTGCTCACCTCCCAGGCCTCGCTCTGAGGCCGAGGGACTCGTAGCCTTTCTCCACTTCCATTTTCTCGTCCCTGAGGAACGGAGCTTTAATGGGACCAGAGCTGAAGCCTGCGAGCCCGGCTGTGGCTCTGTGGTTCTGAACAGAGAGAGCCCTCCATGACCTCTTCATTCATTCATGTCCTGCTCCTGATGCATCTCTTATTTATGGTGTTGGATGCTGCATTCCTCTACTTCTCCCTCCTCGCTGCCCCCTTCCCTTGAAGCCCAGGACCATGTCTTATAACACTGAGGTGGCCCATTTGACAGGCAGGTGACGGAGGCTCCAGCAGGTTAAGGAACCTGCTCAGGTCACACCCAGGAGTGAAGCTGGGTCTGCACCTCTCTGGGGCAAGTGCTCTTTTCTCTGTGGGCAGCTGGGACAGTGCCTTGGTGTCTGCATGGACGGACATCGCAGACAGAGGCAAAAACAACAGAGGATGGGTGCTGCCCACGGGCAGCTCCAGGGAGCAGGGATGCAGTGGCCCCTCCAGGGAAGGGAAGCTCTCCTGGCCTTCAAGGCCCCTCTCCCTGAAGGGGCCCTTTTGCTGGTATGCCCACTCACGAAGGCTCAGAGCCCCTCTGTCCTTTGAGACACTCCCTCTGTCCTTCTCGTCTGTGTCTTAGACCCGCTGAGCCTCTCGAAGCTGTTCTAGAGGCACCACTGAGAACTGCCTGCAACCTGCCAGGCCTGGGAACAGCCTCTGGAGACTCACAGTGAGCCTGGCTGAGTGCAAATGTCATCCTCAGGCCTCCCCATGCCCAGCCGGGGCCTCTGCTGTGAGCTGGGCACCCCCGCCTCTCTGGATAAACACATCAAATAAATGAAGATAAAAATACATCAAAAATACCAAGTAAACACCTCCTGTGTGCCCGGCACTGTTCTAGGCCCAGGATTTGAACCAAGATGAAGTCCTGCCCTCAGGGAGTAGACAGCTGCACGCGCACCATCCATTAGAGCTTTTGAAAGCGCTTGTCACATTCTGCATCTGCACTGCCTAAGACGGTAGCCAGGAGCCACACGGGGCTGGTGCCACCCCAGAACTGAATGCTAACCTTGATTTGATTACTCTGCATTTTAGGAGCTCCATGTGGCCCATGACTAGCGGATTGGATGGGGCAAGGCTATTGCAGGAGTTAGACGATATGGACAGAAACATGTAACAGGGGGTGAGGGCGTGAAGGGTGCTGTGGGAGGCGACACGGGGTGAATGGCCCAAGAGTGAGGGAGGACTGTCAGGCAGGGCCTTCTCGAGAAAGTCATGTTTGCCTTGAGATGTGAGTGGAGCCAGGGAGTGAGCCATGGGGTTATCTGTGGGAAGGGACATTCTGGGCAGAGCAAAGAGCACGTACGAAGGCCCTGGGGTGGTACCAGCTGTGTCCTGTGTGGGAAAGAGCTTGTGCCCTGTGCAGCTGGTGAGGAAGCACAGAGAACCGCAGGAGGTGAGTGGAGCTGGGGTGCTGAGTGGTGGCAGGGGCTGTTTCACCCTCATCTTCTCTCTCCATTCGTAGCTTACTCTGGCAGAGCCCAGCTTGGATGGACAGATTCTTCTCCTGGTCTGTGGCTGCCCCCCAAGGGAGTGCTTGGACAAGTCACTCCTCCCCATGGACCCGGCCCAGATTTCAGAGAATCTGGCAGCCAACCCGGCCCCAGAGGCCTTCCTCCTGGTGCAGACGTCTACACGCCCTCTCTGGGGGCTGGCTGGGGACTCAGCTTCTTGGCCACTCCAGGAGTTTCCGCTCGATGGACTACAAACCCAAGATGAGTTGGTCACCGCGTCCCCACCCCCTCCCAAAGCCACAGGACACCCTGGCTGGGATTGTCACCAGGCAAGAGACCATGGTGCCTCCCTCTTCCATGACGCCCCCCACATTTCAAATCGTCGATTTCCCAAAAGAGACCCTAAGGATCTGAAAGACACTTGGAACAACAGAGGAGGAAGCCTGGGGAGAAGAACCGAAGATGGGGAGGCAAGGGGGACTTTGGGCAGGAAGGGGAAAAACCTCAGTGACAAGCACCAGCCAAGTCAGGAAAGCCATCAGAACCTGAGCCTGGAGAACCGGGCTGGAGCCACAGAGGTCGTGCAGGACCAGAACGGGGCTTCCAAAAACAAGGCCACCACCTACTGCCCGGAGCCCTGGCAGGAGTTTCTGATGCCTCTTCTACAGCGGGAGGCCTCAGTGTCAAAGGAGGGGCCTGAATCCCTGAGCAGGAGGGGAAGAGTGGAAGGATATGCCTGGGGTCTCAGAGGAGGACTGTCATCAGAGAAGGAAGGCGCGGCGCCCCCAGCCACCTTCTCCAGCGCTCACGAGACCAAAGAGCCGAGGCCAACAGACAGTCAGCTCCTGGCAGGGAGAGGCAGAGGTTTCGGGAGGACAGCTAGGGGCAAGGAGGAAAGCCAGGTGTGGCTTGGAAATGCTCAGATTCTACAAGGAGAAAGCCCGGAAGACAAAGGGCTAGAGGAGGAGGACGAGGTACCGCATCAAGAAGCGTCCAATCCGGGGTGCAGGGGTGCGCCAGAGGAGCCTGACTCCCAGAGACATGAGAGCAAGGAAATGCTTTTCTTTGTGGGGGAGACAGGTTTGCCGCTATTTCCCAGATTTGCCTTATCAGCTGACGGGGCTGAACCCGCCGGTCATGGTCAACCACAAGCTGTGAGCGAAGGACACGACAGGTGTGCACTCACAATCGATGAGCTGGCACAGGAGGTGGAGGCTTGTTTCCAGCAGCTGTTCACACTGCAGCTGGGCGGTAGGGGCTGGCCGCGCTCAGCCTCTGTGTGCAGGGGAGAGAACTGGAGCTTCGCTCAGGAATGGCACATTGGTGGGGAGAGAGCTTGTTCTCAGCGGGTTTGGGGAAACCAGGGTGTTTGTTCTGATGAAGAAGCAAAGTCTAAAGAGAGTGGTGAAGGTGATAAGCCAGAAAACACCATGGCCCTGGGCACCAGCAAAGTTCCTGATGACCTAGGGACACCGCCTGATGGGGTTGAAGCCAGCTCCCCTCCAGGGGAGCCCGCTGAGCCCTCACGTGCCCTCGAGAGAGTGAAGAGCAGGTTTCATCAGCTCATTTCTAGACTGAAGAAAGAGAGAAGCCAGATTTTACATGACAATGCCAAACTTCACAGAGACCAAGAGAGGTGCCATAAAAGAGTGTGCACCCTTGAAAGAGAGAGAGAGGTGACAAAAATATCCAGGCTGGAGCAGGAGAACCAGGTGCTGGGAGGGGACATCTCTCAGTTAAGGAAAGAACTGGACCAATATTTACAAGTCATCTCTGACCTCGAAGACTGCAATGGGAAGAGTTACAGCAAAATTTTGGAGCTTGAAGAGGAAAATGAAAAACTGAAAGGGAATCTGGGCCAACTCCAGAAGGCCATGTCGGAGAGCATTCGGAAATCCAAAGGCACGGTGGAGCAAGTCGCCCTGGAGAACTGGGAGCTCCGGGTGCTGATCTCAGAGCTTGGCGTCAGTTACAAAGAGCTGATCAAGGATGTGGTGCTGGGCATAGAAGACATGATCTGGGCCTTCAGGAGGGAGAACGAGCACCTTCTACGCAGGGTCCACATCCTGGAGAGGGACGTCACCTTGCAGAGGAGCATGGATCAGGAGCGTTCGATGAGGGGAAGGCAGCACCTTCAGGGAAAAGCCAGGATGCATGCTGTGGACAAAGAGGTGCAGGTGACTCCATGCACAGGGCAGCTGCTTCCCAGAGCCTGTGGGCCACCCTTGGAGGAGGAAACGAACCTGGCTGTAGGGCAGACAGGACCTTCCACAGGCGCTGGGAATTCCGGACGCAGTGCTGGTTCTCCTCCTCCATCACTGGTCTGGAACAACACTGACATAGCCAACACCCTTCGAGGAAGTGTTGGCGGAGCCGGAGTGAAAGAAGCACGTTTGGAGAAAGAGAAGAGGCCCTGGTGTTCTGTGGCTCAAGGGCAAGCTCTGAGGTCCCTGAGCAACGGCCCTGAGGTAGGTCGGGTCTGCATAGCTGCTCGCTCATCACATTGTGTTCCAGGGTCCACCCCATTCACTTATGCAATCCACCAGGGTCCTGAAAGGGAGGCACAGTCATCCTCCCCACTTACCAGAGGAGAGGAGGCTGGTACAGAGAAAACAGAGAAACACAGTCACTGTAGTTACACAGCCAGTGAGGGGAGGAGCGGGGACTCGCACCTGGGGGCTCTGGCCCCAGGGTCTCCGTTCCCACCTGCCATGGGAGATTGAAGCCTGCCCCTCTGGTTAGGCTCCAGCAGGGCCCTAAGGGGGTGTTCACAGTTTAAGATCAGACTGTGCATTTTCCAACCCTGCGGTTTTTCAAGCAGCCCAAGTTCTGATTCTGTACATTGAGTCTTGAAAGTTGCAATGGAAAGAACAATGGACCGTGGTAAAACGGGGTTCCAACCTGGCTCTGTGCTTGCTGAGACTTTTAGATCACATGCCGACCTCTCTGAGTCACTCTCCTCATCTGTGGACAGTTCTTGACTTTTGGGAGTTCTGGGATAAAATATCACAGTGTTCCTATGGCCACCTTCACCATGTGTAGGATATTTAGTGTTGAGTTCCTGGCATTCATTCATTCTGTTTTCTATCTCTGTTTCTCTGTCCCATCTGGCTCCACCCTCTCTCCCTCCTTTCCTCTCTCTGCTTTCCTTCCCTATCTCACCATCTTTCTGTTTCTTGCTCTCCCCCTCCTGTCTCCTTTTCCCTCTTTCTTTCTTTGTCTCTCTCTTCCTTCTTTCTTTCTCTCTTTCTGTCTTTCCTCCCTGACCTCAACAATTTTATCAATCATTTCAAAGAATCAGCTTTTAGTTTTACTGATTCTATTTATTGATGTATTGTATTTTATTTCATTGGTTTCTTCTTATATCTGCATTATATTTTTTCTTCCTCTTGCTTTTGATTTCATTTGCTGTTCTTTTTCTTGCTTCTTGTGTTGAAAACTTAGGTCACTGATTTTCAGCTGCTCTTCTCAATCTATGCAATTAAGGCTATAAATTTCTCTCTAGGCATCCCACACATTTTGAGATGAAGTCTGTTCACTTCAAAATAGTTTCTAAGGATTAGAGATAAAGAATATGTATTGCCTATCTACTATGTGCCAGGAAATTCATATACTATCATTTATTCCTCAAAATCGCCTCAAATGACATTGTTATAGCGATCCCTATTTTATTGATTTAAGAATTAAAGTTGGGACCGGACGCAGTGGCTCAAGCCTGTAATCCCAGCACTTTGGGAGGCCAAGGCGGGTGAATCACGAGGTCAAGAGATTCAGACCATCCTGGTCAACGTGGTGAAACACTGTCTCTACCAGAAATACAAAAAATTAGCTGGGCATGGTGGTGCATGCCTGTAATCCCAGCTACTCAGGAGGCTGAGGCAGGAGAATTGCCTGAACCCAGGAGGCGGAGGTCGCGGTGAGCCGAGATCGCGCCATTGCACTCCAGCCTGGGTAACAAGAGCAAAACTCCGTCTCAAAAAAAAAAAAAAAAAAAAAGAATTAAAGTCAGAGAGGATGAAATAAAAACAAGCAACCGCAAAAAGCTAAAATAACTAAAATAGTTTCCAATTTCCATTATGATTTCTTCTTTGACTCACGAATTATTCAGAAACGTGTTGCTTAATTTCTAAGCATCTCCGGAATTTTTCAGGTACACGTTTACCGCTGATTGCTCGTTTGACTTCATTGCTGTCGGAAGGTGTACAGCATATTATTTTAGTCTTCTGCAACTTGCTGAGACTTGTTTTACTGACCAGGTTATGGTCTATGGCCAACAGTATATCCCACATGCCCTTGCAAATAATGAACATTCTTCGATTGCTGTACATTAATTAGGCCAAGTTGGTTAATTGTCTTGACCAAATCTCTTCTATCTTTGCCGATGTGTTGTCATTAACCAAGACATGTTTTAGAATCTTCCACTCTTGAGTGTGCCTTTGTGTATTTCTTTTTAATTATTTAAAATATCTATTATAGTCTTCTTTATTTTGTTTTATTTTATTAAAAAATTTTTTTTAATTAAATGATTTATTTGTTTTGAGACAGTGTCTCACTCTGTCACCCAGGTTGGAGTGCAGTAGTGTGATCTCAGCTCACTGCAACCTCTGCCTCCTGGTTTCAAGTGATTCTCCTGCCTTAGCCTCCCAAGTAACTGGGATTACAGGCTCCCATCATCATGCTGGCTAATTTTTGTATTTTTTAGTAGAGACAGGGTCTCACCATGTTGGCCAGGCTGGTCTCGAACTCCTGATCTCAGGTCATCCACCTGCCTCGGCCTCCCAAGGTGCTGGGATTACAGGTATGAGCCTCCGCTCCAGTCCAATTTGTTTTATTTATTTACTATTTTTTTTCTATTTGTCTCATCGGTTTCATTTTCTTTTATTCTTTCTTTCCTGCCTTTGTTTTTGGTATTAATTATGTTTTTGTTATTTATTTTTCTTCTCCGTGATCTTGTGTTTTAGTATGACTCTTTCAGTGGTCACTCTCGACATTTCAAAAATATATCTAGTAATGATTTGAATTTACTTTAAATTAGTTTTTTTACCATGTCCTGATTAATGCAGAAATCTTTCAATAGTTTAACTTCATTTATTCTCTTTTTACTTTTTATTATTTATTTTTCTTATATATATTACTTCTATGTAGAATAAATCTTGTAAGCCACTGTTATTTTAACAGTCATAATCTTTTCCATTTACCTGTATCTTTGCATGTTCTTGTGCTGTTCATTCTTTCTTATTCTTCTGTGGCTCTAGTTTCCTTCTGCCTTAAGAACTGTTCTTTTTTTTTTTATAGTGAGAATTTTCTGGTGATTCATTTTCTCGTATTTCTTTTTATGAAAACAATTTTTTAACCTTCATCAAAATTTCTTTTCCCATTGGATTCTGAATTCTGGGTAGCCAGGCACCTTGCTCTTTTGGATCTGTAAAGGTCTCATTCCACTGTCCTCTGCCTCTCATAGTTTCTGCCCAGAAATCACTTGTAATTGTGATCGTCATTGTGTTGCTTCATCTTGGACTGCTTTTATAATTTCCTATTTATCTTTGAGGTTTGACATATAACTATAATGTGTTTAGATATGGTTTTATTTGTTTTTTTGTCCTGCTTTTTTTTTTCTTTTGAGCTTCTTGAACTTGTGTATTTATGTCTTTTATCAGACTTAGACAATTCTTGGTCAGGCTGGGCATGGTGGCTCAAGCCTGTAATCCCAGCACTTTGGGAGGCCGAGGCAGGTGGATCACGAGGTCAAGAGACCCAGACCATCCTGGTTAACATGGTGAAACCCCGTCTCTACTAAAAATACAAAAAATTAGCTGGGCATGGTGGCACGTGCCTGTAATCCCAGCTACTCAGGAGGCTGAGGCAGGAGAATTGCCTGAACCCAGGAGGCGGAGGTTGCAGTGAGCCGAAATCGTGCCATTGCATTCCAGCCTGGGTAACAAGAGTGAAACTCCATCTCAAAAAATAAAAAGAAAGAAAGAAAGAGAAAATTCTTGGTCATTATGTCTTCAAATGTTTTATTCTGTTCTATTTTTTTCCCTCTCCTTCTAGAAATTCAGGGTTTTGGCTTTATTTCACATCTTTCAAAAATCCTGTGCCTCTGTCTGGATTTTCTATTGACCTGCCTTTTAGTGCACTAGTCCTGTGGTCTACTGTGCCCCATCTTCTATTAAATCTATTCAATTAGTTCTTAATTTCATTTATTGTATTTTGCAGTTCTAGAATATCCATTTTATTCTTTTAAAATATATTTTTATTCTCTGTTAAAATATTCCATCTTTACATCCATTTTCTTTATTTTTTTCTATGTTTTAAAAAATATACAGATCATAATTATTTTGAAGGCCCTTTTTTCCTGATAACGCCAATATTTGGATCATCTCTTTGCCTGCTCCTATTGACTATTTTGTTTTTTTGGTGAACAGTCACACCTTTCTGTTTCTTTATGTCTAGGAATTTCAAAAACTGGACATTATTTTATTGGACAATGTCCATTTTATTGGACATTGTGTATAATATGAAGATTCCTGATTATTATCTTTCTCCAAAGAATGCTGAGCGAATTTTATTCTGGCGGATAGTTGCATGATCAGCAGATCATCTTATTCTCATGTGGGCCTATTTAAGCTTTGCCATCAGACCTAGTAGGGCTTGATATGACTCCCAAGGTGTGGTCCTTGCTCTTAGGGCATCGCCTCTCAGTGACATCAGCTGAGTTCCACAGCTTTCACCAAGTCCTCTCCATTTTGGCTTGGCCAGAACTCTGCCACCTTCTCAGAAGTGTATGACCTGTGATGTCTTGTCACAAATTAACCTCCAAGCAGCTGTTCTTTGCAAGGCTTAGAGTCTTCTACTGTGCCACATAGCATACTATTTGGCCAAGGACCCAGTGGGCATTTCTAGAACAGTGTTTGGGCTTTTTTCTCTGCAGCCCTCTCGTCCCTGTAACTTTGTCCCAGAAACCCCGGCCGTCTTAGCATCCCTAAACTCCAAGCTCAATTTTTCCACCTAACAGGACCACCACTCTCAGCTTGGGCTCTATTTTCAGAACCATTGTTTGAAAAATGTTTCAGAGAGAGAACCGGGGAAATGTGGAGCCTGCCTTGTAGTGCATGCTTTTTCTTAAGGATTGTGGTCTTGCACCGGTCATCTTCCAATGCCTGCAAAGCATTAATTGTATATATTCTCCCCAGATTTTATAGTTGTCCAATACCAGTGAGTAGGAGTGCAGAAATCTGAGGTGAATATTGAGCTGATACTTTGAAGGTTAGAAAGGAGCAGCAAGGAAGAGCGTTCCAGGCAGAGGGAAAATAAGTGGCCAGGCCTTGAGGCAGGACAGAGGCTGGCTCATTGAAAAAGTGGAAAGTAGCCAGCGTGGCTGGATCCCAGTGGGCAAGGAGGGGTGTAGTGTGAGATGAGGTTGGAGCAGCTGTCACAAGGCAGGTCGCAGGAGGCTCGCAGGTACTCATTTGAATCTATTCTAGATGTGGTAGGAAGCCATCAGAGGGTTTTGAGCAGAATGATGTGACCCAGTTTATATTGTGAAAAGATCTGTCTGCTCTGAGAACAATGGTTTGGGTGGATTGAAGAACACTTGAGAGGAGGTGGTGGCTGGATAGCCAAGAGGTGACACTGGGATTGAGGAATTTGGAGTGAAAACTGGAGTTGGAATCCACAGGACTTGGCAATGAACAGGAAGTCACCACCACCTGACGTGTTACTCTTTTACCTAAAACCCTCTGTGGCTTCTTACTGCACTGGGCATGAGATTCAGACTTCCTACAGTGAGCAGTGCTCTGGCCCCTGAGGCCCTCAGGCGCTTCCACTGTTCCTACTCACACCCCAGCCTCCACACACCATGCTGCCACCTCTGCCCTCATCTTTCACCTTCTTCATCCACCCCGCCCTGCACCCAGCTTTCTCCTCTAGGTCTCCTGTTGGGGGAGGCGTCTCTTCCAGAAAGCTTCCCCCCAACCCCCAGGCTAGGTTCTGTGCAGAGACAAGTCAGAGCCAACCCATGTGTGTCTCCCCACAACTCTGCCTTCGGTGAGGCCGTTTTGGTAGCTTGTAGTCAGTTATGGTGGGAACGTTCACACCATGGAAATTGGCAAATGCTACAAATTGATATTGTCCTCTCAACCCAGAATGTGGTGGTGGTACAGCTGCCACCCTGCAGCTGGATGAGGTCTCTGTTCAGCGCCCCCTTCAGGCGGTCGCAGCCTCCTGACTCCCCTTCATCAGGCTGTATTGAATGTTGAACACCTGCCTGTCATTGTCCCCACCAGCCTGAGCTCCTGGAGGGTAGTGTCACCACTGTCACCTCAGGCCAGCGTACAGCCAGTGCATGTGCTCATGGTGTTCGCTAGAGAGCAGGAGACTCGCTGGGCACTCACGGGGCTGCTGTGTGGGGAGGTCCCATGGGACAGCAGGCTGGCCCTATCTGCAGGGCCATTCTCTTTAAAGGATACTTGGGTGCTCTCTGAGGACCCATGGGGCAAAGCCTTGGTCCAAGTTACTGCCAAGGGAGGGAGGCAGAGGAGGCAACATACTTCCCAGAAAGGCCAAGCTGTTTTGAAGTCTTGGAGCTGAATTTTACGGACCATTCGGAGCACCCATCTGTTCTTGACAGGGCCCAGCCTGTGCATCTCAGGCCCACGTGGTGTATATTTCTATTAATTAAAAAAATCCTCTTCTGTGATTGTATATTTTATTACAAGAGAGATGCCCCAGCAGCCATTAAGTCACCTGGGTCCTTCCTTCTCCTCCTCTTCTCCCTTCTCTCTCGTTTTCAAGCAGGGTAGCCCGGCATTCCCCCTCCTACCTACTCCCACTCAGTTGGGACCAGTTTTGGGGCCTTACAATTCCCAGGGAAGCCAACTTAAAGGAAAAGAGGACCTCCCTCACAAGGTGGAGGGTGTTTGAGAAGCATCCGAGTCTCTGGGTTCCTAAACCTTCACAAATGGAACTTTTAGCAGTGCTGTTCCCTTCTAAGGCCGCCTTAGCAGCATGAACCAAGAGCTTCAAGATGCTCATGTTGTTTGATCCAGAAATCCTCCCCTGATTATCTCAGGGAAAGCATCAGAGGTATGTCCAGGTATTTATGCACAAGGGTCTTGGTCAGAGTTCCAATTATAACGGCAAAACGTTAGAATAATTCGAGTGCTCAGCGTGGCCACAGGAGGCTGTGTATATACTAATAATAGCATTTTCAACATTATTTGGTAATATGGAAAAATGCTCAGGACACAGTGTTAAGGGAGAAAAGCAGGAAACGAAAGAAATATATTGTATTTTAAATTTTATATAGAAAACTATGTGTTAGTATATACGTTTATGTATCTTTGTGTGTGTGTGTATGTATGTGAGTTATTAAAAAAAAAAAACTTAGACTTCAAAACCACTCGGGAGCAGTAGCGCCTCCTCCATTTCACCACACTTCCCACGAGCTGAAGTCAGCCCCTTCCCTCTCGCTGTCCTCCCTCCCAGAAATTCCCCATAGCGTCTGAATGGAGCCCACTACCCTCACCTTAGATTCAGGAAGAGTGAGAGGCAATTGTGCATGGATTTGGGAAGAGTGCCTGTGGGAGATATGGTATCTTCTGTTTTATATAATATATTATGTTTTAGGGTAGTAAGTGTCTCATAATTTGGGACATTCAGTTTCACTCATCACACCGTTTCAGCATAAGAGTGACTGGTGTCTATTCCAGCAGATTCTGGAATGCCAACCCACTGCACGTATTTTTGAAGATAATATTCCAGGCTGTTATTCTGGGGCCCTCCAGGCCCTCCCCAAGGTCCCCCTCCGGAAACCAAGCAGAACCACCCACTCCTATGCATGCACATGGTGAGGGGCTTAGCAGGAAGTCTGCAGAAAATCTATGAATAATAGCAAAGGTGCTGCAGGATAATCGGATTGAGAGTGATTTCTGCTACTTTATTTTCTAAAACTTTTTTGCTGTAAGAGAAATGTAAGTTGGGGGAAAATAACTAAAGAGTGGGGAAACAGGTACAGTTTGTTGGCTAAGGCAAATTGCTTGGAAGATAACCTAAAAATTGCATTTAAATCTGTGCTTTCCGCAGCTCCAGGACTCAGAGGCTGAGGGTACCGAGGAGGGTCACAAGCTGCGTGCCCAGCAGCTCCATCACCGGGTACTGACCTTACAGTGCCAGCTCAGGGACCTGGGCGCCACCCACCGGGCATCTCGGGACGAGGCCACCCGTCTCCAGGAGGAGCTCCAGGCCAAGGTTTGGGAAGCGCTTTCTTTTCCCCCTCTTGTCAGCCAGGGGTCCCACACCCCAGGGCGTTTTGGGAGTGGACAAGGATCGGCTGAGGTCTCCCTGACCGGCCCAGCCGGTTGGGAGCAGGTACTAGATTTTTAAAGTATAGGACAGAAGAAAAACACAGGCTCTATAATACCTTCTCTGTTAAATTAAAAAAATACACATATGTGGTTTCTTTAAAAAGTCAAGCAGGTTTACAGTGTCATATAAATAAAGGTCAAACCCTTCCTCTGTCGGAGGGAAGTGAGTGGTGGAGACTCAAACCTATAGAGGTACCAGAATTGCACAGAACTTAACATGCACACACACGTAAAACTGGAGATATCTGAATAAGATCAGTGGATTGTGTCCATTTCAATTCCTGGTTGTGATATGACACTATAGTTTTGCAAAATATTCCCACTGGAGGAAACTGTGTCTTCAACCAACACAAGAGCTGGTCTTGCTTTCTTCTCTTATCTGTCACTGACCTGTGGGGAGGGGCGTGTGGAAGCTTCAGTTACACATAAATTAGACTTTAAGTACATTTTAAATTATTTTCTTTCTGCTCAGTTTCGATATTTCCTTCGAATCGCTCTTCCAGCTAAATAGTACTCCTTGGATGAATCAAATTTGCTCTTCAACTTACATTAGTTCTACATTTCAGTGAGTCTATTTTGCAGGTCTAGAATTTTCCTATGATTGTCTTTCGTAGTTCCCAGTTTTAGGATGAAATTTTTGTAATATAATTCTTGAACATCTCCATCGCAGTTGCGTTAAAGAGGAAGAATGTCTCTGATAAACTCATTTGATTTCCTCACCAGCAGTGTAGGAAAGTTCCCATTTCTCACCCTCACCAACATCTGCTACTAGCTGTCTTTTTATTCTAGCCATCCTAGTTACTGGGAAATTGTCTCTCACTGGTTCTGAGTTGTGTTTTCCTGATGACTAATAACGTGGAACATTTTTTCATGTGCATATTGGCCATTTGTATGTCTTATTTGAGGAAGCGTTTATTCAGATTCTTCCCATTTTCTTTCTTTGTTTTTTTGTTTTTTTTTTTTTTGAGATGGAGTCTCGCTCTGCCGCCCAAGCTGGAGTGCAATGGCACGATCTTGGCTCACTGCGACCTCACCTCTCACCTCCCTGGTTCAAGCAATGCTGTGTCTCAGACTCCCGAGTAGCTGGGATTACAGGCACCCGACGCCATGCCCTGCTAATTGTTTTGTATTTTTAGTAGAGAAGAGACTGGGTTTCACCATCTTGGCCAGGCTGGTCTTGAACTCCTGACCTCGTGATTCACCCACCTCAGCCTCCCAAAGTGCTGGGATTACAGGCATGAGCCACCATGCCCAGCCCTTCCCATTTTTCTAATAGGGTTAATTGACTCTTCTTTTGTTGCGTTGTGAGAGTTCCTTTTATGTTCTAGATAGAAGTCCTTTATTAGATATATGATTAGCAAATATTTCCTCCAATTCTGTAGGTTACCTTTTTAATTTCTTCTCATTCATTTTGTAATTGCAAATGCCCCATACATTTCTCACCATGGTGTATTTATGCTATTTCCTAAAAACTGCAGCAGACAGAATGTTTAACCCAGGCCTGCGAATATGGTTGAGTGCCTTCTGAATAGCAGACGGTCTGCTTAAAGCCGGAATTTTACTCTTTGAATATACTAGGAAAGTTGTGCCAAAATCGATATATGGAAATATTCATTGGAGATTTGTTTCAAAAACAAAGAAATAGAAATAATACAAATTTCCATAAACAAAGTACTGGTTAAATCAATTTTGTTTCAGCTTCGTGATTAAATAATACGCAAGATTTTAAAAGAATGAATTCAGGTTCTATGCATTCATATGAAAATAGCACAGAAATTTTTGTGTCATCACATACAAACTGATCTCGTTCTTTTAAAATCTTGCATATTTAACCACAAAGTAAGATCCAAAACCTTTCGCATAGTATAATTTCATGTACACACTGAAATTCATATGGGTTCTGATTCATATGGGTACATCGGGTTGAAAACACTGGAGGTCAGAAGAGGTTGGGTGAGAGAAAGAGGCCTTTTATCTATACAGCTTTTTATTTTGTTTTAACTGACTACAAAGGGAATGAGAGAGTTCTAAGAGCTTACACAGCACCTGTTCTGTCATACCTTATGGGTCAGGAATTCAGACAAGAGTCTGCTAGGCTGTTCTGCCCTCCAAGGGATCAGTGGGCATGACTCCATGGTGCCCGGCTGGATGCCCGGTCGGCGAGGGTGTCCCCACTGGCCTCACTCATGTGCAGGGTGGCAGAAGGTGGCCCCCACCGGTGCCTTCCCTTTTCTCTGTCATGTCTCACGGTCTCCCCAAAGGGCACTGGGACTTCTTAAATCCTGGCGCAGGAACAGAAGATACCCAAAGTGAAAGCTGCCAGTCCTCTTCAAAGCCAGGCTGCATTCTATGAGTCAAGGAATCTCAAGTCAGCCCAGATCAGAGGGAAGGAGATAGGGACCCCCTCCACAGGGAGCAGTCTCAAAGAATCTGCGTCCAGCTTTCATCTGCACCTGATAGTAACATCAGTTTGTTGGTCACTGAGAGGTCAGGTGCTAGGGCTTGTTCTAAGCACTTTACATGAATGTGTTCCCCGAATCCTCACTACAATTCTCACCAGTGGATGGGCACTCGTATGAGCCCACTTCACAGATGAGAAGACTGAGGCAGATGGAGAAAGCCTTGTGCAAGATCTCAGTTCCAGCGACTGGCTGAGCCGGGATTAGGACCCTGGTGTCTGGCTCAGGAACTTGTATGTTTACCACAAGACCAGAAAATTGCCGCACTGCGTGGGGACTCAGAAGAGGGCCTGGAGCTGGCCCCGGCCACCGCAGTTGGGCAGAGCTGACTCCTGATATTCAAAACCTCGGACCTCCCCTGAGCCTGCCAGGCAGGTGGTGGGAAAGGCCCCTGTTCCCGGCATTGAGTCCCCATGAGGGTAAAGAGGGTAAAGAGCCGCTCTGAGCCCAGCTCACCAGGGGAAGCCCTGGACAGTGCTAAGTGGTGGTGCAATGTTATAAACAATGCCGCTTCTATTTCAGCTTGAAGAACTTCAGAGAAAAAAGCATGAAGCACAGTTGGCGGTGACTCCCCTGAAGGTAATACGTTCGTAAAATCAATGCGAAGTGCCTCTTTCAAAACAAAAGAGAGTTTAGTACTTTTCCCATTAGAAGTGTAATCCGCCTCTATTGTATAAAAATTTAGGTATGGCTGGGCGCAGTGGCTCATGCCTGTAACCCCAGAACTTTGGGAGGCTGAGGCGGGCGGATTGCTTGAGCTCAGGAGTATGAGACCAGCCTGGGCAACATGGGAAAACTCCATCTCTACAGAAAATACAAAAATTAGCCTGGCGTGGTGGCTTTCGCCTGTAGTTCCAGCTGCTTGGGAGGGCTGAGGTGGGAGGATTGCTTGAGCCCGGGAGGTCAAGACTGCAGTAAACCGAAATCATGTCACTGCTCTCCAGCTTGTGCAATAGAGTGAAATCTTGACTCAAAAACAAACAAAACAGCCAGGAACGATGGCTCGTGCCTGTCATCCAGCACTTTGGGAGTCTGAGGCAGGCGAATTGCAACATCAAAAGATCGAGACCATCCTGGGCAACATGGTGAAACCCCGGCTCTACTAAAAATACAAAAATTAGCTGGCCATGGTGGCGCGTGCCTGTAATCCCAGCAACTTGGGAGGATGAGGCAGATAGTCGCTTGAACCCGGCAGCCAGAGGCTGCAGTGAACTGAGATCACGTCACTACTCCAGCCTAAAAGAAGCTGGAAAGAAGAATGAAGGAGACAGGAAGCACCCCATCCCCTACTTGCACATGGCATTTCCATGTCTTTTTCTCCAACATGTTTTCCATGTGTTTGAGAGCCTGCGATGCCCGTACGTCTGCCTCCTGCTGCTCCCATTTGATGGGGTGACCTAGGAGGGCACTTCCCCTGGGTCCCAGCCTTGGAGGCTGCACTGTTGATGCTGTTTGATGTTTTTGAGATGGAATCCCAGTGCAAGACGCCTTGGTTCATAAAATCACCACCCCCATGCTCTGTGTTTAAGCCCCTTCCTTTCTATCTCTTTCTTGTGTCATTAATTGTATATAAACACTGTAATGCACAATTTTTTTCTTTTTCCTTTTCTTTTTTTGAGACGAAATCTTGCTCTGTCCCCCAGGCTGGAGTGCAGTGGTGTGATCTCAGCTCACTGCAACGTCTGCCTCCTGGGTTCAAGCGATTCTCCTGCCTCAGCCTCCCGAGTAGCTGGGATTACAGGCATGCGCTACCATGCCTGGCTAATTCTTGTATTCTTAGTAGAGATGAGGTTTTGCCATATCAACCAGGCTGGTCTCAAACTCCTGACCTCAGGTGATCCACCCGCCTCGGCCTCCCAAGGTGCTGGGATTTCAGGCGTGAGCCACCACCTGGCCAATGTACATTTTTTCTCAGGTTTCTTCCGTGTATCTAGACATTTATGTTTAAGATCAGTTCCCAGAAATGTCATTACTGGCCCACGGGGCTTAATATGTTCTTTGCTAGCAGGACACGGAATTTGGTTAGGGTAACATTTCAATTCGAACATGGGCCTGGGTCAGGGGAGAAGCTGGGGGCTCTGCTCTTTCTCTCTGGCCTCAGGGCAGGGTGGACAGGGAGGTGCCCCGGGCTGGGTGTCAGCAGAACCTGGTTACACCGGGGTGCTCTTTCTGACCAGCAGAATCATCCTCCCTCTGGGACCTTAGTTTTCTCAGCCATCATATCAGAAACATGAGCCACACAGTTCCTAAAGGTACTTCCCACCCCACATTTCTGTGTCTGGCTGAGCCTCGAGTTGGTGCCAGTAAAATAAAAATTGTCATAATTCCTGCCGCACCCCTGCAGACGCGGTAGCTGGGAAGGTGCAGAGTGGACCGTGAAGCTCCCGCAGCTCGAGGCTTCCCTCCTCCTCCCTCTCGTGGCCACCTTTTGCTGCAGAGCATTTCTTTAAATGAAGACCATAATCCCTTACAAAGTGCTATGGAAATGTGAGATAAGGATAGAAACAGGACACTGGGTGGGCGCCTGCCAGCACCATCTCTTTTTATCCTGGTGTCCGGGACAACCGTCATTGTACAGACGGGCAAATGGAGGTGCGGAGGGGAGCTTGCTCACAGAGCTGGTCGGTGGTGGGGCCCAAATCCACACTCTTGTCGCCCTGCTGCCTTCAGCCTAGACCCCATGGGGAGGGCAGTGTGGAGCTCCTGGAGGCGTGTGGGAGTCTGCTCCGGCTTTTGGGTGCAGGGAGGCATTGCAGGGAGGAGGCTGCTCCGCTGAGCTGAGGCAGAGCTGGGATGGTAAGTAGGGGCCTCCGCTGACTCTCTGGCTCCCAGCCCCCAGCTCAGTCATGCAGCCCTGGGGGCAGCTCTACATCCGTGGCCTCTCTCCCTTGCAGGCCAAGATAGCTTCCCTGGTCCATAAGTGCCGGGAGAGGAACCACCTGATCACCCGCCTGCTGCAGGAGCTGCACAGACACGGGCCAGTGGACCTTCTGCTCTCTGATCTGGCGCAGAACATGCTTGGTGATGTGGCTCTGGCTGAGTACATGGCGGCCTTCCTGGATCCCGGAGTCCCAGAGGTAGAGTCCCAGAGAAGGCCCTGTCCCTGCTTCCTACCGGGGTGTGGGCAGGTCCACTGCAGGCCTCTGCCTGGCTCCAACAGCCCTTCCTTCCTCCCTCCTTCCATCCACGGATACATACCCAAGAAGACACCCCCTGGCTTTTCCTCTGTGCTCGTGTCAGTGCCCTGGGTGAACATGGGAAGGTGTATCTGGCAATCCTTACCCTCCACAGTGCTCAGAAAATGGTACAGGGCACAGATGCAGTGATTTTTTTTTTTCCAAGACAGTCTCTTGCTCTGTCTCCGAGGCTGGAGTGTAGTGGCGTGATCTTGGCTCACTGCAACGTCTGCCTCCCGGGTTCAAGCAATTATCTTGCCTCGGCCTCCCGAGTAGCTGCGATTACAGGCATGTACCACCATGCCTGGCTAATTTTATATTTTTAATAGAAAGGGGATTTCACTGTGTTAGCCAGGATGATCTCTGTCTCCTGACCTCATGATCCTCCCACCTCAGCCTCCCAAGTGCTGGGATTACAGGCATGAGCCACTGCACCTGGCCACAAACAGTGATTTTATTCAGCATCATTAAGCTTCATTGGGTGTGTGTCACAAGATGGGTCTTTAGTGCATGCCCTGGGACCTGTGCACTGGCCCTTCCTCTGTCAGGTTGCCTCAGTCATCCCACGGCCTCCTGTCCATCTTTCAAGGCACAGGTGTGACCTTGCCCAGACGGCCTGCTGTGAACCCTGCAGACCAAAGAGTTAACCACACCCTCCCCTGTGCTCCCTTGTACGTGGAAGTGCGTGACGGGGCTTGAGCAGGGAATCGCCCGACTGTTGCAGGAGTTTATGGTTCCAGGGCTGCTCCATAGCCATCTTTGTCTTCCCAGTGCCTGGCTCTGAGAATCTGCAACAAACCTGGAAGAATGTTTGTTGAATGAGTGAATGAAATAATGAACCAAATGAATGAGAATCTCCGGTCCCAGTGGTCAACAAAAGAGGAAACGGAGGCCAGAGAGGTTAGATGTGCTCCAGGTCACACAGGCAGTGCAAGCAGGGATGAGTTCTCCTGACTCCAGTCAGCACCCACGGGTGCCCAGCCACGCCTGCCCACACACATACATGGAGCCCCATTCGGCAGCAAGCCAGCAGTGCCCCCGCCACACTAGCTCTGCTCCTTATGTGCACAGGCGAGATGCAGCTCTCACGGCAAACAGACGGGGCTGTTTTCCACACTCCCTCCAGGATCTGCCTATGGGGCTTGCTCTTGGCCCCTTGGCACCAGGTCTGAGTCTCCCTCTGCAGCTCTGCCCAGCCTGGTCTCTGCAAGGCCAGCCTCCTCTGACCCTTCCTTTTCCTCACAGCCTTCAGAGGTGCCCTCTGGTCCAAATCATTAGACAGAGATGGAGGCCTGGAGGTTCAGGGCCATTTGCTGACTCGGTTCAGAGCCGGAACTTGAATCCAGAGCCCCAGACTCCCAGTCTCTTGCTCTTCTCTTTGCCCAAGGGGTGGAAGACTTTCAGAACTAGAATAGGGGTGAGAAAAGAAGGCAGAATCTCTCTGAAGTGCCTGCATCGTCCCTGGGATCCGCTAGGGGCCCAATAACCAGGAGTTAAGTGAGATGCAATTAAAAGCAGAGTTCCAGGTTGTCCAAGTATCAAACATTAAACGCAGCAGGTGTCATCCTGGAAAGCTGGCTGTCTGTCTGCTGAAGGGCATCCTAGCAGCTGCCCACCTCTAACAGCTGCTCCTCACTCTCACAGGTCCTGGAACTAGAACTGAAATGTTCACTGGGATTGGATAGGCTGACTTGCAGCGACCAAACTCACAGAGAATGATGTATACAGCAGAACATTAATTTTTAAATTTCCTATGAGAAATAGAACTATTATGCAGGTTTAAGTATTTGCTAAATGAATGAACATTGTCAGCATATTCTCTCCCTGTAGTTATCTGGAAAATCAAATTTTTTTCATTCATTTCTTCATCGGTCACTTGGGAGCCTAGAATAAGAACAGGGAGAGTTGTTACAATGATGTCATAGGACAGACTCATTCATCTTCTGTAAGGATGTGCTTCTGGGCCTGGACATGCTTCTGAGGACCAGGGTGTCCCTGCCAGACCTTGTGAAAGTGAAAAAAAAAATGTGATGTGTTTCAGAAATTAAGAGAGCTCCAGGCTGGCTGCAGTGTGGTCCCCAGGTGGGGAGTGAGGGGAGGCTGGGCTGGATGGGAGGCCATGGGCGGGGGGCAGGCTGGGCTGATTGGGTGGCCACGGGGAGGAGTGGGGGTAGGCTGGGCTGGACGGGAGGCGATGGGGAGGAGTGGGGGAGGCTGAGCTGGATGGGAGGCCATGGGGAGGAGTCGGGGGAGGCTGGGCTAGACGGGAGGCCATGGGGAGGAGTGGGGGGAGGCTGGGCTAGACGGGAGGCCACGAGGAGGAGTGGGGGGAGGCTGGGCTGAATGGGAGGCCACGGGGAGGAGTGGGGGGAGGCTGAACTGAATGGGAGGCCATGGGGAGGAGTGGGGGGAGGCTGGGCTAGACGGGAGGCCATGGGGAGGAGTGAGGGGAAGGCTGGGCTGGATGGGAGGCCATGGGGAGGAGTGGGGGGAAGCTGGGCTGGACGGGAGGCCACAGGCACCTGTGCCCGTGCGGGGTGTCTGCATCTTGGTTCTTGAGTTAGTGGAGAGCAGGGTGGGAGTGGTGTTGGCAGCTCCTCCTACTGGTAGCTGGGCAGGAAGCATGTCCAGTGCTGCCTGATGGGCAGTAACTCTCGATTCAGGGGACACAGATGGAATTCCCGATGGAAGCCTTTGGGCTCTGGCTGGGAGCCCAGGAGGGCTATGAGGATGGCTGGGGAGACTCTGATTGGCTGGAGGTGGGACGTGCCAGAGCAGCAAGGACCATGTATCCAGCTGATCCATGATGGCCAAGGCTCACGCTGCCCACCCCCTTGCACGCTCTCCATGGATCTGCTTACTCCGCCCTCCCAGCATCCTGTTGCAAGGCTCCACGGGGACCCTGAGCCTCAGCATGTCCGGGGGCTGTTGATGGGTGGGTGTGGGGTCTTGTGTGTGAGCTCTGCCCTTTCAGGAGGAGGGCCTGGTGCCCATGCAGGCGGCAGTCAGGGACCACCTGCCCTCCCTGCACTTGACTGAGTCTTTGCCTTTCCGTTTCCTCTTCTCACCCTGGTTTGGGTGGGCAGTGGAAATGGAGCCTCATACGGTTTGGCCCCCATGCTCTTCCTGCAGGCATGTGGCAATGGGCTGGGGGCCATGGGTCCCGGCACCGCCATCTGTGCTGGCATCTGCTGTTGTGCTGTCCAGGTTACTGGCGTCTGTCGGTCACCCTTGTATCCGCCCTGGCTTCCTTCCTCCTGCTCTGCTGGTTCTCTCCAGCTCAGGTGCCTGCTCCGGGGGTGGGGATTCCCACGAGGTCAGCCCGGCCATGGCAGAGGTCACTCTTCCTTCTGCTAGAAATACGAGTCTTGCCCCTCCCTGGTGTTAGCTGGAGATGGGCCCTCGGGGAAGGCAGGCTCCTCCATTCTCAGACTCCTAAAACCTTGATATTTACAAGCCCAAAATGAGACACCTTGTATTTGGTGACATGGTCCCTATACCCCACCCCTGAGACTTTGGAGGTAGAGGCCCGGGTACCAAAGGAGAGGAGAAGAGGGGTGCCTGGGCTCTCCTAGGACACAGCACTGGCTAAGGTGGCAGCTGGCTCTCCTGCCCACCCCTAGGGTCTGGCCTGGGGTCCACTCCGCAGATGGAAGGTCCCATCAGAGAACAGAGAACTCCTGAGCTTCCCATGCTCCTAAAGGGGTTGTTTTCTGTCCTCTCCCTGGGCACAGAGATTCCCCACAGATGATGACACCCTGATTCTAAATAATGACCTATCTCATGAACTTGGCACTTGCCCTTCACCTGCCTGAGCCACCTGTTGTCTTAGGCCAGGTGGGGGCTGCTGTCCCCCATGGGGCTCTGTGAGGTTTGAATAGGTCTCCATGTCAAATGCCTGCCAGGGCACCTGTCACACACAGGCATCCAGCAGTATTTGGGGCACCTTCAAGCAAAACCTCAGTTTTGTTCCCCTGGGAGCAGCTAGGGGCCTTGGTCCCACTAGCAGGGGAGAGTCATCTGGTCGGTCGGGGCAAAGAGGGAGGTGACCTAGTAAAGAAGATGCTAATTTTACCTCCTCTCGCCCTGCGGCTTCTTCTTCCTCCTGCCTCCTCCCGCTTTCCTCTGGGTATTTGTCAGTGAAATCTAGTTGTGGCCTTTGGAAAAGGAACCTGGTCTAAAGAAGGAGCTGTCATACTCAGACGATTGAAGAATTGTCCCTCGAAGCCCTGAACTCCCCCAATTCATTAAATCAGCAGTCCCCAAGCTCAGGCCTCCGAGGATCCAGGCAATTACTTTCTCTTTAACTCCCACCTTTTATGAAATGTAGAATATCCCCCTAAAAGTTTGCGTGGGGAGAGAGGCAGGGCTTGGGAGAGCTTAGCGCGAGTCTTCATCTGTCCCCTCCTCGGTGCCGCTGGCATTTAGTAGATGTTCCTTCTCATCTCATTCTGGCAGAGCCCTGCAAAGAACATATTGGTACTGTATTTCCGTTCTGCAGATGGAGAGGGTGAAGCTCAGAGAATTCAACTGACGTGGCCAGGATCATGCACCGGCGAGTGGCAGAGCCAGGACTCAACCTGAGAAAGCCCAGCTCTGCAGCGCCCCCAGGCCAATGGGACAGTTGAGGAGCTGGAAGCCGAAAAGGGTCCTTTCACCTCAATCACATACCAAATGCAGGGCCACCCAGAAGTCAGTTTAGTGCGATTTAGGCTACTCTGCTAGTGTATCCTCCAAGAAGGTGAACGAAACCTCATTCTCGAGTTGAAGGAGCCTCTATATAAGAGGCTCTTACACCTCTACGTTAGAGTCAGGTGAGGAGACACCTGACTCTAAACCCAGGGGTAGTAAAAGGCATTCATTTGAAGCACTGGAAATAAGGAGAGAGGAGAGAGACTTATTGGGGGATATGCTTTCTGGAATAGTGTTGGAGAGAGATGCTGGGTGCCACAAAGAACAATCAGCACTGAAACAAAGGATCTTTCAGCAACGCAGTTTTTACTTCCAGAAGTGCAGGAAGGGGACCCTCACTAGCCATCTTGCAGCAAGAGAACAACGAACAAAGGAAAAACAAACAAATGCGTTCTTTACGTACTTGGGGTTGTCCTTACTGCTGTGTCTGATCTCCATTGGCTGGAGACAGACCTCACAATCTAAAATAAAACCCGATTGGATAACAACTTAAAATTTTCTTAACAGGTAAAAGCAATGGAGAGCTGGGACATGCCTGTGAGCACGTCCAGCACAGATATCTTGGTTAACGTAACATAGAATGTACTACGTGCCTGTAAGCACGGCGTGTCTCACAGCTACATGGGATAGGGCTTAACAAGGAGTTATTAGCACACTTATTCTTTAACAAGAAAGGAAACTTTAGAGAGGAACTTTTCTACTTCCCACAAGTAGGAGGCACTCAGGCGAGGCCTTGAAGGACGAAAAGCAGGATTTAACAGTTGGAAGGATGGAATGAAGGTCTCAAGGCTGCGAGGCCTGCGTGGGCACAAGCACGGGGGTAGGAAAGTCCATGGTGCTTGAAGACACAACAGCGTTGATAGGGGCTACAGCAAAGTCCTCTAACAGCACAGTTCAGGAGCATGCATTGTGCCTGGCAGCAGAGGCCCCCAGGAGTGCTGGTGTGGTCCAGTTACTACGAGAAGACAGCAGAGTCATAACCCAAGTCCCTGGGGATTAGACACTGCACCAGTCAGCCCAGGTTAGAGGGACCCTCACAGAGCCCAGGTGTCACTGCAGCCCAGGAGGGGCCGTGGGAGAGGCAGGTGGCTGAACTCTGCCAGGTGGAATCAGGGAAGACTTCACAGAGGAGGCAACATCTGAATTTGGGCCTTGACATCTACGTAGAAGTTTGTTAGGGACAGAAAGCGAGGGCAGCGCCCTTAGAGGCATAGAGATGGCCTCCTGTACCTGGAGGATGAGCGTGACCAGGTGTTGGAAGTGGAGACAGGGAAGACATTTATCACAGCAGCACTGCACACCGGCCCTTGCCCCATCAGAAACACTCAAGAGGAAGCAAGATCCAGACCGCCGGTCTGAAAACAGCTCAAATCTGCCTTGAAGATCCAGCAGTTGCTCTTGCTGAACCACTCGGGGGCCTCTGGGCCAACCAGTTGGATGATCTTGAATGATCATTGCTGTCTCACTTCTCACCTGCCCTGTGCACTGCAGGACCAGGAGGACGCTGGTCCGTGCGGTGGTGCAGATGGTGCACTCAGGTTCAAGCCCAACCTGAATTCCTGGGTGGTTGAATCAGGGGCCCCAGGGGAGACACTGGAGCACCAGATGTCCTGATTAAATTTTTTTTAAATAGCAGTTTGTAAAACACTTATTACCATCTCCATTTGGAGCTTTAACTTGAGAAAAGGAAACAGAATCATTTTTGTGTGTGCCTGTGTTTCCTAAGAGCAAAACCAATTCCTGTTCTCCTTTGAGCATCCTGGAGAGAAGAGGAGGGAGGTCTTCACGCACACAGGCAGAGCTGGTCCTCCACAGAATGCAGCTGTTTTGGGGAAGGGTGATGGCCCTGCTTGGCCCAGTTGCTGTCCTCTGTGCAAGGCTGTCCCTTCAGTACCATGCAGAATAACTGCCGAGATGTTCTTTCTTGCAGACGAGCCACCACCCGGACATCAAGTCTGAGATGACAGCAGCTCTAAGAGGTCAGTGTGATTTTCAATCAGGAAAAGCCTGTGTGCTCAGAAAAAGCCCAGGCCAGCAGGACACTGTGACAGGAGGGCCGTTGGGGAGATGCCCACCGTCACGTTCATGCTACTAAAATGAATGGGACCCACTTCTCCCTCCTTTCCTACGTGGCATTGCCTTCTTATTTCACAATGAGAGAACATACTGGAAGCATACAGACGTCCAAATTCCTCAGTGCTAGAGTTTTGCTCCTGGAAACTCACCCTAAGTAAATAATTCTGTATGTGAAAGCTCTGTGGACAGGTGTGTTCCTACCAGTGCCTCTATAATAGTGAAAAATTGGGGGAAACCCTCAGTATTGTTAATGAATCCGTGCAATCAGTGAAATACAACATAGTCATTAACATGGTCCTGAGAAACGCCATGTGACAGCATGGAAATTACCGTGTTCTGCCAATTTTAAAACTCTTAGGATATGGAGTGTTTCATATGATCATAGCTTTATACTTCTACATGCACATTTGTGTCCGATTTGCAATTTAGGCTGGGACAGCAACTGAAATACCATCCGTGGTTACCAGAGAGATGGAGAGACAGTAACATGAGTGCTTCTTTTGTTGCTGTTCTGTTATTTTTATTTATATTTATTTATTTATATTTGAGAAGGAGTCTTGCTCTGTCACCCAGGCTGGAGGGCAATGGCGCAATCTTGGCTCACTGCAACTTCTGCCTCCTGGGTTTGAGCAATTCTCCCATCTCAGCTTCCCGAGTAGCTGGGATTGCAGGCACCCACTATCATGCCAGGCTAATTTTTATATTTTTGTAGGGATGGGGTTACTCCATATTGGCCAGGCTGGTCTTGAACTTCTGACCTCAAGTGATCCGCCCGCCTCGGCCTCCCAAAGTGCTGGGATTACGGGTGTGAGCCACTGTGCCAGGCCTATGCTCATTATTAAATAGAAAATTAAGCCACTGCCTGACCAGACAGAGTTTTCCTGGGCCTTGTCTTACTTTTATTTTTATTTAAATGGTTTTGGGGGAATAGGTGGTATTTGACTGGGCCTTGTTTAAGCACAGCTACGTGCCCTCAGCGCGGGGGTGCGACGGGACTCCTAAGGATTTGTTTAGTGTTGTGCTCGGATCAGGTGCTCTGTAAAAAAAGTGAAGAAAGTCTGGAGGGTGTTGCCTTTAAGACCGACAAGCTGCTATTGAGATCTGTTCGTCTAGTGGTTCTTATTAGTAGATTCTATTCTTGCCAGCTGTGTGGTCTTAGATGCATTCATTAACCTCTCTGAGCCATACATGCTTTTAAGAGAAGGATAATATGACCTTCCTCTGGAACGTCTGGCCCGTGACACAAAGCAGGATGTTAGCACACGAGCAGAGAGACCTGTTCTCAGTCCTTGACGCCTCAGGATGGCCTGTCCTGCTCTACCTTCACCTACAGGCCTGTCCCTACAGCCTGACTTGGCACCTGGTCTCACAGTTGGAGAGGCGCAGATCCTAGCTGGGCTGCTGCTGCCACTCATTTTCCACCTGTGGCCCCAGGCAAGCCTCCTCCCCCCTCTGGCTCAGCTTTGTCTCCTTTCAAAGAAGGAAATGTACTAGACCGATTGGGTTATTTTTTCACTGGACATTTCTGGAGCGCTGCCACATGCCAGATTCCACATAAGGGTTGCTGGGCTTACGAAGATAAGCCGGCTTGCTAAGGTGGCGGTTCCTGCTTGGAATGAGCTTGCAGCCAGGTAGGGGAAGGTCAGGCGGGCAGGTAGTTTTCTGGGATGCCCCAAGATCATGACAGCACCATCAGAGGCGTGTGGATGAGGTGCTTGGAGAGCTCAAAGGCTTCTGAGGGGGCCTCTGCCCTGGGGGGTGGGGTCTGGGAATGATCTGGGAACGGCTAGAGGGTGAAGAAGTTTATGGCAGAGACCAGAGCCTTGTAGACTTTTCACCTAGGATCCTGGGCTGAGGCTTGACTAAGAATTTTCCCTTCCAGCTCACACATACCTCTTGAATCCTGAAATGGACAGTGTCCACCAAAGCCCACTGTCTTCAGAGTCCTGGCCTGTTCCCAAGCCCGAGAGGCCAGCACAGACAGCCCAACTGGATTCTCAGAAGGTGAGAAGGCACCTGTCACCTTATTTCCTAAATGAACTTGGTTATTGAAAGTACAACACACTTACAGCTTAGCAAATTATCCAAGCATTATATACTCATAAAGCCACTGCGAGGTCAAGAAACAGAACACAGCCAACTCCCCAGTAGCACCCTGCCCATTGCACCCTGAGTCTCCTTCTGTTACTTGATTTTAACTTTTGTTTCCGGTCAGATCATGCGTCCTACGTCTGGTGACTTTTAGTGTGTGCTGGAGATCATGTACGAAACCTTGATGGTGTAATCTGAGGCCTGACAGTAACTCCATCACAGAGGACTTCCTTTGTTCTGACCAGGGCAGGTCATCAGGGCTGAGCCGACGAGGAGTCCCAGTGCTCAGCGGGTCTCACGCTCACTCCTAGGGAATAGAAGCCTGCAGAACGCTCCAGAGCCCTTTCCCGTTGGCTCCAAGAGGCTGTTCAGTGCTCTCCTTAGCTTTGCACCCCCTCAGCTGGCTCTTTCCTGCATAGATCCTGCCTTCACCTCGACGGGAAATACATCCCCCAAGTGCCCTGCTCGCTTTGCTAGAGGAAATTTTGGTCCCACAAGTCCTCATGGCCTTGGTAGCGTTCAGATGTCTTCAGACAAATGTTCTGTTCCATTTCCCCCCTGCCTTTCTGGTTGCACTTCCTACAGGCTTGGTCCCAAAGACCCTCATCAGTCATTTCCAGAGCAGCACTCCCCTCTGTCTTCCCAGAGAAAACTGACTTTACCTATGAGCTTTGGGATCTGGCAAATCTGAGTTCAAGTCCCAGCACTACCCCTTTATAGTTCGGTGTGACGTTGGCCGAGTACTCAATCTGCCGTACATAACTCTCATCCATGAAATGGGGCTGCCTGCCTGCTACCGTCACGGGGAGAATTGAGGCAGGCAGAGCTGAGTGTGTGCCTGGCACATCAGAGGTGCTCACGGAAAAAAGAGAAAGCAGCCATTAACCAGAAGGAAAACTGCTCTTACTCATTGTATTTCAGCCGATTGTATTTTTCTCTCCCTTCTGTTATCCCCATAGCTTCTTTCCTGCCTCCATAATTACACTAAGTTATTTTATCTACAAGATCAAAGAGACAACACTATTTACCTCTCAGGCTTGTTGGGCAACTCAATGACATCATGCATATGAAGTATTTGTTATAGTGCCTAGAATCAAAAATAGGGAGGCATTCAAAAAAGTAATAGCTATTGTTATTGACCTTAAACTCTTTTTTCTGACTGGTAAATTTCATTTTAAATGACTTCTTATCTAGTAATGAAAACAAAGCACTGGTCGTTCCTAGGAGAATTACCTCTGATTTTTTATTTTGATCCACCTTATCAGCAGCAGGTAGAAGATATTCTAGGCAGGCCGAGTGCGGTGGCTCACACCTGTAATCCCAGCACTTTGAGGGGCAGAGGCGGGCAGATCACTTGAGGTCAGGAGTCTAAGACTAGTTGGCTAACATAGTGAAACCCCGTCTCTACTAAAAATATAAACATTAGCTGGGCATTGTGCTGCATGCCTGTAGTCTCAGCTACTCAGGAGGCTGAGGCAGGCGAATTGCTTGAACCCGGGAGGTGGAGGTTATAGTGAGCCAAGATCATGCATCTGCATTCCAGCCTGGGCAACAGAGCGAGACTCCATCAGAGAAGAAGAAGGAGAAGAAGGAGAAGGAGAGGGAGAGGTGGGGGAGAGGGAGAGGGATAGGGAGAGGTATAGGGACAGGGAGAGGGAGAGGGAGAGGTACAGGGACAGGGAGAGGGAGAGGTACAGGGACAGGGAGAGGGAGAGGGACAGGGACAGGGAGAGGAGGGAGAGGAAGAAGAAAGAAGAAAGAAGAAGAAGAAGAAGAAGAAGAGAAGAAGAAGAAAGGGAGGAGGAGGAGGAGGAAGAGGAGGAAGAGAAGAAGAAGAAATTTCAGGCAAAGGGAACCCTTGCAGAGATGGGAGGGTGAGTGTCCGAGGCATTTGGAGGTCCAGCAAGCAACGTGGCTGGAGCATAAAGTGTGAGGAGGTAGAGAGGGGACTAAGGGGACTAGAAGAGGATAGTGATGACGACGGTAGCAGCAGCAGTGAGACAAAAACCACTCACACCCAAATCTCACTGCACTGGCCTGGGCTCACCTAGAACTACAAAGGGCCCACCAAATAGATATGAGCATCAGCCCCACTTCGCCTGTGAGAAAAGGCGAGGCACTGAGGAGGCAAAGGTCACCCAGCTGGCAAGCAGCAGGGCTGGGCTCCCAATCCGGGCTGCGTGGCTCTGGAGCTGGCCCTCCCATCACTATGTGACCAGATGGTGCATGGCCTGGATGGGGAGGGGTTGGGGAGAAAGGAGCAGTCCCTTCTCCCTGCCTCGAAGTTCCAGTCTGGAGCTCAATGTGAAAACAAACCCTCCAGTGTCTGCTGTCAGTGATACTGGCCAGAAAGCTTTAGAAAAGCCTTTGAGGAAATAGGTGGAGCAACACTGCATGAATGAACCAACCAGGAATGCATCTTCATGCCCTTACGGTTCCAAGTTCCTCAAGTGCTCTTCAGTTTCCTTCAAAGTTATCACTACAAACACAGAATTGCCACCGGACTGAAAACCCGTCCTCTGCTGGAAATCATTTCAAGTCCATAGAGGACTTCCGTTTCTTTGCAGCAAGATGGCAGGATGTCAATGTAAACGTTTTCCCATGCTTTACACAGCAGCTGCCCCACAGGAAGCCTTCGGAAGCTCTTGTTGGGTGAGTAGTTAGCCGGAGACAGGAACCATCAGGCTCTTTCTCTGGAAGAGGCAGGGCACCTGCTCCTGGTTCCCCGCACTGCCTTTTCCCTGCAGTCTTGGTTCTATCTGCTCGTCATGAGCCCTGGGCAAAAACAGACTGCAAGCCACGTATCTGGGCTAGTTTTGGGGAAGAGCTTCCCATGATGAAAGCAAACTTGTTAAATAATGACACCAGGGGATTAGTGACCTACAAGGAAAATGAGGTCATGGAGTTTTGAAGGGCAGTAACTGAATGTGTCACCTGCCACCCAATTCTATTACTGTGTGGTTGAGCTTAGCAAAAAAAAAGAGAAGAAAGCTTAAGAGCACACAAACATGTCCTGAAAAGGCTGACAAACCTTTAGTGAATGAAGAGATGCTCAGCCCTCTGTGACACGAGCCTCATTCTACCACTCACCCACGGAAGACCAACCCTATATCCCTGGGTTCAGCTGTCACTGTGGCAGGGAATCAGGCAGGCTTGAGAGCCATATGGTCAGGGCTCACATCTTGCAGCAGGCTCCTGTTAGCTGTGTGGCCTTGGGCACACCACTTAACCTCTCTGGGCTTCCATTGCTTTGCCTGTATGATGGAATAATAATAATAGCACTTGTCTCCTCGGTAGTTTGTAAAGATGCAATGAATCAATACAGGGAAAGCACTTGGAACGATGCATCATAAGAACTCAATAGGCCGGGCACGGTGGTTCACGCCTGTAATCCCAGCACTTTGGGAGGCCGAGGCAGGCAGATCACGAGGTCCAGAGATCGAGACTATCCCCATCTCTACTAAAAATACAAAAAACAGCTGGGCTTGATGGTGTGTGCCTGTAGTCCCAGCTACTCGGGAGGCTGAGGCAGGAGAATTGCTTGAACCCGGGAGGTGGAGGTTGCAGTGAGCCGAGATCATGCCACTGCACTCCAGCCTGGTGCCTGGCGACAGAGCAAGACTCTGTCTCAAAAAAAAAAAAAAAAAAAAAGAATTCAATAAACGTTCACTGTTGTAGATAAAACCCTAGGAAATTGCCAATATTATACTACTCTTTCCCTCAGAAACAGTAGTTTCACATGGCTTAAGCTATCTTTATAATTATTGTTATTATTTTGAGATAGAGTCTCCCTCTGTTGCCCAGGCTGGAGCCCAGAGGCATGATCACCTCCCAGGTTTGAGTAATTCTCCTGCCTCAGCCTTTTGAGTAGCTGAGATTACAGGCACGCACCACCATGCCAAGCTAATTTTATTTTTATTTTTATTTTTTGAGACGGAGTTTCGCTCTTGTTACCCAGGCTGGAGTGCAATGGCGCAATCTCGGCTCACCGCAACCTCTGTCCCCTCGGTTCAGGCAATTCTCCTGCCTCAGCCTCCTGAGTAGCTGGGATTACAGGCACGTGCCACCACACCCAGCTAATTTTTTGCATTTTTAGTAGAGATGGAGTTTCACCATGTTGACCAGGATGGTCTGGATCTCTTGACCTCGTGATCCACCCGCCTCGGCCTCCCAAAGTGCTGGGATTACAGGCGTAAGCCACTGCACCCGGCCCCTAATTTTTTTATTTTTAGTAGAGACAGGGTTTCTCCATGTTAGCCAGGCTGGTCTCGAACTCCTGACCTCAGGTAATCTACCCACCTCAGCCTCCCAAAGTGCTGGGATTACAGGCCTGAGTCATCGAGCCTGGCCAGCTATCATTATTATTATAAGATGGAGTCCTGCCCAGGCATGGTGGCTCATACCTGTAATTCCAGCACTTTGGGAGGCTGAGTTGGGCAGATCACGAGGTCAGGAGTTCGAGACCAGCCTTGCTAACGTGGTGAAACCCTGTCTCTACTAAAAATACAAAAATTAGCTGGGTGTGGTGGCATGCACCTGTAGTCCTAGCTACTTGGGAGACTGAGGCCAGAGAATCGCTCAACCTGGGGGGTGGAGGTTGCAGAGACCATGCCGCTGCACTCCAGCCTGGGTGACAGAGTGAGACTCTCTCTCAAAAAAAAAAAAAAAGATGGAGTCCAGACTCCTAAAGTTGGTGTTTGCATTCTATGCACACATCACTCAGCCCAGAATGACCTTGCATTTTTAACATATAGCAGAATCCTGCTCCTTCCCAAAAGTTGAGCTCAGATGCTGCCTCCATGAGGCCTTCCCAGCCCCTCAGTGAGCATTCAGCACTTTTGCCCTGGAGGCTTCATCAGCACCTGTGTGGGTCTCTCTTCTTGCTTGAACACTTCAGCATAATATCGAGTTTATGTGCCTGCCTCTTCCACTGGATTGGAAGTGCCTTGAGAGCAGGGATAAGGTCAAGCTTGGCACACAGGGAGGTGGTCAGTGATTGCTGATTCTCTGCCTCTGCTATCCAGCCTCTTTTTCAGCTGTCTTCCACCAGTGAGGCAGAAGGCCCTGAGTATTGCAAATCTGGGGCTGCTCTTGCCTCCTGGGACTGGTGAAGAATCCTGCTCCATTCTGCTCATCTGCCTGGCAAGGCACAGACACACCTGCCACACCCTTTAGCGGAGGGAGAAGAGGTATTAGCAGGACTCACATGTTACTGGGTGCGGCGGTCCTTCCTGTCATTTGCAGGGAAGGTGCCTGAGAGGTGTGAGACGCTCGACGTGAAGGGATCACAGGCCTAATAGTGACTGGAAAGGAGACGTAGAAGCGGGGGAGATTTGACATCAGATCGGCTTGGCTTTGAATGCAGAGCCAGCCACTCAGAGCTACACACATTTAGTGAAGCCATTTAGAATCTTTTAAACTGTTATGTGGGTTTTCATCTATAAAGTGGGACTGATGATAGCTCATTGGGGGAACTAAGAAAGGGCAAGTAAGATGGCACTTTTGGGGGAAGCCCTGGGATGTGCTGGGCATGAGGTTTGCAGCCAGCAAGACATTAGTTCCCCTTTGAAGAGAAGGTCACTTTCTCTTGTCACTGGGCAGGAGAAAACTAATGGAAGACATCACTCTACAGGAACACCCACTCCTGACTGTATTGCCAGGCACCTGCTGCATGGGGTGGAGTGGGAGCCTCACTCTGCCCCACGCTCATTTCTGACCCAGAATACAGTGATGGCAGCATGTGTCTCACTGAACTGTCACCAGAGGAGGTGAGCCAATGCGTGAGGAGCATTTGGTGCCAAGCACAGAAAGTGCCCGTAGCTGTTAGCTATCATTGTCACCTCTTTCTTTGACTAAATGTGTGAACGGAGAGGCTTTTACAAACATGTGGATGCAGAGACCATTTCATTGTCCTCTTGTCTGCAGCTCCTTCTGTCCTCGGAGTCCACGCTTGATCCTGGAACGTGCCTAGCCATGGTCACTGAGGAATCAGGACTCCCCGCACAACGTCTGCAAGAAAAAGGGGGAATGCTCCGACCTGCCCTCCATGCCGACAACGCCCCAGCTCACTCCGAGCTCCTGAGCCCGGCGAGGATCCTGGCTTTTCACCGAGAACTTAGACAAAGCATTTGCAGCAATTCCCAGCTCCATAAATCACCCCTGGAGTTATAACTAATAGGACCACTCGTTCTCCGGAGCCATTTCATAGACTCCATAAATATTTGAAGCAGAACCTTCAGAGAGTGCTTTAAGAAATTGGTAGCAATCAAAGCCCTCGTTTCGTGGCAAGTGGTTTTGCCTTCGGCTTAGGGATTTGTGTTCACTGTCAGAGCTTGAGAGCAAGGCTGGCCGGTGCCTGGCACGTTCTGAGGAGCTCGGCTTCGGCAATGTCAAGGCAGCGTAGGAAATACTTACGGTGCCAAAACCTATCGAATGATTGTCCAGAGGTTCTCAGCTGGGTGCAGTTTTAGCCCCCCAGGGAAAATCTGGCCTTGTCTGGAGACACTGTTGGTCGTCACAGCTGGGACACTGCTACTGGCATCTGGTGGGTAGAGGCCAGGGAAGCTACCAAACATCCTACAACGCCCGGCCAGCCTCCTATGGCAAAGAATGACAGTCCCAGTGCCGCCAGTGCCAGGATGGCGAGCCCGGGACAGACCTCACAGCTGCGAACATGATCAGCCATGGAGAATTGTTCTGTTATTTTTCTGCCCCCAGGGTCCCTCCTGTCTTCTAAGGGATTTTTTGTCTATTAAGTGAAGCACCTAACTTAAGTCATTATACATTTTACATTTAAAAACATTAAAACTGACCAGAACTTTCTAGTCAGTCCATTCACTCCAAAAACATCTGTTGATACCTACTCTGTGCCAGGCAGTGTGGCATGAAGGGGAAAGAGATGCGTCGGTGTTGATCCCGGCGCCGGGGACCTCACAGGACAGTGGGAGAGACTCCTGCGAGTAAATCCACATGCACACAAGTGTCACACGTGCCCTGAGAGACGGAAGGAAGGCAAGGGGCAGTGCTACGTGGCTTGGAAGTCAGCCACAAAGGAATGGCTGGGCAACATCTTGTGAGTGAGGTGGGAAGGGCGAGGCTGGAAGAGGGAACGCATGTGCAAAGGCCCTGAGGCATAAAACTGAACTCTGGATGTGCTCCTTGGAGGGGGAGTGGGCAAAGTATACTCTTGTTAAGCCAGCTGCAAGCAGTCACTGCCTCGTTCCCATCCAGCACCCTTTCCTTCCCCTGAGAACAGAGACTCAGGTGGGTGAGCCAGGAGAAGAGCACATCCCTCCTAAGGGCAGCCCCCCAAAAACAGACTCCAGGAGGCTTGGACCACAGGCACCAGACCCTGATCCAGGCTCACCCACAGAACTGTCACCTCTCTCTTTGGGAAGGGGCTGAGGAGGGGCTTGAGGGAAAGGTCAGTGCTACCTGTCCAATTCTGTCCCCTCCTGGAGTGGCTGTCCCTTCATGGAAGGACAAACAAAGACAAGGACAAGGAGCTGAGGGCTCCCCGGGAAGGGTCAAAGTGCATACATTGATTTTACATAGTTTAGCATTTTGTTTTGAAATGAAAATTACAGAGTTCCCATCGGTTCTTCCCCGGGCTTCCCTCAATGTCAGCATCTCGTGTGACTTACAATTATAGAAACTAGTGGGTTTTATTTTGAGGAAAATTGGGGAGCCATTGAGACATAAGAAAAGCAGCCTCAGCATATGGAGTTCCACCCTTTAAATTGGCTTATGGGGTTTTCTGATGGGTTAGCACATTCATCCATTTATTCCTGGATTGATTTACCCACAGATCCATCTATTTATTTATTCAATCTGCATTTAGTGACGGCCATGTTTGTCTGGTCAACAAAGATGATGCTGTCCACCTAGGTTTTCAGGGACCCCCCCTGGAGAACCTGTGGCCCCGTTACCACCCCTCAAGGAGTCCCCAGACTGGAAACCACTGCGGTGATCCCTCTGCTGGTTGGACCACCCCAGTGCCTCGCTGTAATTTCCAAGCAGGCAGTGATCTGCAGCGCTGGTTTAGCGATCCACCTTCTGCCTCCCTCTGTATTTTGGGACAACATCATTAGCTTTGAGCATCAGGAGCTTGATGGAGAGAGGACAGAAAGCCGGTGCAGTCGAGGACAGCCAGCTGAGCCCTTGCTGAGTCAGCGAGATGCAGCGTGGTGCCACCACACTTGGTCTCCAGGACCACCAGGAGCTCAGACGTTGGGCATCTTGTCACTTCGTGCACTCCCCGCGCACTCACGTGCCGGGCCTGGGCAAAAAGCAACACAGGAAATCTATTACAGCAAACAAGATGGTCTGTACAGCTCAACCCAGCGATTCCCTAATAAATCATGTTTCTGAGGTGCAAGCCAGTTATTCTCCCGGGCCATGAATCCCCTCTGGGACTAGCACTTTGGGTCAGCTCCAGCTTTGTGCCTGGGCTCCTGGGGCAGTTCTGCAGCATGGCGGACTCCTGCCTTCCCCTCGCCTGGTCTGTAGACCCCAGCCCTTGGAAGGGCACACAGTGGCTCCCTGCATTCATCAGATGATCTGGGGCAGGACCTGCTCTGGTGACCCAGCGGATTCAGGTAGGAACTTGGCACACAAGAGCTGGTCTGCAGCTGCCCCACCAGCAGGGAATGACTCTACCAGTGACCCTGAGACCAGCCAGACATCCAGCCTGGCTCTGCAGCAGAAAACAATTTGTCACAGGACTGTCAGCAAACAATGGTTGACTTCCCTGTCATCGGAGCCCTAACCCCTGCAAGGTAAATGCACCCCTCCCCACTGCACAAAGGGGCCCCATCTTGGCTTTTAGGCAAATCAGAGGAGAGGGTTGCCTTGGCCTGAGGCCAAGCAGCAGAAGTATTAGTCCAAGGTCCCTCCCTGCTTCCTGGCTCATTTTCCTGTGCTCCTGGGAGGCCTTCTGCTTAAGCTGCAAAGGAGTTCTGCTCAGCAGATGTTTCTCTGAGCACCTGTCAGGACAGGTGAAGGGCTGGGGGGCTGGTCACAGGGGTCTCACTCCAGGTTCCTGTTCTCCGGGTTTTGCTCTGATGGAGTGATACAAACAGGGACAACAGAAGGCCCAGGGGTCATTGAGTGGGTGATGGACCAATGAACAGTCAGGGAGGGCTTCCTGGAGTAAGTGCCCTCTGAGTTGAGTCCTTGAGATGAGCAGTGGTCAGCCAAGGAGAGGAGGTCTCCAAGGCAGGGGAAATCATGAGCAAAAGCCCAGGTAGGGTTGGGGTAGGAAATGGTAGTAGGCATACATGGCTTTCTGTAATCCTGGAGTAGAAGGTTCCAGAAGGAAGACATTTGCTTGTAATCCTACTGTGTGACCCTCTCTGATGTTTCCACAATGAGAAAACCACCTAACCACACACTTCTCACCACCGGTGTCCATGATTATATGTGTGGCCGTGTATCTGAGGGTAAACTGCAAAGAGGAAAAGGAGGTTAACGTTTGTCATTCTGTTGGCCTTGGCCAAACTCCGCTCCTCGCCCATCTGAAGTTGTAGCGGTTTTTGCATCTACTTGCAGAGCTGGGGGATGCCTGGAGGCCCCAGACCTGCCAGCACCCACCTGTGACATGTAGATTCCATTCAGCCTCACAGACAGGGCCCTGACGGATGGGATGCTTCCGAGTGGGGTGATGGGAGTGAGCAAGCAGGTGTTTGCTTCCTGACTGCACCGGAGGGGCCAGCTGCAGGTGCTCACAGGCCGGATTGACCCCAGCTGGGGGCTGGGATCTGGCCACCCGGGATGGCTGATAGAGCACGGGACAGTTTGGAGAATGAGGGGGCCGCTGAGAAGTGACCTTTGAGCTGAGCCAGGAGAGCTGACATGGTCCTTCGTTCCTATCCCCAGCTGCCATGCAGCAGCTATGGGCCCTGTACCCAGGCCCCTTGAGGCTTGACTTCCTCCTGGGAAATGGAAATTACAGCCCCGTGACATCACCTTATCTCATGGAGCCTTGAAAGGTATCACTTGGCCAGTGCCCAGTGGCGGTATTTACAGCCCAGGTGTGTGACCACCCCTCATCCTTTCCCCTGTAACGCTGGAGGCAGGTGACCCGGGAGCCAAGTTCACCCCCGGGGCCTGGCTTTGGATCCCAGCTCTTCCCCTTACCCCACCTCTCCTTGCCTTGCTGATCTCATCTGTAAAATGGGGATGCCTGCCTCCAAGGGCGATGGCGAGGTGTGAGTGACTTAACATCTGTGAAGCTCTCGAGGGAGGCCCTAGGCAACATGCCTAGAGCTGTGGACATGCTGCCACTGCTTTATCTCCATGCGGGTCACTTTTACAAAACAGAATGAAAATGAATCACTTAAGTCGCAGGTGGGAAGGAGAGGTGAGGGTGGGCGCTCAGAGGGAGACTGGCTCACAGCTGAAGGGCTCAGGAGGAAGAAGACCTCAGGGGCCGGAGGGAAGCATGGCTGCTGCTTCAGGCCTGTGCACGGGGCGGGTCGGCAGTGGTCTGCAGGGGCTGCAACCAGCCTGGCCAGAGGTTTTCTTCTCAGCTTTAACCCTGAGAGTAACAGGAGCTCAACCTCTGTGGCTTCTGGGTTACAAGACCCTTCTCTCGGGTCTCCTCCAACCAGCGTCTCTGTTCCTTCCACTGGTCCACTGATTCCTCTCTTCTGGAACAGCTTTTCCCTTGGATTTGAGGTTGTTTTGTCTGGGCCTTCTGGAGGTGGGCTGAGTTGGGCATCTTCCGTCCCTGAATGTCCGTGTGTGTGTAACTGAGAGAATTTGCATCCCTGCTGGTTGGGCCAGTATGTTTTACTTCATTTAACCCTTTTAAAAATGAATGAATGGAATATAGGCTGGCACGTGACACTCCAGAGCCCTCTCCTCTCCATGCTCTGCCTGTCCAGGGAGGCCTAGATGGGAGTGGAGGGCAGCTTTGCTGCCGGGAGCTGATCCCCCTCCCCCATCCTCCCAGCCCATCTTTTCTACTCTCCCTCCCAACACACATCAACTCCCTCCTCAGCTACAGAATCTCAGCCCATTGCTCCCTGGGGCCCTCGAGCAGGGGCTCTACCTGAGTGGCCGAGAGTAATTTAGCAATGGGCAGCAGGTGCAGGGCTGAGGGCAGGGGTGGGGGGAGCTGGGCTCTCCAGCTGCTGCTGCTTCCCCATGCCCAGCCTTGGGGCTGGGTTCCTGGTGTTTGCTGGACACTGGACAGACCCCAGATCAATGCCCCTCCCCCAGCCTGATGCACACAAGGGGACTGTAGGCAGAAGCCTAGGGTGGCCACTTCCCATTGTCACTGATAGTCCATCCATGGCACACCCGGATGGCTGTGGGCCTACTGTGTGCTGCTGCTGTCCTGGGACCCAGGGAGGCACAGCTGGCTCCTGGCCTGGCTGCTGGGTGGGGCTCACTGTCAGGCAGCAGGAGCCAGACAGGCATTGACCCTGCTCTTCCAGAGCTACTGTGTCTGCTTGTTGAGGTTGTGTCCTAAGCAAGGCATTTGGTCCAAGGGCAGAAGGGGCTGAAACCCAGCCGTATCTCTCCTTGGGCTGTGCCTGTCTGGAAGAAAAAGAGCCTTTTTACAAGTTCCTGCAAAGGCTGCCTCAGCTGTCCTGGCCAAGCCCTGCCACCTGTGTTCACCTGGAGTGGGCATCTTTTTGCAATTCCGCACAAAGGCACGGTGTGGCCCAGCGCAGTGTTTTTGCTGACTCAGACCTAGCAGTGCTGAGTCCGCAGCCCGGGGTGGACAGGTCTTGGGGTCTCCGAGGCCTCTCAACAGGTCCCTCCAGCTTATACAGTGCCAGAAGGACTAGACCTGCCCCCCTGAACCCTCCTGCCAGAGTCAGGAGGCTGGCACTCTCCCAGGTCCTGCCACAGGATGACGGGACCGTGCTTTCTGCTCACAGGTGGGATTAGCACACTGCTGTCACTGTGTCCTGCCTTTTCTTCCCAAATAGTCCCAGAACCTGCATCCTGGGTCCTCTGTTAGGCGGTTACTGTGACTCCACCCATGCCCAGCTTGAGGCCAGGTTAGTACTGGACAAGGATCCAAGGTAGTGGAGATGATTGTGGGGCTGCTGCTTCATAGCTGTGTGTCTCTAGGTGAGTCATATAACCTCTCTGTGTAAATCAACTGTAGCCATAATATTACCGTGTAACAAACCAGCCCAGACTCAGTGACTCCCAGTCATTCTTTCTCACTCTCAGATCTGCAGCTGGGCTAGGGTCCGGCTGACAAAGCTGGGCTCAGCTGGGAGGCTCTGCTTCAGGCAGAGGGGGCTGGGATTCAGGCCTGCTCCACAGCAGAGTAAGCAGTCATGTGAACATCAGTGGGGCGGGGACTCATACTCCTCTGCTATGGCAAGAGGAGGAAGAACTGACAGCAACCAGCCTCCTGCCTCTCACACGACACCTCCCGAGGACAGGGCTCATCACAGAGGAGGTGCCCAGCAGCTTTTGGCTCCCTTTGGCTGTTCCTTGAATAGCTTCACGATGGCATAAAATATTTCCAGGAAAAAACAAAACTTACGACAGGAAGTTCAAGTGGAGTCAGGGGTGGGAGCGCCCAGCCGATGCCAGAACTAGCTTTCTTTGGAGGAGGGGGCACCCTGTGCTGGGGGGGCCTGCACCTGTCCGTGGCCTTCTCTGAGCGTGCTCCATCCTCCCCTGGAAACTGGGCCTTGCCTCTGGCTTCTTCCTGTGGATCTAAGCAGAGACGTCCAGAAAAGAACGATGGCGCCCTCAAAGGAGCCAGCTAGTTTCTTTTTTTGACACTTGACCTTTTAGGCGGTTTGGAAATTCTCCCCCCAAGTTCCCTTAAGGAAGGGAGGTGGTGAAGGAAGGGGCGTATGGAGTGGATGGAGGTCCCCAGCCAAGGCCCTTCCATCCGCAGCCAGGTGGGGAGCAGAGGGCCCCCTGACTGTGCCGCCTGGGGCCAGAGACCAGCCCCACAGCTTCTGAGGAGGAGCCAGCCAGTGCTCATGTGCTTCGCCCTGCACCCTCTCCCTCACTCTGGAGGCACCTGCCATCCCCTCTGCCAATGCTGCCAGAATTCTGGGGTACAATTCAGCTGGCTTCTCATTGGCTTTCTGCACAAATTCAGTAGTGCAAAGAAAGCTGAAAAGTGGCTTAACTTCTGTTCTCCTCCTCCTCTTCCCATCTATTTATTATCTATCTATTACCTATCTATCTATCATATATCTATCTTTTTTTTTTTTTTTTTTGAGATGGAGTCTTTCTCTGTTGCCAGGCTGGAGTGCAGTGGCGCATTCTCGGCTCACTGCAAACTCCGTCTCCTGGGTTCACACCATTCTTCCACCTCAGCCTCCCGAGTAGCTGGGACCAGAGGCGCGTGCCATCACGCCCGGCTAATTTTTGTATTTTTCGTAGAGACAGGGTTTCACCATGTTGGCCAGGATGGTCTCGATCTCTCGACCTCATGATCTATGTATCTTCAGATCCGCTCCACCCAGGATCCAACTGCCTCTTACCACTCCTGACCCTGGTTTGTTAGCAGCTCCATTTCCGATCCCAGCACAGTGCCTGGCTCCTCCTAGGGCTCAATACATGCTTGTTGAATGACTGCATGAATTAGTTGCTCATTTTATTTTATCATACTTCCAAGCATATATTTTATTATATCTCACTGTCTCTAATGCAAGTTCTGTTAGATGAGAGAATATTATCGTCTTTTTTTTTTTTTTTTTTTTTAGACTAAGTCTTGCTCTTTCCCCAGGCTGGAGTGCAGTGATGCAATCTCGGCTCACTGCAACCTCTGCCTCCCTGGTTCAAGCAATGCCCTTGCCTCAGCCTCCCGAGTAGCTGGGAGTACAGGCGCCTGCCGCCATGCCCAGCTAATTTTTGTATCTTTGTAGAGACGGGGTTTCGCCATGTTGGCCAGGATGGTTACTTTTGCTTTGCGAGTAGAGAGGATAAGAAGGCATTGGTTCAGGGAGGAGCAGAGGAGGAGAGGGATTGCAACCCTCTATACATTGCCACGACCAGCTGCTGAAGGACGGGAGGGCCTGGGTACTGCTGGGGTTGAGGAAAGGTCTGGATTAGCGAGAAGGTAGGTCAGACAGAGAGCAAACGGATTATATGAAGGGATGGGGAAGAAACCAGAAGGGTGGAGGGCAGTAGGGCACGGAGACTTTAGACTTACTCTTCAGCTTTGAAATGTAATTTTTCTGTTGGAAGGACCGTTACTTATTCCATGTCATCTGTCTTAGTCCATTTATTATGGAATTTTATCTATGCCAGTATTATTAGGGCTGTACATTTCATCTCATAGACAAAGTGACTTCCTTTCTGAGCTTCGCATTTGTATTTCTTAGCTCATGAAGGTTATTCTCGGAGTGTTGGTTTTCGGGGTAATCAACAATAACTTGGAATGAGACAGACTGGGAGACCAGTGCCAGATCCGTCGTGAACTAGCTTTGGGATCTAAGGTGACGTAACCTCTCTTAGCCTCAGTTTCTCATTCCAGAGTCTCTCCTGCTTCATAATCATGTGCCCTCTCCCTTCCTTCCCTCAATGCAGATGGCTTTACTATACTGTTCTTAGAAAAGTTTAGCTATTTCACACTAAGTTGTGAATGACTGATAGTCTCTCAACCTTGTGCAGAAAACCACCATTTTGTAAAGAGGACGCTCATGGCATAGAGAAAATTTCAGTTGGCAGGGTCGGGAGCAGTGAGATGGGATGAGGGAACTCTAGTTTGGGTCCAGAAGACAGACAGCCACCCCACTAGGAGCTGTGGGTTCATGAAAACAGGTGCAAGAACAGCACGTGCTGCTCTGGGGATGAAATCGTGGCCCTGAGCCTCCGCTCGGTTCTGGGCTGTGGGCTGAGCGCCTTGTCTCACTCGTGCTTGTGCTGACCTGGAGGGCTCTTGTCACTGCCTTAATGCCGCGGATCCTTCATTCATTCATTCATTCATTCCCATGACCAATGCTTACCCATCGTCTGCTATGTCCAGGCATGCTTCTTGGTGCATGGGATTCAGCTACAAGGAAGTCAGCAGGAAGAGAAAGGCCACATACGGACTCACATAGATCGTGTAATTTCAAGTCCTGGTCAATGCTGTGAGCGAAGAAAAACGGGGTGGGGACAGTGGGTAGGAAAGAGGAGGGTGATCTTTTCTATTGGATGTTATCAGTCAAGACGTCCTGGAGGAGGTGCCGTGTTGAGTGGAAAACTGAAGAAAGAAGGCAGCAGAGAGGCGAAGGAATTTGCCCGGGAGAACTCAGCGAGTTAAAGAACAGATTAAACCCCATTTTAAAAAACATCTTGTTTTGAAAAATTTCGAACATTTACAAAAGCACACAGAATAGCGTAAGGAACCTCCCGTAGTCAACAGCAAGTTCAATAATGACCAATTCAAGAACACTCTCATTTCATATCTACACCACCCCCTTCTCTCCACTCATCTTGTTTTGAAGTAAAACTAGATATCATATCATTTAATCTGTGTTTTAAACAGTCACGGTACCACGATCACACCTCAGATAAATGACGACCCCTTCACTTCATCAAATACCCAATCAGTGTTCAGATTTCTAAGTGGCCTGTCAGTTTTATAGTTTAAAAGATTATTTGCAGTTTGTTTGAATCAGAATGTAAGGTCTTCACACTATGACTGTCTTTCTTTATGGTAAAATATACAGAACATGTAGGTTGGTACAAAAATAATTATAGTTTTTGCTATTTAAAAAGTAGCACCTGCCGGGCACAGTGGCTCATGCCTCTAATCCTAACACTTTGGTAGGCCAAGGCAGGCAGATCACAAGGTCAGGAGTTTGAGACCACCCTGGGCAACACGGTGAAACCTGTCTCTACTAAAATACAAATAACTAGCTAGGCATGGTGGCGGACACCTGTAATCTCAGCTACTCGGGAGGCTGAGGCAGGAGAATCACTTAAACCTGGGAGGCAGAGGTTGCAGTGAGCTGAGATTGTGCCACTGCACTCCAGCCTGGTTGACAGAGTGAGACTCTGTCTCCAAAAAAAAGTAGCACCAACCTATAAAATTTTTTGCACCAACTTTTGTACCAACCTATAAAATTTACATTTTAACCCCCCCTTTTTTCTGAGATGGAGCTTCACTCTTATTGCCCAGGCTGGAGTGCCATGACACAATCTTGGCAACCTCCACCTCCCAGGTTCAAGCGATTCTCCTGCCTCAGCCTCTGGAGTAGCTGGGATTACAGGCACGCGCCACCACACCCAGCTAATTGTTTGGTATTTTAGTAGAGATAGGGTGTCACCATGTTGGCCAGACTGGTCTCAAACTCCTGACCTCAGGTGACCCACCCGCCTTGGCCTCTCAAAGTACTCGGATTACAGAGGTGGCCACTGCGCCCAGCCTGTTTTAACCTTTTAGTACATTTATGTACATTCCCATTTTAACCTTTAAATGTATTTATTTACATTGTTGTTCAGGCGTCGTCCACAGAAGCCTTCTCATCTTCCCAAACTGAAACTCGGTTCCCACTAACCCTCATTCTCATCTCCCCCAGCTCCCGACAACCACCCTCCACTTTCTGTCTCTATGAGTCAACTACTCTAGGGTCCTGATCTAAACAGAATCACATAATATTTGTCCTTTTGTGAGCGACTGGCTTATTTCGCTTAGGATAGTGTCTTTGAGGTCCATTCATGTTGGAGCGTGGGCCGGAATTTGCTTCTTTTGAGGATGAAGAATCTTCCCCTACATGGAGGACACGCATCTTGTCTGTCCATTCATCCACCCGCGAACACTGCTGGCGTGTCTTTAAAGTCTTTTCATCTAGGGCTTCTGCCTCCTTCTCTATTTTCTTGCAACATGCTGTTGGGGAAAGCAGGTCACCGTCCTACAGTTGTTCACGTGTGCGGGGCGGCGTCTGTGGCCCTGTCCCTGCTGCGGTGTTTGCTGTGCTCTCCCCTCTGTCTGTCCTTGAATTGGCCATTGGCTTTAGAGCTTTGATTTAATACAGATTCAATGGTTTGTTGTGTTTTTTTTCAAGACTCCTTTAAAGATGGTGTTAAGTTCTTCCATCAGGGGGCACATGCCTGGCTCTCTCTCTTTCTTTCTTTTTTTCTGGGGGGGGGGGAGGTTTGAGACAGAGCCTCACTCTGTTGCCCAGGCTGGAGTGTAGTGGCATGATCTTGACTCACTGCAACCTCTGCCTCCCAGGTTCAAGCCATTCTCCTGCCTTAGCCTCCTGAGTAGCTGGGATTACAAGGGCCTGCCACCACACCAGGCTAATGTTTTGTATTTTTAGTAGAAGCAGGGTTTTATCATGTTGGCCAGGCTGGTTTCAATCTCCTCACCTCAAGTGATCCACCCACCTTGGCCTTCCAAAGTGCTGGGATTACAGGTGTGAGCCACTGCGCCCAGCCCTGGCTGTCTTTCTTTCTGTGATGTTAGCATCCTAATGCCCAATACCTAGATCATGAACTCATTAGCTGGGAATTCGAGGTGTCCTATGATGTCATTCTTTAATCACTTCTCAGCTGAAACACTCCTTCTAGCAGCACTTCCCCTTGCCTACTTTTCAGTTCCTTGGCTAATTCAATTTTCACACCCGCAAAGCTTACGTGCTGTGTGAGCCTTGCTCTGTGTCCCCAGCGTTTACCGCCTGCCTGCTCTGTGCCTCTTGCTGGGGAGAAGTTCCCAACCCCATGGGTGGTCACATACCCATGGGACAGAAAAACAGGTACATGGGTGGATTTGTCCCAAAATGACCATGGGGGTAGAGGTATGATAAAATCCTGCGGGCGCACTTAGGGGACAGTGCCTCCTGGAAATGAAGGGTGCCTGGAAGAGGTGCCTGCATCTGGATGTGTCTGATCTCATGCAGAGGCTCAGCTGGCTGGTAGGGACCCTGGGGGCTGGGCCTGACGGCTCCCACTTTTAGACTTTCTAAGTTAAGTTTTTTGAAACTGAAAGCAGATAAAGCAGTCCTGACTCTATCATGGGTTCCCAGCGGCATGATCCAGCCAGCATCCTGGGGTTTGCTCCCATCTCCAGAACTTGGAGGAGTGCCAGGCTACAGCCTGGATGAGGCCACATCCGGGGCTCCGGTGGGAGTGACAAAGACTTCAGAGGCAGCAAAAGGAAGGGTTGTGAGCCTGGAAGGCCCTCAGCACTGCATGTGGTTGCTGCCTCTGCCTCTCACCAGTCGGAGATGTGAGGGGCTCCCTAACCTCTCAGGGGCTGTTTTCCCATCTGCTGTGTGAGCTTTCATTCTGCACGTGGCTGCATTCTTTTTCCCCAAGGCGCCCCAAGCATCACAATTACTTAGGTCTTTTCCTCCTATGGTGAACTTCCTGTCCCATCAGCCACCTCATCCAACAGCGTTTGCCTGTTCCAGGGCCATGAGCATCGAGTTCTTCTAACGAATCTGCGATCCCACTGGGGTCTTGATGTGAAATTCCCCAGCTCTGCTAAAATTGAGGTCAGTAAGGGAGGCCATTCTTGGAGGTCATGCGGCTCAGCTTCTTCGTCTCATGAGTGGGGTCTCAGCAGGAAAGAGGTGATGAAGGGAGTGTATTTGTTCAAATAATAAAAAGAAGAAGAAAATAATACATTACTGTTGAGAGTGTGACACCTTTCATTTTAAACAGTTTCCATGAATGAGTCGGTGGGAATCCTGATGGGGTGGAGGCCAAGCCTGTGACTTTCCCTGGCTGTCGTCTTTGTTTAGATGGTGGTCTCTCCAAGGGCAGTGGCCAAGGGCACTGTGTGTTTTATCACCTCCCACGTCTTTTATCATATCCAGCACAGGGGGTGCACTGAAAGTCTAGGGGTTTTGGATGTGTGAAGAAGACACTAAACCCTCCTGCCTGTCCTTTCCAGACCCCCTCAAGCCCCGGCCTGGCTGCCATACCCCCACCCCGGGAGCTCCTTCTGTAGCTGAGTGCATGCTCCTGGAAAGCAAAGGCTGTGTCCTGCTCAGGGGCAGGACAAGGGGTGAACAGAGTGGCAAGCACAGGAATTGGTGACTACCCTAGGGTCAGAGGGCAAGGAGAGGGTGCTGCGGCTCCAGGAGGCTGGGAGAGCTAGAGCTGGGGCCTGTCGTACAGAAGCCTGGCTGCTGCTGGACCTACTCCTGATGGGGTGGAGAGTAAATTCTAGAACCTTCTCTCCTCCCTTTCTCCAGGCTCCTCCTTGTGCCTCCCCTTGGCTGAGCCCAGCTGGAAGCCAGAGGCCAAGGGAGCCAGGGATGTCATCCTTGGGGTCAGCCTGCTGGGGCCAGAGAATGGATGAAACTGGGACCAAGAGGGCAGAGCCACAGCTGGAAGGACAGCTGAGTGTCAGAAAACACAGAGGGCAGATGTGCCGGCCCCAAGTCCCACCCAGCCCAGGGCCCAGCCTGCTAGCTGGTCAAGAAAAATGCAAGTTTCCTTCAAGTGGCAAACAGAAGAAGCAGCAAGGAGGTTGATGGTAAGGAGGCAGGAGCCGGGGCGAGTCTGATCTGCGCCTCCTTGGGCAGGCCCCACCCTTCAGGCCTCTGTTTCCTCCTCGCCAGGGTGAAGGCCTTGGAAGAGATCTCGCCGCCCGGACTCCACAGGAACCCACGACTCATTTTGCTCATTAGATTCCATGTGGATCTCCGATCTGCAGATGCCAGGCTCACATTCAGAAGGCATGTTTGTGAACGAAATGGGCGGTTTGCCCTCTCCAGACACTGGCACTCTGACCAGGCCACTTAAATGCAGGAGAAGACACAGAGGAAAATGAAGTGAGTCCCCTGAGATGTGTCCTCAGCCAGGGCCTGGGTATCAGCAGCTGTGGGGTCCCCCGGGAATGTGGGGACCAAGCTGAATCGTGAATAGCCCTGTAGGAAGATGGATTAAGATGTCACGCAGGTCCCAGGCTGTCAAATCTGAACTCTGCTTACTAAGGGAAACCTTTGCCCTTCAGCTTGCTTCATGCAGTGGGAACTTGGGGGCTCAGGGGACCTGGAGCTTCCTCCCTCAGTCCAGGGCACCACCCCACGTGCACTCCAGTGCTAGATTCACTGGCCAGAGGAAAATCATTTTGGAAATCTGAGGACAGGTGTGGCGCCCTGGTGTGAATTTCAGCCATGCCACTTACCAGCTACAAGATCTGGAGCAGGTATCTCAGTGGCCTTGTGCCTCTGTTCCCTTCCCTGTGAAATAGGCTTTGGTAAGGAGTGAGTCAATCAGGAAGCTGGCTTGCTTATCCATCTTTGGTGCCTGAAGTGTTAGTCCTCTCCTCTCTGATCTCCCTTTCCTGGGGAAGTCTTCCCAGATCCACCACACTAGGCCAATGTCCTATTCTGTTTCCTTGTCACCTGCCTGTCTCCCAGCAGGCTGCCTGCTCCTCAAGGGCATGGGTGCATTTGGTTCATGTGGATACCAAGCTGAATCTTTATCCTCCATCCCAGCACAGGCCAGGCATGGGGCATGGTGCTTCCTCCACTGGGGCTTCCAGAAGGTTCTCCAAGATATGAACCAGGGTGTGGCTTGTGGTCACCAGCTATAGTGAAGGGTGTACCAAGTGACTCTGGGCCATGTTTTTTATCTGCGGGCTGCTCCCTCACTCACTCCTATTTTTTCCATCAATCATTTTATTCCACAAAGGTTCACCTAGCGTCTCGAAGGCACCAGGGAGCACAGGATAAGGGGAGAACTCCTGGGGGGCAGAGAATGAAGGAGAGAGAGAATGAGAGAGAATATCAATGAGCCATATAAACAAGTCACTCCCCTGAAGAGGGCTGAGGGGGCAAGAAGGGGCCTCTTACCTCCATGGGGGGCACTGAGACAGGAATTCCCCAAGGAAAGCCCAGGAGAAGCTGAGAGCCCAGGCTTTGAGAGAAGAAAGGAGCTTAGAAACTGTCCGCTGTGACTCTCCATGGGGAAGGGAGGAACCGGGAGGCCAGGGACACTCAAGGCCCTGAGTGCAGTCCTGTGACTTCCTCTCCGGGGTTTTGTGTGCCTATTTGTCTCTGTATGTCAGAGATATGTGGCAAGAGAGATGGAGTTCACGTGGTGGCTGCCAGAGGCCTCCCAAAGAGCCCGTTGAGAGACTGCCCAGCTGTAACATGACAGGTAAGCAAATACTGCTTGAGGGGGACCTTTGGCCCCCACTTTCTGGACATGCCCTTGTCAGCCTCCATCTTCATATCTAGACAGCTGTAGGGAGTTTATCTTTACTTTCAAAAGCAACTTGCCATTTAAAGAAATAAGATGAAGTGAGTCTTATCTTACATAGGGAAGTGCTTTCTAATTGAATGCGATTCCTGGAGCTGATAAGGGATTATTGTCAGGTTCTCAATTTCCTGTCCTTTTTCTGACTTCTGTGTCTTGGGTGTGTTGGAGTCTTCATAGCTGACATGCTCAAAAGTACTTCCCACCTCTCTGACAGGAATGCACAGTTTGTAAAGCATCTCCTGATGTGTGCTCTTGTTTGAGTCTCACAGCTGTGAAGTGAGAGGAACAAGGAAGAGGATACCCATTTTGCAGATCAGGAAACTGAGGCACAGTGAAGTCTGGGAACCTTCCCAAGGTCACACAGCTGGGGTGACGGGCAGAGGCTGGTTTTCCTTCGATCCCCCAAAGCCCTGGAAATTGGACCTTCGAGATGTCCCAGATTTCAACCCTGGTGCTTGGGCATCAATGCAAAGCTGTTCAGCCAGTAAAATCCAAAAACTAAATGTGGCTATTCCAAAAGTGAACACCTGGGAAACCTCAGGGGCTTAGCTTCAAAGTGAATGCAAAGAAACAAAACCATTAAGCTACTATCAGAAATAGATGTTGGAAACAGACGTTAGAAATAGATGTTGGAAATAGTTGCTCAGTGCCGCAAAGGAAAGTTAGCACTGAGACAAAGGATCTTTCAGCAATGCAATTTTTACCTCCTGGGCTGCAGGAGGGATATCTTCGCTAGCCATCTTGCCACAAGAGTACAATGAACAAAGGAAAACACACAAATTTATCCCTTACGCATTTAGGGTCGTCCTTACTGCTGTGTCTGATCTCCATTGGTTGGAGCCAGACCTCACAATCTAAACTAAAACCCGATTGACTACCAACTTAAAATTTTCTTTATTTTTTTTCTTTGAGAGAGTCTCACTCTGTCACCAGGCTGGCGTGCAGTGGTGTGATCCCAACTCACTGCAACCTCTGCCTCCTGGGTTCAAGCAATTCCCCTGCCTCAATCTCCCAAGTAGCTGGGACTACAGGTGCATGCCACCACTCCCAGCTAATTTTTGTATTTTTAGTAGAGATGGGGGTTCACCATGTTGGCCAGGATGGTCTTGATCTCTTGACCTTGTGATCCACCCTCCTTGGCCTCCCAAAGTGCTAGAATTACAGCTGTGAGCCACCGCACCCAGCCCACAACTTAAACTTTTCTAAACAGGTAAAAGCAATGGAGAGCTGGAAAATACCTATGAGCACATCCAGCACAGATATCTTGGTAAAGGACAAGAACATAGAATGTGCTACATGTCTGTAAGCATGGCACATCTAACAGCTACATGGGATAGGGCTTCACAAAGTTATTAGCACATTTATTCTTTAACAAGAAAGAAAACTTTAAAAAGGAACTTCTCTGCTTCCCACAGACACTGTTAGTTCTGTTGTGTTCAAAACAGTTTTAGAGAAGTTGTGATCACTTTAAGAAGATGCCTACTGCAGGTGCCTAATAGGACACGTAGCATCACAGAAACAGCCACTGCTTTTGTGAGGAGCAAGGCTGAATGTTAATTGAGCATCAGTTCTGGCTCAGGCTTGAAGTTTCCAAGATCCTGCCTGGAACGCTAGGATAATCAAATATCCTTACATATATGCCTGGTGCCTAACGAAGCCTGGCACAGCAGAGAGAAAGAGACATATTTTAAATAACATTTTTCTGCTTATAAAAATTAATATATATGTATTTGAATGAATTTGGAAAATAACAAAAAATAAAGTGACAAAAACACATGGAATTCTGCCAATAAGAAATGTTTATTTTCAACATTTTGACATTTATCCGTATGCATCCAGGCTTTTAAAAACATGAGATCATAGTGTATGTGATGATTTTTAACAGCGTTTCTCATTCAACATGTAGTATCGACGTGCTATTTCATAGGGGCAAGATAGCATGTTGGTTAAGATAATGGATTCTGGAACAGTCTCTCAAGCTGTGGGCAAGTTCTTAATCTCTTTGTGCCTCCATTTCTTCCTAAATCCAACGTGGATAAGAGCAGCGCCTTTCTTACATTCTCGTAGGAGTAAACCAACTAAATGCGCGAAGTGCTTAGAACAGGGCCTGGCGTAGAGCAAGTTTTCACTAACTATTTGATGTTACTGTTCCTTCAGCACAATTATTTAAGCCTCCCCCGCTCAGCCCCACTGCTCACTTTGCACTGGGCATTTTTCATGGTCTTTTCACACATGTCACATCGAATCTCCAAATGATGCCAAGAAATTGATATTGCCTCCATTTCACAGATGTTAAAACTGAAACTTGAAGCAGACAAGTCACTTGCCAAGTCATGTGGGGATCAGCAAAGCCAGGATCAAACCCCTCCGGGTCCTGTATGACCCCCAGGTCCTCGGACTGTGACCAGACCACCCTGCTCCTGATCTTAGCTCTGAGCAAACCAGATCGGCACTGAGGATGCTGCCATTGATTTGTCTGCCATTGATTGTTGCTGCTTCCTAGGGCTGGGTATGCAGGGAAGGAGGTCTTTTCAGTCCATTATTAAACCGCCACACACCGCCAATCATTTTAAACCGGCTGCTGCCTCTCCCTAAAGCTTCCTTAGTCAGCTGGGACTGAGATTCTTCCAGGAGCAACCCTTCCTCCAGTGCCTGGTAGATTCCCAGCATTCCATAAATGCTTGAACGACTGAGCCGAAACTTTACACAGGAGTTGGTTTACTCCTACAGGAGTGTAAGAAAGGTGCGTCTCTTGTCCCCATTTTATTTAGGAAGAAATGGAGGCACAAAGGGATTAAGAACTTGCCCTCGGCTTGAGAGATTATTCCAAAATTCATCATCTTTATTTTTTTACTTTGGGAATGAAAGCAAAACCCAAGAAAGACAAAGAAAGGAAACGAGGTATTTCATTAGAGAAGACTTGGAAACTACCACCCCAAGTAGTACCTAGTAGAAGTGAGAGGAGGAGGAGTCCCATGGTAAATTGGAAAAAGCCTTGGTCTGGGGCCAGGCCAACCTTAGTTCCAATCCCTGTGTGACCTTGAGTGTCCCTCAGCCTCCTCTGTACAGTGGGGACAAGGCTGCAGTGAGGACAATGGGAGAGAATGTGTCTAGAGTGTCTAGCATGTGCTGGGCATGAGTTTAGACTTTTTTTTTTCTTTTTCTTTTTGAGACGGAGTCTTGCTCTGCCACCCAAACTGGAGTGCAGTGGCACAATCTCGGCTCATTAGAAACTCTGCCTCCCAGGTTCAAGTGATTCTCCTGCCTCAGCCTCCTGAGTAACTGGGACTACAGGTGCCCGACACCACACCAGGCTAATTTTTGTATTTTTAGTAGAGATGGGGTTTCACCATGTCAGCCAGGCTAGTCTTGAAATCCCAAAGTGCTGGGATTATAAGCGTGAGCCACTGCACCTGGTCGAGTTTAGACTCTTAAGAGCAGAAGCCCTGTTTTCTGTGTTATAGAAATTGGTGCCATTAATTTCTAGTAGAGTATTGGGCACACTGCAGGCATGAGGAAATGTTACTGGACAAATGAATACTTAACAAATAAATGTTAGTTTCTCCCTCTCTACCATTCTACACAGGTTCCAGGGGGCAGTTAGGAGGATGCTAGGTGAGGGAGTGGGAAGTCGGGGGAGGCGATGGTAGAATGAGAGAGAAGCAGTGTAAGGAGTAGCAATGGGTGCAGGAACCAGAACCAGCACGCCAGAGTTCCAGTTTCAGCTCTGCTACTGGCAAGCTCTCCAACTGTAGGCAAGTTGCCTCATCTCTTGGGGTCTCAATATCCTTATGAGGTAATAAGGACAATGGTAGTACTTAACGCACAGTGTTGTCAGAATACAAGAGCTTTAAACTTATAAAACACTCAGCATAGAGTCTGGCACAAATGAAGCACTCAATTAATGTAAATTATCATCATCATTATCAAAACATTTTATTAATTAAAAGAAAGAAGTTAGGTATTGTTGGGTAATAAACCACCCTAAACTCACGGGCTTAAAACCACAACCATCTTATATATTCATGTATATCCATTAGATGTAGCTTAGCTCTGCAGGGTGGTTTTCTGCTGGTCTCACTCAGGTTATTCATCAGATAGTTCTACCTACTGGGGCTGAGTAGTCTAGGAGGGCTTCATGTCTGGCCATTGGTGCTAGCTATCAGTTGACTGGTCTTTTCAGCTAAAATGCTCATCTCTGCTCCATATGGCCTCTCAGCCTCCAGAAACTAGCTGAGGTTTCTGCATATGGTGGTCTAAAGGCTTGATTCCAAAAGAGAGAGCAGGAGCCTCAAGGTCTCCTGGGGCCCAGGCTCAAATCTCCCACAATGTCACTTCTGAATCTTTCTATTGGTCCAAGCATGTGGCAAGGCCAGTCCAAGGTGTGGAGAACCAGACTGCACCTCTTGCTAGGAGGGGCAGGGGAGTCGCACTGCAAATGAATGGGCACACAGAGGTCGGGGAGATTCTTGCAACGGGCTTTGCAAACAGTCCTTCACTGGCAGGAACTGACATTTTTGAGGCCCTGATTACTTACCAGGCACTTCAGCTTCCACAGACCTTATCCACACGGCAAAATGGTGAGGCAAGAACTTCACTGTCACCAGGAAAAGTATATTCAGGCCAAGTCTGCAAAGCTATTAAGACATCGGAGATGGTGGGATTGAGGCTGCAGATCAGGGCCTGGGGGAAGGGCACCTGGTTTCTTTCTGTCAGTGAGAATTACAGGATTCTAGGAAAACCATAATGCTATAATGAGTTACAGATAAGAAGTAAGATTTCTATCATGCGTGTCAACTGAATGATGAGGTTCATACATTTGGAAGGGAGAGCTTTATTTCTCACAAAGGATTGCAGCCTGCAGGTGGCCATTCTGGCAGGCTAGGGAGCATAACCTCTAGCCAGAAGCCAGGAACAGACACTTCCAGGGAGGGGCAAAGAAAACAGAAATGTTTGCTGAGTTGGGTGGCTAAATATACGTACTCAATTAGATGTGGGAGGAGTCATAAATATTTATGAAAGGAAACATACACATGTGCAATTGAGCTTCATGCTTTTCCATAGGACCCACATTCAAAAGTGGCAGCATTAGTGTGATCTGAGGGTGTTGAAAACCCTCTCTGCATGTTCTCTGTGGACTGGCTGGGACAACTGCATGGTTGGTGGGCTGTTAGCACTGCTGAAGCAGTAAGGACTAACAGAGCCAAATTCTGGAGGGGGGAGGTCTTCTGAGGGTCAGCGCTGCTCTCCTGTTGGGCTTGTCTACAGTCTGGGGACAGGGCTGAGCGCCCAGGCCTGGTTCAGTGCAGTGACCACTGATGGGGATGGAGAGACACATTAGAGACTTGAGGGGCTTCAAAGGCCAGGGTGGGTTCCTCCTCCAGGTGTTTGCCACATTCTAAAGCTGTGCAGGTTGGGGAGTAGGAAAGGGAATGAGAAAGGCTCTGAACAGCAGAGCAGAGTTTTCCGTAGTCTAGATTCCCACAAGAAAAGGATCAGTGTTGAGGCTCTGCCAGAGAACCCCTCAGTGAGCACACTGAGCCCCAACCTGGCTACTACTGATATTTGACCTTGTGCCCTCAAAGCCAAGGGTGAGATTCAAGTGGAGGATGACTTCTTGTGGTTTAGGAAGACCATTTTGAATCCCTGTGGGGAAAGGATTGCAGGAGATGGGAAACCAGTGGAGAGGGGACAGTGACAGAGAAATGTTGCCTGGTTGTAGACAATGGCTGATGGGCCAAATGGTATCTTTTTTTTTTTGGAGATAGAGTTTCTCTCTTATTGCCCAGGCTGTAGTGCAATGGCGTGATCAGGGCTCACTACAACCTTCACCTCCTGGGTTCAAGAGATCCCTCTCAAGTAGCTGGGATTATAGGCGCCTGCCACCATGCCCTGCTAATTTTTTATATCGTTAGTAGAGGCAGGGTTTTACCATGTTGGCCAGACTGGTCTTGAACTCCCGACCTCAGGTGAACTGCCTGCCTTGGCCTCCCAAAGTGCTGGGATTACAGGCGTGAGCCACTGTGACTGGCCCCCTATTTCTTTCATAAATCAAAAAAGCAGAGAAGCATGAGCAGACAGAGGAAGGCACGCTACTTGATGGAGAGGCCATCTGTCACAGCAGCAAACCTGGGAAGATTAAGGGAAAGCAAAGGCGGAAAAGCAGCATCATTTGTCTTAAATGATAAAAAGAAAACTGACATCACGTTATGAAAGGAGTTTGATAGGTCTTGCAATGAGAGAGAATTTGTCTTGATTAGTGTGATATTAAGTGGAATTAAAACTGAGGATCAGTTCAAATCAAACTGAAGAAAAGGTTATCTGAGACTTGGGGATGAATCGGCTCAACCATCTTATTTGAGGAAACTGAGGCCCGGGGAGAAAAAATGACCTGTTCAAGGGACCTGGGAAACTGATTACAACACCACCTAACGTTGCTTCTTATTCAGTGGCGGGAAGGCTTGTCTTTCCCCACCCTGGGCCACCTGCTTAGATCCGGGGGCCCCTCCTTCTGTGACCCTTGGGTCCCACTAAGTGCACTATCATAGTTAACTTGTTGGAGGGGGCTATTGAACAGAGAGCCCCTCAGTGACAAAGACTGTGTGATTCTCCTAATTCCTCTTATGGTCTCTTCCACCCATGAGTTATTTAGAAGGATATTTTCAAATTCTTCATATGTGGGGTTTTCCTTATTTTCCTATTATTTATGTTTGAATTCCATTATAACCAGAGAATATGGTTCATATACTTCCCTTTTTTTTTTTTTTTCTACTTGTTGGGGCTTGCTCTGTTTCCAAGATTATAAACGCATTTTGCAAATGTTCCATGTAAAAGTTTGGAAATATTATGTATTTGATTATTATGGCTCCAGACTTCCATATATGCCCATTACATGAAATTTGCTCATTGCGGTCTTTGAATTTTCTGTCTCCTCACTGGTACGTTTGTGTGCCTGATCTGTCAAGTTCTGAGGAAGATGTGTTTAAATATCCAACTACGGTGGCAGACTTAACGATCTCTCTTCCTAATTTTCTTAAGTTTTGCCTTATATATTTTGAGGCTACATTATTACTATTTAGTGCATATAAGTCTAGTATTGTTCTATTGCACTATGAATCTTTGTTTTATAATTAGGTAGTAACCGTTACTATATTCAACAGTGCTTTGGAGTCTATTTTGTTTCGTGTCAGCGTGGCTATTCTGAGTTTCTTGCTCTAGTATTTGCTTAGCACACTTTTCCCCATTCTTTTACAGTCAATTCTTCTCTGTCTTTACACTTTCAGTATGTCTCTGTTAACAGCACATAGGTGTATTTTAAATGTTTTAAGCTTAGATCAATCCTTGTCTTTTAGATGGAAAGTTAGTCCTTTATAATTGTTATGATAACTGACATATATATCATAACATGTATATTATAATGGATAAATATATGTATTTACCTGTCATCTTGCTGTGCACTTACTGTTTACCCTGCCTTTATTATGCTTCTAATGTTTTCCTTTTCTTGCTTTATATGAAACTGATTAAGTTTTCTTTGTTCTGCCTTTCACCCAAGGTATACGTTGTATTTCTATTATTTGGTGGCTACCCTTTCAAGTTTCAATGTGCATTCTTGGCTTGGTATCTCTAACTTCCTCATGCACGCAGAATCCTAAGAAGGCTTTCCATCTATTATATTGCCCAGGAATATATTTTTATTCTATTTTTACACCTTTCACATTAACCACTATTATTATTTTATGTAGTTAATACTTTTTTAGATTTACCAGTTTCTTTTTTACTTTTTTAATTGTCCTTTAAGTTCTGGGGTACATGTGCAGAACATGCAGGTTTGTTACATAGGTACACACGTACCGTAGTGGTTGACTGCATCCATCACCCCGCCATCTGCATTAGGTATTTCTCCTAATGCTATCCCTCCCCTAGCCCCCTAATCTCTGACAGTCCCCAGTGTATGATGTTCCCCTTCCTGTGTCCATGTGCTCTCATTGTTTAACTCCCACTCATGAGTGAGAACATGCTTGTTTGGTTTTCTGTTCTTGTGTTAGTTTGCTGAGAATGATGGTTTCCAGCTTCATCCATGTCCCTGCAAAGGACATGTGAACTCATCCTTTTTTATGGCTGTATAGTATTCCATAGTATATATGTGCCACATTTTCTTTAACCAGTCTATCATTGATGGGCATTTGGGTTGGTTCCAAGTCTTTGCTATCGTGAACAGTGCTGCAATAAACATATGTGTGCATGTGTCTTTATGATAAAATGATTTATAATTCTTTGGGTATCTATCCAGTAATGGGATTTCTTGGTCTAATGGTATTTCTGGTTCTGGATACTTGAGGAATTGACACTCTGTCTTCCACAGTGGTTGAACTAATTTGCACTTTCACCAACAGTTTAAAAGATTTGCCAGTTTCTTTACTTGCCATTCTTTCTTGTACTTTTTTTTCTTTTGAGTTTAGTTTAGTTCTCCCTGGAGCACATTCCTTTCTAGTATTCTTTTAGCAAGGCATTTAGTGGTAAAAAACCTCTCAGTCTTTGCCTGAGAATGTCATTTTTTTTTTTTATGGTTAGGGGATCATTTAGTTAAATATAGAATTCTAGATCCTCTATTATTTCTTTTTGGTGATATGACAGTGTTATTCCACTGGCTTCTGGCTTTCACCAAGAAGCCTGTTATTGGTGTAACTGCCATGTACTTTTAGGTAATCTATTTCTCTCTCTCTGGTTGCTTTTAGCATCTTCTACTTGTCTTTGTGATTCTAGAGTTCTGCTACAAGACGTATATTCATTTGTATCTATCCTACTTGGGATTTATGATTTCAGAATCTGAGAATTTGTATCTTTCAGCATTTCTGAAAAATTCTGTTATTATGTATTTGACTATTACACCTTCAACCCCTTGTCTTTTCTTTCCTTCTGAAACTCCTATTAACAGTTTTTGGCTCAACTTTTTCCTTAGTGGCTCATAACTCTATCTTTCTGTCTTTCTAAGCTGTATTCTAGGTAATTTCATCAGATGAATCTCTGAAACTCATTTTTTATTTTTTTCTGTAGTATGAAGACTCTGTAGCCAGGCCATTGGACCTACCAAAATAACCTAAAATTATTTTCAGGTTTAATGAGTCAATGTAGATAAAGCTCTTCGGGTTGTACTGGCCCATTGTACGTGCTGTGTCCATGTTGGTTAGGTATTGTTTTCATTCTTTCACGAATCCACTTTGTGGTCTCTATTCGACAGTTCTACTGTCTGATGCTCTTGGGGGAACTTAACTTTCCTGACAAATGCACCTTGCATCTTCATTCATGGAGGGTTGTTTTCTTGGGTGTTTTGGAATCTTCACCTCTGGGGCTTTGTCTATAGGAATCTGGTGCGTCTCAATATCAGCCCCGAGGATATCACAGGCTCAAGGGTATCAGGTGCATTCTTGGCCCAGTCGTGTCAAGGATATTTCTGGCCAGGGGTACACTGATTAGGGCACCTTTTCATATTCATTTATTGACTGGAGGTTTCTGGGCCATTCCACTGACATAAGTTGAACCCAAAATTCCCAGAAGATATTTGGCTGTGGTTACATCTTCTCAAGGATGGCTTTGTTCTCCTGACCCAGAACTCAGGACAGACTTCCTCTCTGTCTCCTAATTCCCCCTGTCACTGAGGGACCAGGACAGACTTCCTCTCTGTCTCCTAATTCCCCCTGTCACTGAGGGACCAGGACAGACTTCCTCTCTGTCTCCTAATTCCCCCTGTCACTGAGGGGCCAGGACAGACTTCCTCTCTGTCTCCTAATTCCCCCTGTTACTCAGGGACCAGGACAGACTTCCTCTCTGTCTCCTAATTCCCCCTGTTACTCAGGGACCAGGACAGACTTCCTCTCTGTCTCCTAATTCCCCCTGTCACTGAGGGGCCAGGACAGACTTCCTCTCTGTCTCCTAATTCCCCCTGTCACTGAGGGACCAGGACAGACTTCCTCTCTGTCTCCTAATCCCCCCTGTTACTCAGGGACCAGGACAGACTTCCTCTCTGTCTGTTACTGAGGAGACAGCCCTCCCAGGCCTTGGGTTTGTTCCAGTTCCCCGACTCCCGTCTGCACCCACATCAAATGGCATCCCCTGGTTTACAGAGGCTAGGGCAGCCTTCCAGGGGTGGCAGTGGGATCATTGCTCATGTGCATTTTCCTTCTGTGACCTGTAAGATCCTCTTCCTGTAGCAGAAACAATAAGGCCACCTTAACTGCTGCAATGACGAACCTGGAGCTTCCTGGGTGCAAAGGGGTGTTCTCAGCAGTTTGCATGTTTTAACTCATTTAGGCTTCATGGCAACTGTATCTGACACCAGCAACCACGTTTTACAGCTGGAGAAAGCAAACAATCAACCACATTTTACAGCCGGAGAAAGCAAACCAGCAACCACGTTTTACAGCCGGAGAAAGCAAACCAGCAACCACGTTTTACAGCCGGAGAAAGCAAACCAGCAACCACGTTTTACAGCCGGAGAAAGCAAACCAGCAACCACGTTTTACAGCCGGAGAAAGCAAACAATCAACCACATTTTACAGCCGGAGAAAGCAAACCAGCAACCACGTTTTACAGCCGGAGAAAGCAAACCAGCAACCACGTTTTACAGCCGGAGAAAGCAAACAATCAACCACATTTTACAGCCGGAGAAAGCAAACCAGCAACCACGTTTTACAGCCGGAGAAAGCAAACCAGCAACCACGTTTTACAGCCGGAGAAAGCAAACAATCAACCACATTTTACAGCCGGAGAAAGCAAACCAGCAACCACGTTTTACAGCCGGAGAAAGCAAACCAGCAACCACGTTTTACAGCCGGAGAAAGCAAACCAGCAACCACGTTTTACAGCCGGAGAAACTAAACCAGCAACCACGTTTTACAGCCGGAGAAACTAAACCAGCAACCACGTTTTACAGCCGGAGAAAGCAAACCAGCAACCACGTTTTACAGCCGGAGAAAGCAAACCATCAACCACGTTTTACAGCCGGAGAAACCAAACCAGCAACCACGTTTTACAGCCGGAGAAACTAAACCAGCAACCACGTTTTACAGCCGGAGACACTTAACCATCAACCATGTTTTACAGCTGGAGAAACTAAACCATCAACCAAGATTTACAGCCGGAGAAAGTAAATCAGCAACCACGCTTTACAGCCGGAGAAACTAAACCAGCAACCATGTTTTACAGGCAGAGAAACTAAACCAGCAACCACGTTTTACAGCCGGAGAAACTAAACCATCAACCACGTTTTACAGCCGGAGAAACCAAACCAGCAATCACGTTTTACAGCCGGAGAAACTAAAGCACAGAGCTGCTCAGAAACTTGCTTGAGGTCGCCCAGTCAGTAAAGCAGGGAGCTGGGATTTGAACCCAGGCAGTTTAGGGCCTCATTTCTGAGCTTAAGCCTATACCGGGCTGCCTCTCAGGCTATGGGAAGACATTTTACAGGATTTCTGGCCCATAAAAGTGAGTATGAGATAACAGCTATTGGCATTATTATTACAAATGCCATTGTTACTGGTGTTGCTGTTGTTATTTACAAGTAAACCCTGGTTCCAGGCCTCGGCAGCTCCTGGGCCAGGACAGCCAGACACAAACGGAAGGGAGGCTTGTGCTCCAGCCTGGTTTGGCTGGTGTGCAGTGCCTGTAGCTGGGCTGGGGCAGGTGGTTTGGAGCTAAGGAGAAAGCATGGGGGAAGAGCATGCCAGGGGTTGGTGTGGCCGGGATGGGGATACAGTGAGGAGCCCCAGGACACAGAGGGAAGGGGGGCAGGGGCCAGAGAGCGAAGGACACTTGAGCCAGACCAGCAAGCCTGGAGCTTCTCCTGCAGGGATGACAAGCCACACAAAGTCCTTTTGTGGAGGAGTGGAGCCTGATTTATTTAAAAAGCTAAACTCTGTGCTGAGTTTTCCAATAAAAGGAAGCTTGCAGAGGAATCTGCGAACAATGCTATCTGAGCAGGAAGAGTAACGACAGTGAGGACCTGGAAAGAGCTGATGTGTGTGTGGTGGTGGAGTTTCAGAACAGCCTGACACCCGCATCCCCCCGCCAAACACTGTCCACCTCCTCGCCTTGCCATGCAGCCATCTACTGTCCACAGCCACCCAGCGAGGTGTGCACCCCTTCTTGCGGATGAGACCGAGGTGCAGAGTGGCGCAGTGAATTGCCAGGGGCTGCCATGGAGCAGGAGTGCGTCCCAGCCTGTGTCTTTAAACCTATACCACACTGCTGCTCCAGTTTTACAAGGAACCAGTAGGCAAGTGGTTCTCGCTCACAGACACCCTTCTCTCTTTCTGCTTCTGCTCCCCTCTCTGTCATCTCTTCCTTCCCTCTCCTCTCCCTCTCTCCCCCTCCCCACCACAGGCTTGTCACCAGGATCCCCACATTGACTTTTATTCTATCTTGGAGGGGACTTCACCATCCCTGGCTCACTCACATGCCTCCCAGGGCTGCGCCAGTGCAGGACTTGGGAACAACATCCTTCAAGGGAGTCCAGGCCAGAGGGGACTTTGCTATTCCCAGCTGTTTCCCATAGGCACCCGAGCCCCACATGATCGTAGTCAAAACAGCTCCTGCCGAGCACACCCTTTCCCCCCAGCCCACTTAGTAGCAGACATCAGAGGGTCCCAGTTGGCTGAGTGCTAGTGTCAGGGACACAGGGATGAGCCACATAGCTCCAGCCCTCAGGGTCTCCAGCCACATGAGCAGGTGACTGGCGTGGAGTCTGGTGTGTGCCAGTGTGTGCTGGGAGAGCTCAGAGTCAGGGTCAGAAGTCAGCCCCACAGCAGCTGGGGAATATGGGAGTAGGGACAGGAGGTGGAGGCGGGAGCTGCTATTCATAGAGGCCGCAGCAAGAAAAGCCGCATCACAAAGTTCCATGAGCGGCAGACTCGGGACCTTGGATCTTTTCCCAGAATCAGCAGGGAGCCATCCAGAGTTTCTAAGTGGGGTGGTAACAAGCAAACACCGCGCTTGTGTTCCATGAAGCTGATTTTCAAGAGCACCCTTGACAAGGTGTTTTCACACACATCCCAGCATCTCATCCTTCCTCCACCGCCTATGAGAGAGGAGGGCGGCTAAGACGTCGTGTGGAAGAGAAGATCCAGTGGCAGAGAGGAGGCTTGCTGGGATTGCTCAGGATCCACGAGGCAGCGCCACGCTCACATCCAGGGCTCTGGCGTCTGGGTCCTGATCGCTGGTGCTGGGGGCAGCTCTTCCGAGGAGAAATTTGTTTACAAAAACTAAAAGGCAGACAGAAAATGATGACATTTAATATTAATGATAGCATGGTTTCTGCCACTTACTGAGTGCCTGCTGTATGCCAGGAGCTGCCCCACCATTATAAATGCACTATCTCATTTAAGCCCTATAAGAATTTGTGAAGCTAGCTGGTAATATTCTCCTCTGTGGAGAAGGAAACTGAGGTTCAAAAAAGCTACCTTCTATTTCTGCAGATCTGGGATTGAAATCCAGCTCTCTTGCTCTTTAGATGTTGTAATGTGGTCGGGTGCAGTGACTCACACCTGTCATCTCAGCACTCTGGGAGGCTGAGGTAAGAGAATTGCCTGAGCCCAAGAGTTTAAGACCAGCCTGAGCAAGATAGAGGGACTCCATCTCTATAAAAAAATTAGCTAGGCATGGTGGCATGCACCTGTAGTCACAACTACTCAGGAGGCTGAGGCAGGGTGATCACTTGAGCCTGGGAGGTCGAGGCTGCAGTGAACTGTGATGGAGCCACTGCACTCCAGCCTGGGTAAAAGAGTAAGACCTTGTCTCCAAAACAGACAAACAGACAAATACTGTGATGTTCCCACTGCAGTCTGATGCCTTCCTTCTCCAGGTGGATGATCACCTGGTCACCTCAGGTTCAGGACCTGGGCACCTGGACAGCACCAGGCCAGCTATCCGCTGCTCGCCTCCCTCTCTGATGGCTGGATTCCTTACGGAACCCAGCCTAACTGTTCATGTGTGTGCTCCATAAATGGGCCAAGGAAAGAGTGTACCAGAGTGGAAATGCTACCCGCTTCTGCTCTCTGGGGCATTTAGCCAAGAACGGTGTGCATGGTTCACCTGCCTGTGAAGACAGCTGGCCAGTGGGTTAACACCTGGCAGGTTAGTGAGTTGCACCTGCCTCTGCCTTCCTTACCTGAGAGAAGGGGCAGGAGGCCAAGCACTGCATGGAAATTAGAGACAGTTGGTGGGGATGGGGGGCATTGGGAAGATCTTAGCGTTTGGGGGTCAGGTCGACTCTCTGTAAACACTGAACCGGTGTCATTGAGTGGCTTCTCTTCTGCCTTTCTGCATGGCTTGCACAATTCGGCTCCCCTTTCCATCCTTGGTTTCCCCTTCTCTGTGTGCTCTGCCAATTTGCTTGAATCAATAAACAGAAGGAGGAAGTGACATTGAATGAGACAGTGACACCAAGGGGTGATTTCTGTGTGAAAGCCTAAAGGAGAGCCTGGATCCATGGAGAGGATGGGAGGAGGGGGTGTGTGCAAACTTTAGGCTCCCCAGAAGCCTTCCTGGAGGAGGCAGAGCTGAATGAGAGGGATTCCCTCCCACCCCCGCACAGGAGCTGCTGATGACTGGTGTGTGGAAGGAGGGGAGGAAAACACACAGCCTACGTTTGGAGCATGGAAACATGGCAGACTCAAAGAGCAGAGGGCAGGTTTCTAGTTCAGCTTAGCCTCTCCAGGGCTGCACAAGTTTGGAGAAAATTGTTCTGTTTTTAAACTTCCTTTTTCTCTTCTGTGAAATGAGAATCCTGTCTAAGTCACTTTATCTTCACACATGAGAGACTGACAGTGAACTTTTTGCAAACCATTAACCTCTGTTTAAATGCAAAGATGTGTTCTTCTACATGGGACCCCAACACCACCCTAGACTCCCTAACTGACACTTGTGAGGTGTCCCTTGCACCTGTGCGTCAGTGTTTGGGGGCCGCCTCTTGGTTCTCTTTCCTTTGCCCTGGATACAAACCCCTGAGGTCATGGGAACACACCAGCCAAGTAACCTGGACTTTGAGTCTGCAGGGACTCATTCCAGGGGGCATTTTCGGCTCAGCCCCAGGCTTGGGGAGTTCCTTTTCAGCTGGGCCTGACAGAGATGGATTCCTGCAGAATCTGGGACATGGTTCTTTCATCCTAGTCTCACGGAGACAGATTTAGGCCATCCCACTTTCATGTGAGCTTTTGCAGTTGGACCTGAACTGTTTGCTCACTTATGCACAAGGCATTTGTGCACCCCTGGCCAGGGCTGTCTCTCCCTCTTTCCTTCCTTATCCCCTTACCCCTTTGCCTCTCTGCTTCCCACCTCAATTCTTCCATGTATGTCTTTCACCATTTTGAGGAGCACCTGCCAGGCCCATGCTGGGTGTCATGGACAGCAGAGGTGAATCTAAGCATGGTCCCTGCCTTCGTGGGGCTCACGTGCTCCCAGAGGAGGTGGGCACTGGAGTTGAGTGCAAGATTGTACACTGGAACATGTATGCTTCACCCAGGGATGGGGATCTGGCTCTGGAGAGAGTGGGAGGGTGATGAGCAGACTCACCCGGGGCGGGTGGGGCCCCAGGGGCACTTGCTCTGTGCCCCCTCTATGCAGAGCTGCTGTGCACATGCCCAGTGAGACACAGAAGGCACTGCTCAGACACATTGACTAAAGTGTTAAAATTGTCTAGTGTTTCAAGATCCACAAAACCTGAACACTTTGATTCTTCTAACAACTGTATGAGGAGGTCAGCTGAAAATAAGAAAGTGGTTCAAAAAAGTCTGGTGGCGGATTGAGCCAATACCAGAAGCCAGGGTCAGCCTGCAGGGTGGGAAGTCAAGGGAGGATAGGGGGCCAGGAGTTAGGGGTAATCCCTGTAGAGCTGACAAATAGCACCTGACACATAAAGGCACCCAGCAGGTCATGTCACTTCTTATTATTGGTTGCTGTTTTCCAAAGAAATGGACGGTGCTCAGAGACCATCCAATCTAACACCCCCATTAAACAGAGGAGGAATCTAGGGGCCAGAGAGATGTCAGTGGGAAGGCAGCCACGGGACACTGAGTCCAGTCTCCCTGATTCTCAGCTGCGCACCCACACTCCCCACCTGTCATGGGCCTGTCATGGGCCCCATGTTTTCTCTGCCATCACCTAGTTGTCATCATGCCTGGAGGTATCACCTGTATCCTGTTAGATACAGGAGCACAGTTTAAAGGCTATAAACATTCATGAGGATATAAACCTACCAAGTGAAAGCCTCCTCACACTTGGCATCTCCAGTAGAGCACAATAGGGTTTGCTTACCGCAGGGTAGCCAATATGTAAAGCCGGTTATTGTCACAACAGACCTTAATGGTCTAGCATCTTCAACACGTAATTGCCCTTTATTAGATTGTCGCAGAAGGAGATAATTGGACCAAGCACTTGAACTTCTGACTCTCCCCTGTTTATTTGGTGGTGCACACAGATGGGGAATTGCACAAGTGCCTTTTAGGGCCGGAGCTCTCAAACTCTGGGCAGACTGAGTTCACTGCCACTGTTTACTCAGGGCGCGCTTGATTCATAAAAGCTGCATTTCCTGGAGTTTCTCGCTTTTATTTTTCTGCGTATAAGAAGTAAATTGTACATTTCCTTTCCCCTTTCCCTCTGTCCTTTTGTTTCCAGTACAGGTCCCTGTTATTAAAACACAATTCACTTCAGGGCCAGTTCTCTTGGGTTTATAAAAGTGCATATTTCATATTGAGCATAAAAGTCAAGGAAAGTTAATGTTATTCCTAAACGAGACTGCAGTCACTTTTGCAAAACAGAATGTAAATTCTGGCTATCTTGGTTGCTCGGTTTGGGATAAAGGAATAGTTACATAACTCCCGCCTTCGAACTGATGCAGATATGGACTTGAAAAAAATGTCTGCCGACAGGTGCATCAGAGCCTGAAAAACCTTCGCACCTTTGAAAACTGACTGGTGCTGGCTGCTCCAGGGATTCTTGGTTGGTCATTGAGACACAGATTTAACTAACTGCATGATTTGTCATGGAATGATTTATAACAGCAACTTCTTACACACAGTCCAAATGTCCATCTGCTGGGAAGTGATATATTCACTCCATGAAGAAGTGGCCTTTTCACATGTGTTCAGCACTATTTCTACCGGGCCTATTGTGTGTCAGGGACAGTGTGAGGAGGTAACTGTATAATGAGGGGTGGGAAAATCAGGCACAGCAATAACTCTACAAAGATGAGGCTTTGAGGAAATCTTATAATTCTAAGTCAAAAACCCCCAGAAATGTTATTATCTCAATTTTGCTGAAAGCACACGGAATGCTGGGAAGGTTGACATGTTTTGTTTTTAGCTCTTTCTCCAAAAATCTGTAAGGCGCACATAAAACATCTCTAGTGGGGAAAAACAAGAAAGTTTTTATAAAAGCATTTGACATGCTTATTTGGAGGTTCCCCTGTTGGGAATTGTGTCTGTATGCCAGGAGTCACTGCACCTTTGCAAGTGGCAGGAGAAGGTGCTGTCCACAGTAGAATGGCTGCTGGCCCCAGGGCGATGTTTTATCACCGGGAAGTGTGCAGGGTATTTATGCCTTCGGCTCATCCTGGCGCCCATCCTTCTTCCTCCAGACCCTCATGGGAAACCACAGCTTCTACATGCCCGTCCCTGTCAGCACATTGATCTGCCGGCTGGTTTCCATAAGCACTTGGTCAGAAGAAACAAAAGTCGTACATCATCTGCTCCACGAGCTCCCCTGGTGACCAGGAACCCAGCTGCTGCTGTCTGAGGTAGCTTCGGGGTGTGTGTGTGTGTGTGTGTGTGTGTGTGTGTGTGTGTGTGTGTGTGTTGTGTTTATGAGAGGGGAAGACAGAGAGCAAGCCCATGAAAGGGCTTTGTTTACCGTTTTTGCTTCGACCTTACACGGCTACCTTGCAGTTTGTATTCCAGGACCCTGCCTCTGGTAGACCCTCAGTGAATATAAAATGGATATTGTTTCAGAGTAATTTTGTGAAAGATTTTTATTTTTGACTTAATGAGCTCTGTCTGAATTAAATTTTAAGGTGCATTAGGAACATTTACCATTTATAGATGACCATAAACATTATGTTCCTTAATATAATGTTCCATGCATTCATGTGAGCTCCGTATTTGCAGAGGCCTCCAGGAAGCTGTAATTGAGACTCAGGTGAGTGAGGCAGGCCAGTCAGGACATATCAGTGTCAGGGCACACGAGAGTTCTGGGAGCCCAGGAGAGGGACTCAGGCAGGTGTTGTGGGGAGGATTGGCAGTGCATTTGAGGAAGGTTTCCTGGAGAAGGCCTTGTCTGAGCTGAGGTGTGAAGAATGGGTGTATTAGTCTGTTCTCACACTGCTATAAAGATACTACCTGAGACTGGGTCATCTATAAAGTGAAGAGATTTAATTGACTCACAGTTCTGCATGGCTGAGGAGGCCTCAGGAAACTTACAGCCATGGCACAAGGAGAAGGGGAAGCCAGGCACATCTTACATGGTGACAGGAGAGAAAGAGAGAGACAGAGGGAGGGAGCAGGGGAAACTCCCACTTTCAAACCGTCTGATCTCATGAGAACTTCCTCACTATCACCAGAACAACATGGGGAACCACCACCATGATCCAATCACCTCCCACCAGGTCCCTCCCTCAACACGTGGGGATTACAATTTGAGATGAGATTTGGGTGAGGACACAGAGCTAAGCCATACCACTGGGTAGGAGTCATCGAGCAGAGGGCAGAGACAGAAGGCAAGAGAGAAAGCTCCAGGCAGGGGCAGCAAAGAGCTTGGGGGAGAGGTTAGAAAGACTGGAGGGAGTCCAGTGTGGTTGCAGTGGGAAGTGGTCAGTGGTCAGAGATGAGCTGGAAAAGGAGCATGGCGTGCAGGCTCTGGACACGTGACCATCTGAGCTGTTGCCGTAAGACCTGCGTGAGCCCTGATTCCACAGTCACTCTCTCAGGGCCTGACCTTTGGCCTCGGGCACAGCTGGCTCCAGGGGAGACTGCACCCGCCAGTCATTCTCTGCCACCTCCGACTCCTGCTTTGTGGTCACCACCATCTCACAAGCAAGCATCTGCTCCCTGTCTGTCTTCCCCTTCCACAGTAAGCACTATAAGAGCAGGGACTTCCTTGTGTTTTACCAGAAACATGGGAATGTGGAAAGCACTCAAAAAATATTTACTGATTGGATGAATGATGGTGAGTGAATGAATGAATATGAATGAGCCGCAGAGCAGTTCAGTTTCCCGTTTGTGTGGGAAACAGCTGGAAGGGTGAGTGTTCACCCAGGGAGGGTGGGCCTGGGGGCTGTGTTTGAACTTATAGCCTGGTTTATTTCAATCACTTTATTGCACTTGTCATGTGGCTTAAAAATACAGTCTGTGGGCCTGGGGACTTGGGTACTGTGAGGGTCATCTGCCCTTTCAAAAAAATTGAGGCAAAATTCACATGACGTAAAATTCATCGTTTGAACCACGTTAAAGTGTACAATCCAGTGGCCTTTTGTGCCTTCAGTGTTCAGAGCAACCATCACCACTAATTTCAGAACACTTTCATCGTCCTAAAAGGAAACACTGTTCCCTTGAGGCCCTTTCGGTAGCCCCTGTCTGCTCCCTCCCCTCTCTGGGGTAACTGACATCCAGCGGTCCACCTTCGGTCTCTGCGGATCTGCCTGCTCTGGACACTTCAGGTGAACAGAATCATGCACCAGGTGGCCTTCATATCTGGCTCCTTTCACCTAGCACCCCATTTTCAAGGTCAGTCCCCGCTGTAGCAGGTAACAGCGTGCCATTCCTTCTCCCAACTGAACAGTGTTCTGCTGGGTAGATGGACCACATTTAGGTCCTTGATTCATCTCCTGATGGACATTTGGGTTGTTTCCATTTTTTAACTATTATGAGCATTTAGGTCGCCAGATTAATATGTGCTCGTTATAAAACTCTAAACCTTATTAAAAGACATATTGGGTGAAAGGAAAATCCCCTGGAGCCCCACCCCTCTCCTTCCAGCTATCACTGGGGTCACCTGCATGGATCTTCTCCATAGCAGACACAGCATTCCTTGTGAGGCCTCAGGTTTCCCTGCATTGCTGAGATCTTGCCCTGGGTCTGCACTTCCTCCCAGCCCTCCCCAGTCCTCAAGACCCTCTTCCCAACTTCCATCACCTGGCAAACTCCAGCTCAACCCTGGCTTCCAAGGATGGGTCCTGGGTCTGACTTCCCCATCCCTGGTCCTCCCACCCAAACCCTGGTGCAGGTGTGTCTGCCCTATCAGACCATGAGCCCCCCAAGGCCAGGGCCATGCCTAGGCATTTCTGTGACCACAGGGCTGTGCTCAGGCAGTGCTGGGTAGAAGCTCACATTGGTGGGAGAGGCAGGTTGCTATAGAAACCCAGCATTATGCTTTGGTGAAAGGACAGGATCTGCCCATAGGTCACAGCTGTCCCCCTCTCAGCACTTCCCAGGGCCAGGCTGGCTGCTTTTGCCAGCCCTTCTCCACTGGCACTGTCCTCCCAACAGGGTGACCATTGGTCCCAAGGCCATGGGGTCCTGCCTCAAGTTTATCTTCTAGTTGTCAGGCTGTAGAACGTACGGTCACCAGTTCCCATACAAGCTGCAGGGCTCCCCATGCCTCCACACCTGGAATGGTCCTTTGCAAAGACAGTGGGAAGCCTGGGGCCTGGGGGACCCCCAACAGCCCTTCCTACTGGAGCTCACTCCCCACCACACCTCCTCGCTGCTTCCGGGGATGCAGCTCTCCCCTCGCCGAGTGCCATATCCCTCCCTGCCCATCTCAGAACGCCCACCATCAGCTGGTCCCAGCTCTTCCCCACTCACTGAAGTCTGTCTCCACTCCCACTGCTGGCTTCTCCCTCCCCACCCAAGTGGATCATACCAACATCACAGCAAACCCAAAGTCAGCTTCCTGGTCTTCTGTCTGGTAGTTGGCCACTGCTGAGAACCTCCTGCCCCAACCCCCCCAACATTTCCCACTCCCCTTCCTGTCCAGGGAATTCCCAAGCTTCCTCCTGAACTGCTCACCTGCCACCCAAGTGCTCCTTCCCAGGGTTCCACCCTGGCCCTGGCATCTGGCACTCACTAGGACCTCCCTACTGAGCTCCAGACCCTCTGCCCTGCTGTTCTGTAATAAGCCACCTTCCTGTTCCCACTTGGATGCTCCGTGGGCAACTGAAAGTCAGAGGTGCCGCGGGACTTGGCATCTTTGTCTCTAAAGCCGGTTCATATTGTGCAGGTAGCTACCCCTCTCCCCACATCCACACAGAACTTGATCTCAGTCTCAGTCCCCGACCCAGCAGCCCCTCCTCTTTCCTCCCCGAGGGAGGCAGCCAGCCACTCTGATGGAGGAAGCCCCAGGCTGCTGCTCCAGGCCCACCCTGGGTCCTCAGCACTGAGCCCTGCAGCCACAGACTGGGGCTTCACAGGGGCTCCTACTCAGGGCTGGGCCAGGAGCTTGGGTTCTCCACCCTTGCTCAGCCGCCAACAAAAGTGCTCAGCCTTTCCTGCCCTCTGCTCCTGCTGGCCGTGGGTGTGTGGCGGGCTGGGAATGTGCTGTGCCTGTCCCAGTTCTCCCTAAGGTAGGTCCTCCAGGGCTGGATGTGGGGAGGGTCCAGGAGCCCCCACTTTTGGCCTCAAGCCTAAGCCATCAGTGCCTGCAGTTTGGTTAGAAATTGACGATTTTGGTTTCCATGTGACTGTTGGCTGTTGTATTAGTCAGGGTTCTCTAATGGGACAGAAGTAATAGGATAGGTGCGTATATGAAGGGGAGTTTATTAAGGAGCATCGACTCACACAATTAGAAGGTGAAGACCCACAATAGGCCGTCTGCAAACTGAGAGGCCAGGAAGCCAATGTGACTTCTGAAACCTCAAAAGTAGGGAAGCTGACAGTGCAGACGTCAGTCTGTGACTGAAGGCCCAAGACCCTCTGGCAAGCCACTGGTGTAGGTCCACAAGTCCAAAAGCTGAAGAACTTGGAGTTCAATGTTTGAGGGCAGGAAGCATCCAGCACGGGAGAAAGATGGAGGCCAGAAGACTCAGCAATTCTGCTCTCCCATCTTCCCCTGCCTGCTTTATTCTAGCCCTGCTGGCAACTGAGGAGATGGTGCCCACCCACATTGAGGGTGGGTCTGCCTTTCCCAGCCCACTGACTCAAATGTTCATCTCCTTGGGCAACACCGTCACGGATGCACCCAGGATCAATACTTTGCATCCTTCAGCCCAATCAAGCTGACACTCAATATTAACCATCACAGCTCTCAGTGTGTGTGGCCTAAGTCTACAGGCTGGAGCCATTGGAAGGAAGATGGAGGGGGTGTTAGGAGTGACCCCACAGTCTCCCATATTCCCTAGTCATGGATCACACCTGGCACCAGGCCAGCCTTCTCCCCTCCACCCCCACCCCTCACCTCTCACCCAGCCCTATGGGTTCTTCCTCCTTTCTGTCATTCTCTCTCTTGTACCTGCACTGGTGGGGTGGGGTCCAGGCACTAATGCTCACCTGTCCCCAGACTCCCCAGCCGCCCCTGTCACAGAAGCCTCCTCCCTGAGTCTGTCTACTCCCCATCCTCCTTCCCCCTGTTAGCAGTTAATACAATTAACAGCACATGTGAGGTGCCAGGCTCTGCACTTGGCCTGGAGTTCGCACTCAGGGCTCATTGCTGTCATCGTTTCTGTCCTTGTTCTTGTTGTTATTACTGGACTTGGAGTCAGAAGCAAGTTCGAATCCCAGCTCCACCACCCTTTAGCTGTGGTCCTTGGGCCACGTGCATAATCTCCCTGAATATCAGTTTCTCGTCCATAAAACAGGAATTATAATTGCTCCCTTGCATTGTTGCTGAGATAATTAATTATACGTGCAAAATGTCAGGTCCCTTTCCTTCCTGGAATAGGGAAAACCGTGGCTACCCAAGGAAAATTCACCCTGTGTCCCTCCTTAGAGTTTCTGCAGGATCCCAGGGAGATAAGGAATGAAGAGTGGTTTCTGAGTGCTGAAGGGCTATGAAAATGGTTAGAACGGGGCCGGGCACGGGGGCTCACGCCTGTAATCCCAGCACTTTGGGAGGCCAAGGCAGGTGGATCACGAGGTCAAGAGATCCAGACCATCTTGGTCAACATGGTGAAACCCCGTCTCTACTAAAAATACAAAAATTAGCTGGGCGTGGTGGCACACACCTGTAGTCCCAGCTACTCGGGAGGCTGAGGCAGGAGAATTGCCTGAGCCCAGGAGGCGGAGGTTGTGGTGAGCCAAGGTCGCGCCATTGCACTCCAGCCTGGGTAACAAGAGCGAAACTCCGTCTCAAAAGGAAAAAAAATGGTTAGAATGATGATTACGCATTACAGTTTAGGGCAGCTGGGACAGAAGCTGGGGTGAGGTGAAGGTCTAGGCTCCTGCCTCTGAAGGGTCTCTCAGAGTCATGGGGCAGAGTTGTGAGGAGACAGAACTGATGAGGATACCATGCGTTGTGTGTTACTTGGAGTCAGCTGGAGTCCAGCAAACTCCCTGGGTCCTTCTCCATCCAGACTCTGGCATCCGCCCATTTGATGAGCACTCCACAGGGGCACTTCCAAGTGCCACCATGGATGCAGGGGCTGGAGGGAGCAGGAGGACAGCCTCATGGTGCTTACTGTCTAGAGGTGAGATGGTTAGATAGGCAGTTGACAAGCAAGGCACACTGCCAGTAAGACCACTTCTGCGGAGACGCCCATCACATGCCAGGCCTGCCCCTTTCAGTGGGTTCAATTCCCCCAAGGACCCTGTCTTATTTCCCTGCATAGCCCCAGCACCTGATGCAGGGCCCCGCACCTGGAAGGTGCTGGATAAGTAAGTGTCAAATTGGACCAGCTCAGTGAAAACTGACTTCTGTGCATAGAACCAACCCACAGGGTCATTTAACATTGTATAGGAAATAAGGAGTTGAGGATTGCATCTTTTCAGGCAGTTTTTTTGAAAGACACAGCTCCTGGGTTCTGAGGAGATGGGAGGGCCCGTCCTCTGTCCTCAACCATCACTGTCGTGTGCATTGCAGTGGACCCCAGACGCTCTGGGATTAATTCTCCCTGCAGATGGCCTCTGTGCTCTGGGCTCTGACAGCTTCCACCCTGTAGGCTTTTCTTCCGGCCACTGGGATCTGAGCTGGGCCAGCTGCCCTGAAATTGCTCGAGTGGGTATTTCCTCCGGGTTCCCATCACTTTCCTGCTTACCCGGAAACCAGCTTGTGGAGGGCAAAGCAGGGGGCTGCTGTTGCTAGTTACTAGGTTCCTGTGGTGGTTTTCCAAGTGGGATCAGAGAGACGCTCTGCTGCCTTTTGTGCCTGCTGCAGTATCTGAGCCTTCTCTGCCTTCACGGGCAGCCCTCTGGCCACACCCTTATCACAGCTTTCCCTGGCCCCATTTCCTCACCTCCCAGCACCGGTCGTCAGACTGCTCTTTCTTTAGAAAGGCAGCACTTTTTATATCACTCCTGTGTGCAAAAATACTTCTTACATCCGCCCCCTCTAATCTGCAGGGTAGAATCCAAACTCTCTTTCTCCGCATTGGAGCTTTCTACCCCCTTGAGTGTCGCCTCCTCCTCCTTCTCTCTCCAGCGCTGCATGCCAACTCACCCACCCGGTGGCTCCTCCCGAAACACAGTCTGTATCTCCCCAGCTCCCTGCCTCCCTGGAAGCTTTCCCCACCTCGAAGCCCTCTTGCTTTCTGATGCTGGCAGGGTCTGTCTGCTGGAAGCCAACTCTAACTTTGCATTCTGTTACTTTATCTGCACTGTCTCACAGCATTCATCCTTTTCCCCGTATGTGCACAGAACATGTGCCACCGTCTACATATGCAGACATGCATGTGTGTATATATATATCCTGGAGGCTATTCATCCTGGGGCCTCAGGCTTCTCCCTGAGCCCACCGTCCCACAGGGAGGCAGCTCTTGGCTTCTTTCTGAGCTCCTGCACAGAATCCACTTGCATGGCAGGACTGAGCAATGCAGATTTACTGAAGAGTCTGTCAGGGAGCCCAGGAGGATGACACGTCATCAAGTCTATCGCAGGCAACCGAACATCCCCACTAGGATGCTGCTCATACCCCGGGATTCTCTCTCAGCATGGAATGGCCCAGCAATGGATGAGGAGCTGGAACTATGCCTGGGATGCTGTGTGGCTCTTCCTGGGCCAGCTGCTTGCTCAGGTGTCCAGGTCACTCAGATAAGCAGGCTGCATCCCACAGAAATCCCAACTGTGGTCAGAGTTCTGCTGTCTGCTGCTCCTGACACTCCTGGAAGCACCTTACAAGTGGGCTCAGCTGTTCTGCCCTGACCTGGACGGCTGAGCAAGTAGCCGGTTCAGTAAGAGCCACAAAGCGTCTTCCTGGAGGGGTACTAGTGAGCCCAAAATCTGGTACCGTGGGGTACTAGTGAGCCCAAAATCTGGTACCGTGGGGTACTAGTGAGCCCAAAATCTGGTACCGTGGGGTACTAGTGAGCCCAAAATCTGGTACCCCTCGGAGCTCACAGCACGCCTTTGCAGTCAGTGGTTGTTGATGAGCATGGAGGTGTCTGCTTTTGCTCCACCGTCATGGTACTTGTCCTTGAAGAAACAAATGCAATGTTTAGTCCAATGCGGCAGCTCACACCTGTAATTCCAGTACTTTCGGAGGCCGACATGGGTGGATCACCTGAGATCAGGAGTTTGAGACCAACCTGGCCAAATGGTGAAACCCCATCTCTACTAAAAATACAAAAATTAGCTGGGCATGGTGGCACATGCCTATAGTCCCAGCTACTTGAGAAGCTGAGGCAGGAGAATTGCTTGAACCCGGGAGGCAGAGGTTGCAGTGAGCCGAGATTGCACCACTGCACTCCAGCCTGGGTGACAGAGCAAGATTCCATCTCAGAAACAAAAAACAAAATGCAGTATTTATTCTTTCCCCTCATCTTCCAAGCTGAGATAATCATCACAACCAGCATGGAGACGGTACCTGCAATGTTCCAGGCCCCGTTATAGGCACCAGGCACCCCTCAACTCACTTCATCATCACCACCAACTCTAGAGTGGACCAACAGAGAAGTTCATTAACTTGCCCAGGATCTCACAGCTAGTGAGTGGCAGAGGTGGGATTTGAACCTGGATGTCTGGTTCCCGAGCCTGAGCTCCCAATGGCTTTGCAGTTGCACTAATGAACACAGAGTCATCATTGGTGTCTGCATGGCATTGTCTCCAGTGCCTCCGGAGGAGACTCACATCCGAGGATGCTCAAGTCCCTGACACAAAATGGCATGACATTTGCGTATAACCAATGCACATCCCCATGTGCTTCAGATCACCTACTTAAAGTACTTATAATTACTATAATCCTTGTATAATGCAAATGCTTTGTAAATAGTCGTCATCCTGTGTCGTTGAGGGAATAATGACAAGAAAAGCCTGTGCATGTTGAACACAGACTAAGCTTTCTCTGAATATTTTCAATCCCTGGTTGGTTGAATCCACAGATGTGGATCCCACGGATATGGAGGGCCACCCATGCCTGAGGAAACCCGTGTTTCAGAGTTGATTCGGGTGAAGCATCTTCCCGCATGGGCTTTGTGGGAGCTCAGTGGGAGAGCATTTTCTTTTCTGCCATGGCAGCAGTTTCAGCTGGTGTGGTCCCTCCAGGGCCTGGGGGGCACCAACTCTTGTTTGCAGCAGCGAGCCCTGAGAAAGCCTGACTGCTCAGCATTTCAGCGTGGCGTTTGCTGACCTGGCATCAATGCTGTGACGCTGTGGGGTCAGGGTGGTTGCGTTGGAAGGGAGGTTCTGGAGCAGCAGCTGTCTTCCCCACCCATGCTTCTGTTGATACCTGCTCAGGGAGACCTTCCTGTCAGATGCTGTCTACACGGCCTCCTACAGGTCTCCGTGGGGCGGCTGAGGCATGAGGCAGCTGAGCCCCCTCTAGGAAATGGTGTGCCCCCCGAACCCACTGCCCCTGCCTCAGTCCACTGCCTACAGGGAGTGAGGGGAAGAAGATCTGGTGTGTCACCTGGAAGCTGATACACATTCCAAGTGAGTTCATCCAGACCTCTAGAACCTTCCTGAGCTGTGGTAGTCATGGAAACTGGGCATTGGATCTGCCAACTCTGAAGCCTGGGGCATCCTCTGAACTGGAAACAGGCCCCTCAGTCAGGGGCAGCACAGCCAGCTCCAGAAATGGCACAGCCAGGGGCCTTGAATGAGAGAGGAGTCCTGCAAGCTGACGCTGCCCTGCACCCCAGCATTCCCCACTACCACTAGCAATGTCCCACCTGGGAAAGAGGGAGCCATGTCTGTCTCAACCAGAAGCCATAGCAACACGTGCTCTTGAGAAGCACCGAGCTTTGAGCAAGCCCTTTGACACCTCTGGGTCTCAGTTTCCCAATCGGTGAAGAGGAATGCAGTCTGGACCAGTGATTCTCAGTCCTGGTTGCACATTAGAATCACCTGGGAGAGGCGTGCTTAAAAAGATGGCAATGCTGAGGTCCCCCGCCAGGAGGCTCTATTCGTTTAGTCTGGAGTGTTCCAGGGATGGACACTTTTAGAAGCTCTCCCGGGGGTTCTGGCATGCCTCCAGGCTGAGAAGCACCAGCTAGGTGACCTCTGAAGTGGGCCCACTTGCAAGGGATGCACAGTAGTTAAATGCAGCAGGGCTGAGAGAGGTCATCATTTTCCTTACTGTACCTTTGGGATCTTGGATGCAGCAAAAGTCAATTTATAAGCCCCAGCTAAGATGTGATTTGCTCTCTCCTTTCCCTCAGAGCTTCCTTCTGAAAATCACAAGGTGAGCCCAGACCAGGCACAGCCCTGAGCTCCACTCCTCTCTGGGCTGCAGCCACTGTGGCTTGACCTGGACCAGGAGCACAGTTCATGACCAGTGAATGAGCCCACTGAAGCCACTTGCAAATACTTAACTCTGGGAGGACATTGGGTTGTTTTTATTTTATTTCCAAAGGACGGTGTGAACCAGTTAGGAATGTGGCTCTTCCCAGATTGGAATTCCAGGAGCACTGCTTTCTAGAATAGATCCATAAGCTTGAGGGAGGCCCTCCCACCCTGTGACTCCTCTTCCCCATCTGTGAAAAGGGACATGAGCTGTGAATTGTGCTGCTCAGATTTGAACCCGCCAAACGTTCTTTCTGCTGTGTGATAGATAACTGAAGCTCACATCCCTGCTGCGGTGGGAGGGGGTTGTACGAGATGACCTCGCCTTCTCTTTTGTTCCTTGTGGTTGACTTTTGAGTTTTGGGGGCTACTGTTCCTGGGGGCTTCTTCCCGGAGCTTCCTGACAGAGAAGTGACAGTGCAGTTTCTTTCTCAGATGTTGCCCTTTCATTACCTGCTTTACCCTCGGGGCCCTAGAATCATTTTTCTTAGTCATCATTTGCGTCGGGCCAGTCCCCGGCTGCCTGATGAATGACCAGCCACATCTCATTGCACTCTGCGCCAATTGCACACCACCTCTTGCCTGGGCCCCTGCTTGGCCTGGGATGATTTATGGAAGTCGAAGGCAGGATGACTCCTAATGACCTGTGTGAACCAGGACCCAGGGCGGGCGCAGCTGAAACGCTGGAGTGCTCTATAATTAAATGCCTTCTGGGGTTGGGTGTGTGTTTTCAAGGCTTGAGAAAGAAACGTACTATAGCTTTCAGTAGAAATACAGGAATTGGCCAGGCACAGTGGCTCATGCTTGTAATCTCAGCACTTTGGGAGGCTGAGGCGGTTGGATCACGAGGTCAAGAGATCGAGACCATCCTGGCCAACATGGTGAAACCCCGTCTCTATTAAAAATACAAAAATTAGTGATGCACAGTGGCCTGTGCCTGTAGTCCTAGCTATTCGGGAGAGGCTGGGGCAGGAGGCTGAGGCAGGAGAATCACTTGAATCCAGGAGGCAGAGCTCGCAGTGAGCCGAGATGGTGTCACTGCACTCTAGCCTGCTGACACAGCAAGACTGTCATAAAAAAAAGGAATCGAAATCCTCCAGCTCCCTTGCATCAATGGCTTGAGGTTGTTAAATATTTTTCAGTTATGGTTTACAAACACATTTTATTTTAAAAATTTTAAATGTCTAGCTTTTGCAACCCCAGGCTGGCTGAACAGGGGTATGTGAATGAGTACATCTTCTCAGATTTTGAACAAGTTACTCAATGTCTATTGAGCCTCAGTTTCCTCATCTATAACATGGGGGTAAGAATACAGTATTCACACATTTTGAGAATTACATCAAAAAACGTGGGGGGCATGATGTAGGTGATCTGGAAGTCTTGGGTCCACTTTCCTTTGGCCAAATCTTTACTTAGGTTTGACTAATTTGGTGTCAAACCAGGGAAACTTCCAACTTCTGGGGAAAAGCAGCCCTGGACTTATGCCCTCCTCAGTCTACATAACGATGCCTTTGGGGCCCAGTGCCACCATCCCCAGCCTGCCTCTGCCGTCAGTGGCAGGGCCTTGCTGCTGGCAAGGTCAGACTCCCCTTGCGCCCGCCTCAAGCAGAGGCTCCTGTCCTCTAAGAAGATCTTCGAGGCCTTCTGTGCACTTCACAGAAGTGCTCTTGGGGCTGTGACCCTATTTCCTGCAGGAATGACCTCAATACCCATCTGGACATTGCCCTCTCCGCCCCCCGTCTCACTTCCTCACTCCCTCACGCCTGCTTCTGGGATCTCCTCCCAAATGAACCACCTGCATTCCTGCCCGGGTCTTAGGCTCTGCTTTTGAGGGAGCCCAATCCAAGACAGGCAGCTTTAGGCACTTGCAGAGTACCAGCTTTGTCCTTGGGTGAGTCACCCTGCCCTGAAGGCAACCTGGTTCTCCTCTGTGTCCTAGGGGAGCGGAGAGGGGGCCGTGATGTGAGGGAGAACAACCCAGTGCCTGGGACCTGAGCTCTGGGGGCAGGTCCTGGCTCCCAGCCTTCTTTGTGGTGGGCAGGGACCCAGGGCCTTCTGCTCCTTGTGGTTAAGCCCCACCCCTCTCCTAGTTGCTTGGTCAACAGCCAGACACCTAATCCAGGCCAGGAGATGGGAATTCTTCACTCTGAAACTATGATTCTCTCTGCATGGTACCCCCTACTCCAGAGTAACTAGGAGCTGTTGGTGCATCTGTTCCCTGCCCAGTGAGGGAAGCCAGGGCAGAATAAGAAAGAAGTCACAGCCCACGTGAAGCAGGAAGGTGGCAGGGCTTCTTGGTGGTGCTTGGGTCCCTGGTCACTGCTGTGTGGAGCCGAGTTCTGCCCTGTGGTGGCTGCACGCTCATCCCTTGTTACAGGACTAGGCTCGCCTTCCAGTGTCACTTTTGCCTAGGCAACTTCAGTTTGGTTCCTTTTACAAGCAGCCAAATTGTGCATGCAGACGCGAAACCTGGTCTTTCAGTAAAATCTATGGTTCTAGGTACAGTGTACTTCCCAGCAGTTAAGTGCAGCCTAAAAGGAACACACAGGAAAAAGAAGAGAGGGAAGTAACCGGGACCGAGCTTCTAGAATGTTCCAGGCACTGAACTCGCCTCCTGTGAGGGAACAGTGAGTCAAACAGGAGACACTTAGCTGCAAGGAACAGGACATGTCCGACTGAAACAAGCACGTTTATTACGCACTTATCGGGGAGACTGAAGTGCCTGGTAGCTTGATGTTGCCACCGACCACTCAGTTGCTTTCCATGATACAGAACTACTGTCTTCAGTTTCTTTCTTCCTGGTGGTCATTTCTGCCTTTCTTCCTGGTGTCATTGCCTCATGTCACAAGGTGGCTGCTGTGGCTTCAGTCTTCACAACTGTGTCCCAAGAAGAAAGGAAAAGGCAAACCTCCAACATACATTGGCCAGGTATGCCCACAAATGTGTCCTGTGGTCATTCCTGCCTGAGCCAAGATCCCTCTTCCCAACCGTAGTCTAGGAGATGACAAAGGAGAACGGAACTGGGAATGGCTGTGGGTTGGCCAATGAACTGTGTCTTTCCCTGGTATCATGAGTGCACATAATGGTAATAAGAACAAGCTGTGTCTGGGAATGGCAGGAACTGGATATGATCAAACCTTAGAGTGTGTGGACACAAGGATGGGAAATGGTGATGTTGACAGGCAAGATGAAGGGGGGCCCGGCATGGTCCTGGGGACTACTGAGGCTCCTAAGGCAGGTGGAGGTAGGAAGGGGATATTTCAGGACTAGATTTACGGTCTGGAAAGATCCCTCCGGCTGCTACCTGGAGGGTGGTTGGGAGGAGTGTTGAACCGGAAGCAGGGGAGAGGCATTTGCAGTACCCGTCCTGTGTACGGAAGAGAATATTTTTAGGTGCAGAATTTAGAGTAACTACTTTCTGAGCTATTTATTGGATCAAGGAAGTGACCGGACGGACAACTGAGACGAATCTAAAACTGATTAGAAACACAGGAGAATTTATCCAAGTGGGAAGTAGACTGTGAGATGGCACCTTCATCTAATTTTTGATTTGATGGAAGTGGCTTATTTGCATTTCTGTGTGCATAAGCAAATTCCAGGCTACATTAAGTTACTGACTCAGCCTTGTAAAACAAGCTCAAGGTTATTACGTCCAAGTGAGAGCAAGTAGAAATAACTTTAGCGGTATAGTATAGGACGTTATACTCTCTCTTTCTAACAAATGAAAAATGAGAAGGACCGTCACATACATTTCTTCAGAGGGATCTGCTGGCTTTGTAAGAGAGGACATGGTATGCTGATATGGCTGTTAAAAATTTAAACGGTGATAATTAATTTTAGGTGATGTGTGCTTATTACAGAAAAACCGGAAGATAGTAAAAAGCAGTAAAGAAGAAAACATTAAAACCCATAAAGACAAAATCACTATTAACCTCTTGGCTCATATTCTTTTTTATCCCTGTGGGTAAGTTTCTACACAATATTCATAATCATAATCAATATAAAAGTTTACCTACTTTTTCATCTAGTCTTGTAGGCATTTTTCATGCTAACATTGTCTTCATAAACTTGACTTTTCATGATGACATAATATACAACTTTCTCAATCCTTGTTATTGAACAGTTGGGCTGCTGGGGGTTTTTTTTTTTTGCCATAATAAATAACATGATGATTATCATTTCCTATAAATCTTTGTCTTCATAGAAGACTATTTCTTGGAGACTGATTCTCAGAAATGGAATTACTGTCTCAAAGGGAATAAACATTTTTAAAGCTGTTGATACTTATGGCTGGTTCAGAAATTCAAACTTGTGGTAAAGGTTAAATTAGAAGCAGACAATGCAGCAAGAAAGCCCGCTTTCTGTATTCTTTCCCTTGGCAGCCTGGAGGTTTGGTCCCAACGTCTGCGGACGATTTATTGCCTTATTGCTAAATAGGATCAATACAACCAGGAGCCCCAGTGTAATGAGATTCAGAGGGACCCCGACTCCTGAACAAATCCATCAATTGGACCAGAATATTAAGAACTTTGAAAGTGAAAATGGCCTTAATGAATCTTGATATTGAAACAAAGATTAGGGCATTTTGAGAAGAAAGCATTTTATCTCATCTATATTTTCCATACCTTGTGTGATTAGGAAGCTCACAGAAATTGAACAGTTTCATCTATTTCATAGTATATGGTGTTTCTACACACTAGAGCTTGCTCTGACCCCAACTACCCTCGCTTAAAATGTATTCCCAGAATAGTCACTGCCTGCCTGCCATTGCCCAGGGTTTGTGCAGAGCGCTGGGGATATGGTATCCTCCTCATCAAGGAGCTACGGTCTGGTGTTTCCACTAGTTTCCCAGGATCAGATGCTAGCTCTACCATTGCTAAGGCCTCTGAGTATCTCCTTTTTAAACCAGCCCTATGAGGTAGATATTATCATCCTCATTTTACGGATGGGGAAACTGAGGAAGAGATTAAGTAACTTGCCCAAGGCCACACAGGTAGTAAGTTCCAAAGCTGGTTGTATTAATAAAGTTTTATTTTCTATAGCTTGTGATGTTTTGCCATCTTGGAGCCTTGTTGGCCAGAGAGAAATGGCCCCTGCCAGGGCTAGTAAATTCCTAGGGATGGAAATGACTGCCCTGTGAGCATGCCTTCCACGTGCAAGCCAGATAATCCAGAGCCTGGCAGGTTTCCAGCCTCCTCCCTTATCTAATACACCAAGCCAACACTTCCCCTGCTCCATGTCACCCCAGGCCCAGGTATCAGACAACTAGAGAACATGCAAAAATATAACCCGGTACACGCAAAAATTTTCAAACTCTCCAGTCGTAGGCATGCTCATGCTTGCCTCCCCTGCCTCACCCATTTCTTCCCACAGAACCCACAATTAAGGCTTTGGGCCAGGCTGTCTCCTGCCTCCTGCTTTGGCCCTGTGTGGCCCTGCATGGCGTGGCATGCCCCTTCCTCTAGGGGACTGTGAGTAATAAATTCTTCTTTCAGACACAGTGGTCTCTATGTCTGTCACATTACCATACCTAATTAAAACCCAATCCTGGGTGCATTTTGGAACACTGGTGCACTCTTTTACCATCAGACCCTTTTACAAGAACAGATATATTTCCTTGAAAGTAATTTGGTGGAAACACTGATAATGCTTCGTTCACTGATCCCAGCTCATTTTCTTCACAAAGGGCCTATCTACTGCAGTTATACAGATATTTTGCTCATTCCAGTTCTTTCCTGTCACTTTTTCAAAACTGGTATCCTGCTCTCATTCATTCATCCATGCATTTATTCATTCTTACATGCATGTCTTCCCTAAATACACACACACACACACACACACACACACACACACACACACGAGTGGAGTGCTGGACTGGAGCTGGCTCTTCTGGCTTTTGAGAGCCAATTGCATGCATCTCTTACCAACACATCAGTGGCTTAAAATCAGCCGCAGTGGGAGTGTTTACACCACAGAAATTTAAAAATGCCAGAAATCAGGTTTTTTTTGTTTTTTTTTTTTTTTTGAGAACCAGTTGTTAAACATTTGCTAGCTCACCACTGTGGTTCTCCATTTCTGCTTCCCACCAGGGCCTGAGAGCAGCAAGCTTCCTCTTCATCTTTTTACTTGGGGCAGGTCAAATGGACCCTGCCACCTCGAGAAGGTGAAGCGGACCAAGCTGGGCCTTTCTGCATGTTTTCTCATTCTGAGGAAACTGTAGGCAGCCAGGGAACCAGGCTCACTTAACTGAAGAGAGGCCCCTCTCTGTAACGGGATCCCTTGCCGGGGTTTTAAGTGGCGTGTGAAGCATTCCCTCCATGGCTTCACACACATTCTAGCAAGTCTCACTGTAACTTCATTCATGAACGAATTCCCCAGTAGTTAGAGCTGTCTATGAAGCAGGCTCAGGCTTCCCTGGTACAACTGGTGGGCTCCCCAGCAGAGGACACATCCAAGTTTGGGCAACCATCCACCACAGATGCTCGATGTGGGGGTTCTGGTTTTGAGCAAGTCCAGAAAACCCCATAAGTTCAGAAGATATAGAAAGACTTCAGAAGGCATAGAAAGGGAAGAAACCCATTGGTTCTGATGAAACATCTGTTAGACAAATAGGGACATGGTGCTACTTTCAAATTCAATAGAGAGGTATCCCCTGCCCCACTGCAAAAAAAAAAAAAAAAAAAAAAAAATAGAGAGAGCACCTGAGAGCAGGGACTTTATCTTATTTCCCCTCAAACACCAAAAAAGCTTCTTGCGCAGGGCTACACACATTGAAGATCCTTGATGAATGCTGGCAGGGGATGAGGCAGAGAGGGCATTGGTTGAGGAATAGGGGAGGCCACTCTAATCTCATCCATAATCGAGTGGGGTGATTATTGTGGGGTCATTTTCTCTTTGGAAATCTGTTTCCTCAACTGATTATACAAAGACACACTCTAGATAATTCCTTTGGAATAACTAGTATGTTCATCAAAAGCATCACAATTCACACCAATTCTGTTTATAACATAATGTGGATCATAAACACAAACATTACTTAAAATATAAAAATTAGTGACCAGATGGAGCAGATTGACTAGATTCTTAAATTCTGAAGCTTTTTGAAAGGCTTAAATTTTAGATTTCATTCCCTGTGAGAAATGCTAACTATTCCCTGAGGAAATCTGTTGGAACCAGGTTGCATCCAATTCAAATCACATTAAGCTGAATTGGGTTTAACCTGTCCTTGGTCATCACCCCTGCTGTCTACATTTTCTCAAGAACAGTTGCTCTTGGGGTTGTTTCACTTGTATTTCTCTGTGTCTTGCTTAAGAGCATAGGCCATGAAGTCAGACAGATCTCATTTAAAATCCCAGCTCCACTAATATTGCTAAAATTATCATACTACCCCAAAGTGATCTACAGAATCAATGCAGTCCCTACAAAATGCCAATGCCATTCTTTACAGAAATAGAAAAAAGAATCCTAGAATTCACATGGAACCATAAAAGACCTCAAATAGCTAACACAAGCCTGAGAGGGAAATAAAAGTGGGAGGCGTCACACTCCCTGACTTCAAAATATACTACAAAACCACTAGTAATGAAAACAGCATGTACTGGTATAAAAACAGACATATAGATCAATAGAAAAGAATACAGAACACAGAGACAGACCCACATATCTACAGCCAACTGATTTTCAACAGAGATGCCAAGAATACATAGGGGAAAGAACAATCTCTTCAACAAATGGTGCTCGGGAAACTGGATATTCTCATGCAGAAGATTGAAGCTAGACCCCTACCTCTCACCACTTACAAAAATCAGCAATGGATTAAAGACTTAAATGAAGACCAAACTATGAAACTACTGGAAGAAAACATAGAAGAAATGGTTGAAGGACATTGGTCGGAGGACATTCATAAGGATTAAATATTTTATAGCTAAGACTTTAAAAGTGTAAGGAGCAAAAGCAAAAATATACAAATGGGATTATACCAAGCTAAAATCTTTCTGCACAGCAAAGGAAAGAATCAACAGAGTGAAGAGACTGTAGAATGGGAGAAAATATTTGCACACTATACTTCCAACAATTATACATTTCTCCCATTCTACAGATTTGGAAGTACAGTTGCAAATATACATCCAAATCTGTAGAATGGGAGAAATATTTACAAACTGTGCATCCAACAAGACATTAATATACAGAATACACAAGGAACTCAAACAACTCAACAACAGCAAAAAAAACAAGCTATCTGATTTTTAAATGGGCAAAAGATCTGGTTGCAGTCAACAGCTGGATGATTTATTTCCCTCTGGGCACCTAACCCTGGTTTTGGTGGTCAAGGCCAGTGTACTCAGCCTGCAAGGAGGTCGCGTGGCCCCTGCATGACTAGGAGGGCTTGAATTTCAAGAGACAAACTCGAAGAGGTAGGCGGGGCTAGATATGACAGGATATTCTGTAAGTCTTGCTAAGAAGCCTGGCTGCATCCTAAAAGCAGAGAAAGACACGTAGCAGTTTGAAGCAATGGGATGATGTAATCAGCTTCCCAGGAGTTCTGGCTGCTGCGTAGAGTGGATTGAGTGGGGACAGCCTGAAGCAGGGAACCTGGTTAGGAAACTGTCCCTGTGGTCTAGCTAAAAGGCGCTCATAGGCTGGGCTGGAAGAATGGCCATGCACGGGAGTGACTGACAGAGTACGTAACTCCCATTCTGTACTTTCCAGGCATTTTAAATCTGTGAAGTAGGTCAGGCTGGTTCTTCTTTGATTTACAGATCAGAGAGAGAGAGAGAAAGGGCAGTGACAAAGTGGTCCCCAAGTATGACCTTCCCATGTCTGCTATGCATCCCCAGAAAAGGCTGCATGACCTTGGGGATTAGGTGAATGGTGTCAAGGGCATTCGCGTACGTATTGGTCTCTCCTATTGGGCAGTGTTCTCACATTGAGGAGCTTGTCTTCACAAAGGTCTGGAACTAAGTAGGACATGGACTAGTGTCCCCATTTTTGCCCTCATTTTCTGATACCCCAGGGCTTTCCCCCTCCCCACTGCCTGGTCGTCTCCCTGCCTGGAGACGTGTGAAGCATTGTCTGCTTCACACATTTGCTTCCTCCACTGGACTCTGAAGGGAGGCTGTAGCCTAGTCACCACCAACTCCCCAGGGCGTATGAGTGCCTGCTGTGGTTTTATAGAATTGTCCCATCACAGAGCCTACCGGGTAAAGTCAGGGGCCCTCTCTGATATCCCCACATGTGCAGTGCAGTGAGCCTCCTGCAGGTACCCCATCATAACATCTCAGTCAGCTCTCCCAAGCAGACCCTTTATCTGACTCTCTTTAGCACACTGTTACTTCAGTTAACCCGCATTTCTTCTGTTCTGGCATTATAGCTTGCTTGCTTTTCTGTTTTACTCACTCAAATATGAGGCCCTTGAGGACATGTGTCTGGGTTTTATTCATCTCAACATTCTCCATAGCCTTGAACACCTGGCATATAATAGGTTCTTGAAAATGAGCAAATAAATGAGTGAATGAATAAACAAGCAAATGAATGAATGGATGAGTGAGTGAATCAGTGAATGGTCAGCTCTTCTTGCTAAAAAGTGCTTCTCTACCTTTAACTGAAATATGTCTCCTGTTAACCATCACTTTCTGAGCTGATTCTACTCATTGACTCCATGCAGAGCACTCTCCTCTTCCTCACGGCACCTTCTCATATAGTGGAGCCTCTGCTTTCTGTCCTTTGAACATGCCAACCTGTTCCTGCCCAGCTTGACCCCACCTTAGGGCCTTTGCACTTTCTCTTATGACCAAGCCCTTTGGCCCTATTGCTGTCTACATCTGGATCTTCCTTGCCATTTGGGTCTCAACTCAAATGTCACCTTCTCAGAAAGATCTTTACTAGCCACCCAATCTAGAGCACCCCTGCCCCCAACCCCCTTACACCTCTTTATCTCTCTGGGCTGAATTCTGGATTCTGGATGATTTCCTCAGATCTGCCTTTCAATTTGCTCAATCTGCCTTCATCCATGTCTCGTCTACTGTTTAGCCTGCCTGTAGAGGTCTTCTATCAGTTATTCTATTTTTCATTTATAGAACATATATGCAAATATCATGATCACTAATATTTTAAAGTCTTGTTCTAGAATGCCTATTACATGAACTACTACCCCATCCCCTGCAAAGTGATCTATTCTATTTATTGCATCTGCTGATTGTCAGATGTTGGGTATCTGTAATTCCTGTGATTGTTTTAGATGCAACTTTATCAGAAATTATCATCTTTTAGTGTCCCACATGGGCTTTGGAAGTGACCCTGTGAGTACTCATTAGTTCTTAAACAGTCATTCCATTAATTTATTGGTGAATGCAATATCTATGTGTTATCATGTATAACGTAGGGAAAGAATGTTGCCTTCTTGTGTTTGAGATCACTCACTTGCTTCTAGTGACAGCTACTACAAGTTTAACTTGTTGCTTTGTCCACGTAGTGGTGTGTCATTCAATGCAGCAGTACCCAGATGCCAGGTACTTATGAGCTTAACACATGAGACTCCCCGCTGCCAGCTTAATGCATGAGCAGGGAGGTGATTGGAAACACAGATTTCCGAGATCGGCCTCGTGAACACTGAATTCATAAATCTGAGATTAAGCCTAAGAATCTGAATTCTTACAAAGCTCTCCAAGGGATTCTGATTTATATATAAGTTTGGATACCATTGATCCTGTAAGCTTTGAGGATTTAAATTTGGTTTATTTTTGTCTTGCTCATTCCTATCCCAAAAAAGGATCTGAAGCTGTGTACCTATAGACAGATAAAAATACATTTTGAAAAGCAGACTAAAGACACCTACACAAACAATACCCTGAGCAAGTGAGACCTGACCTTGCTTCATGACCAGAGAAACACGAGGTGATGCTGCGGTTGATTTCCGCACCTACTCCCTTGGGGTGGATGCAGCCATGAGCTGTGTGTGAGCCATCACTGCCCAGCTCTGAGACTCCCAGCATTGCAGCAAAGCCTGGCTTGGCGGAATCAGTCATGGGGCAACTGTGGAACTGCAAAGGGATGCTGTGCACAGACAGGGTTTTAATTTTCCTAGGGTCCCTCTCTGCACACTGTCACATTGCTCAGATATGTTTCTGATCTCTGGCGCTTCCATGAAGGCTCTTCTTGGAAAACTAAGCTCTGTAAACCCACTCTCCGCCACTCACACCATGCTGAGCCCCTCCCAGCCTTGATTCTCCCATACTTGTTGGCTTCTGCCCAAGCTGTTTCCTCTGCCCAGAAAGCTCCTGTTTATCTCCAAGACTGCTCAAATGTCATCATCTCCAGACAGTCTTTCTTTCACCCTCCTTCATTTTTTTTTTTTTTTTTTTTTTTTTTTGAGATGGAGTTTTGCTCTTCTTACCCAGGCTGGAGTGCAATGGCACGATCTCGGCTCACTGCAACCTCTGCCTCCTGGGTTCAGGCAATTCTCCTGCCTCAGCCTCCTGAGTAGCTGGGATTACAGGCACGTGCCACCATGCTCAGCTAATTTTTTGTATTTTTAGTAGAGACTGGGTTTCACCATGTTGATCAGGATGGTCTTGATCTCTTAACCTCGTGATCCACCCACCTCGGCCTCCCGAAGTGCTGGGATTACAGGCTTGAGCCACCGCACCCTCCTTCATTTTCTTCCTTTCTTTCACCCTTGCAAAATCATTTTTTGAGCCCTTACCTGCCCCCAACTTCCGTCCACGCCAGCATCTGTCGTGCTGCCAGCCATCACAGGCTCATCTACCACATCACCTTTGCTTCTCTGTTTTCTTCACACTGGCTTCACCTGCTTCTTCCCTCTCTCTGCAGGGCTTTTGCACAGGCTGCAGACTCCTTCTCTGGCACCCCGACACTAACTCCTGCTATCCCCACCTCCACTGTTAGTCTTCCTCCTGCACAGCAGCACCTGGGACGTGCATTTGCTTTGTGATTACTATGTCACACTCTGTAACCTGAGGATGGCAAGCAGGACATCCCCCGTGCGTGCGTAGTGCAGAGCCTGCCACGCAGCAGGTGCCCCACCACCTTTTGTTGGAGGAAAAAATGAAGACATCCCAGAGCAGCCCAATTTGTCTCCTCCTTCTCCAGTTGTTCTCAGCCTTCTTTTGGACGTTGGCCCCTTTGAGAAGCTCCTGAAAGCTAGAAACCCTCTCTACACAATGTGCATGAATGCTTAATTACATAAAATCTCCATATCATTTCAAGGGTGTGAAGCACCCCAAATAAAGAGAGCATTACCTATTAGTTACAAGGTAAGATTCTTTTCTGAAGAGCAGCTGATGAATTGTATGATAGACATCTCATGATATAAGTCCACCACATGTGGAGTTTAAAGTGGGTCTCCCAGTGACTTAAAGGTGTGTACATGTGGTTGGCTTCATGTAGAAGCCACTCTGGTTGCTATGTGCCCTTTAAGAACCAGTTTCCCTGATTTTGTCATTGCAGAAAGGAAGACAGCACAGAAGCAAACACAGCAAGCTGGAAAATATTTACATCCTTCTCAATGGACCGACGGAGAAGAGGTGGCTCATGGTTCACGATCCTTTCCAGAGAGCCAGATTATAAGCCAAGCAACCATCTTCCTGTCTCAGGTCACTAATGGGGAATATTTCTACTCTGTATGATACCAAGCAGGGGACCCAGGAGATGGCTGTTGACTGTAAGAAGCCCACATTTATTGGCATGGGTGAGTGGCAGGAAGCCGGGTCTGGAGCCCCAAGGACCCAAAGACCTGTCGGCTGTGCTGCTCCGACGCTGGGTCACTGGGCACAAATAACTCCCTTCTTCCACCATCCTCTTCTTCATCTGTCTGAGGGTCCTATGCCTACTTGACAGTTTTGACAACCAAGTGAGCTAATGGCTGGGAAAGTGCCTGAGCACCGTAGATTCTTCCCACGTCAGAGGCCTTGCTGTGTTTGTGAAATGCCTTCCTCCATCTTAGGTACTTCACTAACGGTTGTTCAGGCGCACACTCTTGCCGTAAGGACGCATAGCTTCCATCCAAGATGGGTGATGAGGGGATCAGGGTTTTAAAAAATCACTGAAGTAGTTATTTTGATATTATAGAACTCCTGCAGATGCTTGGGCTAAGGTGGAGTTCCCAACTTGCACGCATGTGAACTCTTTCTTAAGGAGAAGGAGCATGGATTTCATCCGATTTGCAAATGAGACTGTAGCCAAACACTCGAGTAGCCAAGCACCCCTAGTCTAGGCAAAAAGGACTCTCTCAGGAAACCCAGAGACCAACTCTGCCTCCAACTGCTGCTGACTTTAAGGCTGCCCTTTGGCCTCTATCCACCTCACCTCCTCATCTGTAAAATGGGTGTAGCACAGCCTTCCAGTTGCTTCCAGAGTAAGTTCCACTGAGGGGCCAGCTCTGGCCAGGCAGAAGACTTCCAGTCCCAGCCTCCTTGCTTCCAGAGTAAGTGAAGAGATCCTCTTCTCTCAGACATGTCACTTCAGGCAACTTGTATACAGGAGTTGCACCCAATTGACCACAGCACCCCAAAGTGCCCAGGCATACAGCCTCATTTCAGCTCCTTTCGCTGGGCGGTTAAAGAGCATTACGGCCCACTTGCTGTGCTGGGATCCAGGAGAGTGCTTCCTGTGACACCATTTCCCTGTAAACTGCAGGGCTGTGAGGCCCGCTTATACTGACAGCCAGGGGCCTGGCAGGGACCTGCGAAATCTCAGTACCACCCAGGAATATGTAGTGAAGAGCCAGCTGCTGCACAGGAAAACCTCAGTGAGCTGCATGTTTTCCTGCCCTGGCTGCTGTGAGACAACGGGTGGTGGCTGGAAGTCAGGCCTGGTGGATGGAGTTGGCCGTGGGTGTCTCAGATGTCCACAGATCCTGGGGCAGTGGTCAGTGCTGGGTGGGCAACAGTCAGCCCCCACACCACATTACAGACCTTAGAGAATTTCCAGTCCACAGCAGGTACTGGCGGCCCTTGGGCCAGATTCAGCCCATAAATGTATCACATTTGGCTTACATTTTATGTTTTTCTAATTGTGAATGCACTTTGTGCCAGTGAGCTGGATACTTAAAAATGGTTAAGAAAGCATGTTTCTCTAAAACCCTAAAACGTATCTTCTTAACCATTTTTAAGTATCGGAGTGCATTCACATTGATGTGCAGCCATCACCATCATCCATCTCCAGAACCTTCCATCTTGCACAACTGGAAACGCTATATTCATTAAACGCTCATCCCCACTCCCCTGTCCCACAGCTGCTGGCACCCACCCTTCTACTTTCTGCCTCTGTGCATCTGACCACTCTAGGACCTCGTGTGAGTGGAATCATGCAGTCTTCGTCTTTTCATGACTGGTTTATTTCACTTAACACAATGTTTTCGAGGTTCATGTGGCAGGATGTGTCAGAGTTTCTGTCCTTTTTAAGGCTGAATAATAGTCCAGTGTGCAGATGGACCACATTTTGATTATCATTCACGCATTGATGAACCTTCGGGTGGCTTCTACCTTTTTGGCTACTGTGAACATTCCTCCTACGAACACAGGTGTACAAATATATTCCTACGTTGCATTTTTTAATATTGGAGTTAGCAAGTGGTATTTAAAAACCAAGAGATTTCATATACAAATCTGGATTTCTGGCTTCTCTTAGAAACTCACTGTATCTGACAGCATCAGGCCTCTATTTTCCTGGCCACAGTCAGAGGTGAATGAAGCCAGCTCGCTCCCTTCCCTACTGAGAGGCACCCCAGCCAGTGGACTACAGGGCCCCGACTCCTTTCCCTCCACTCACTGCAAAACCTGCCTGGGTTCCACAGTCTGTGGCTTGGTGACACTTCATCCGCTCAACACCCTTCTGTTATGGATGAAAATGTGGAGGCCCAGGGAGGAAGGGTGGCTGGGCCCCAAGGTCTCAGGCCAGAAAGCAATGCAATGGCTGGAATGCAGGAAGGGCCTGCATGCAACTGGGCACTGCAAAGCCTTGATTCTACTCCCAGCTCTGCCACCTGTCTCTCCCAGGGACCTGGGACAACTTTCTGAACCTAAGTTTCCTCTTTGGAGGAAAATGGGAGAAATGGCACCTTCTCTTGCAGCCTCATGATTACGTGAAGATGGAAGGAGATGATGAGCATTCACAGTTGAATGCAGTCGGGATGGGAAGGGGCGTTACTAGAAGCACAGGCCACATCAGGCGACCTAGCGTCTGGGGGTCTGTTTCCTCATCCGTGAGACAGGAGAGGGGGCCACACCTTTCCCCACAGGGCTAGTCTTAGGATCAACTGAGGCAGAGAAGGAAAAGCATCCAGCAGAGGGCTAGGCACCCAGCAGAGGCTTCAAAAATGCTACTTTCTAATAAGTAAGGTCACATCCAAGGATTCCAAATCCCATTCCTGCAGAACACAACCCAGACAGAGGCGTAACATCATGGGAGTGACTGGCTTCAGGGTCTATTGGCCTGATTTCAAAACCAAAGCTAGACATTTTAGCCACTGAGGGCACAGGGCAGGTGAGCCCTTTTCTCTGATCTGCAAACTCTTCCATTGTTTAGTGGGGAAAATATCACTCTCCCTGATAGCACAGGTGGAAATGAGAAACGGAAGGTGCTTTGCACACAGTAGACGCTCAGTAAGACCAATTCCTTTCTTGCCTTTCTGAGCAGAAATCTGTTTCCTAGGTTAAAAAGATGGCAAGTTTTCCAAATATGTTCCCCCCCCACCAAAAAAAAAAAGGAACAAGGAAAAGTATGGTTTCCAGCTTCCCACTGAGGTTCGTCAGTCACCAGGTTTCATTCACTCATTCAAGGAACAAACATTAATTGAGCACCACTAAGCGCAAGGCACCACACGAGGCCCTGGGGTTCTAGGAGAGAGCAGAGTAGACCACCGTGCCACCCTGGTGGGTGGGCTTCTGCATGAGTCTGGTCAGTCGCTCCATGAGTACTCATTAAGTGCCTCTTCTGAGCTGACTTTCCAAGGGCCCTGGCTTTACCTGAAAGGCTCATCTGTTGCTGCCTGTGTGTTTCTGGACCCCACCCACTTCTCTGCCAGTCCCAGAGAACATACCTGTTCTGGGTCCCAGACCTTTAGACACCATGGTCATCCTACCCGCCTGTGCTGCTTCTGTTATCTCCTCAGTCCTTTCCAGGGTCCCTGGCAAGGCCAGTGAAGCACTCCTGGGGTGAACAGTTCATCCCATTGCACCCTGTGGGCCAGGTGTGGGCCCCAGAGAGTCTCCCCGCTTAGTTTACCTTTAGGCTTTGAATGAAATGGGAATATGGATGGAAAGCCCTTTGTAAACTCTTAAGATTTACATGTTTACACAGGATCGGTGTTTTTTGACTTCCCCCTGGAGAGATGACAGAGACCATCTGACGCAGGAGAAAGAGGTTAGGGTTTAAGAGCAGAAGAGCTAGGCTGCAACCTGGGCTCTGCAATTTATCAGCTCCGAGACCAGGGAAAGCGACCCGCCCTCCTTAGTTTACTTGCTGGGTAAATGGAGGTAATAAAATACCCATCTTGACACCTACTGTGCTCAGTAAGGGAAAAACTGGATGGGAAGGCATTTTGCAGACTTACGTGTTGTGCGTATACTTTACTCATGTCATTAATTTAATGCACATTTATTATATACCTACTGTGTGCCCTTATGAACGAGGTGATACGTCATATGACAATTTGGAAGAAAGTCCACAGGCTAAGGGAGAGAAGAAATGCTTGTCAGATGGTTTCACTGCACATTCATAGATTATGATCAGCAACAGCCAGCAAGTTGGCATGGCAACGTTTCCCCATGAACTGCTAGGCACTGTTCTTAAAATAGGTATGTTGGAGGTGTGGCGGCAGCGGGGACACGCTGAGGCAGGGTGGCTTGATTGCTCTGCAGACCAAAGTGGGCTGTTTGCTCAGAGTGGCCCTGCCATTGCCCTTTCCAGGCAAGCCAGCAGGGTAGTGATTCAGGTGACAGATCCAGAAACATCCATTGTTGGAGCTGGAGACGGTCTTAGACTTCCTCTAGTGTGAGCCACTTTCTCCTCCCCATTTTACAGGTGAGGAAACTGATTCCCAGAGAGGTTAACGGACATCTGTGGTCCAGTAACAAAGCCACTTGTTTGCAGATGGGACTGAACCTGGCTCGGATGTCATCATGGAGGGTTCTCCAACTGTGCCATGGGGCCAGCTCTTCTGTTTCCGAATTTTCGGTCTTGATCTGATGCAATTAATTTTCTAGTGGGCTACAATCTATATGGCATCACCTAGCAATAGGTATGTGTTTAAGGAATTATTTCCTTTTGTGTGGAATTCATGCCTGCTTTTCACCCTGGGGAAGCCCTGAATCCCAGGATATGTCGGAAACTCACCTACTTTTTGACTACACTTACATGATTAAGCTTTAAATCCACCCTTTTATAGCCTTCCTTACCTAGTTTCTCAGTGTGAAATCAAGCATCAAAACTGATCAGAGGTTTATGAATTGCTTTGCAATGAAATTATTATATGACATTAGTTACCCATCATTGCAGAAAACAGGAAACCCAAGTCCTTTCACAGGTGAGTTCCTTTCTATTTGTTTTACTTAGCAATTTATTGAGTAAACCTTTATAAACTTGAGAGGGGCTTTTCACCTTCAGGCTGGTGAGCTTTTTTAAAGAAATTCACAGCTTCCCTTTGACTCCAGGGTTAAATTCCAGGTCTGAAATGTGAAATCTTTTGAGAATTCACTCAACTCCTGAGAATAGGGTGCTAGACATTTCTGACATATTTTAGACACAACCATTTTTTCTCCATTGAGGCAGTGCCATGCGGTGGAAAGGGCTCTGGGTCGGGATTCCAGCGAGGGTAGGAGGGGCTGCGGCCCTGCCACTTACCCCTTCCAGGTCGTTTGAAGGACATAAAGACTGCACTCTGCAGTGATGATTCTTCACCCTGGTTGCATGTTGGACTCACCTGCAGAGTCTTTTAAAAAATAGATGCCCAGGCCTGTCTCCAGGCCACTTAGGTCAGGTTGTCTTGGGTGGGGCCCTGGGCAGAGATCATTTTGAAAAGCTTCCCAGTGATTTTAATGGGCAAGTGAGGGAGAACCACGGGAATACACTCACATAGTCTCTTTCAATTCTCCCATTCCCTGTGCTAATTAAATTCTAAAATGCTACCGTGGGTTTCTTCTATGTTAGACTCCTATTTATTTTTGCTCCTAGCTAGGAAAGAAATGTGTCCTCAGAGTCGAAAGGATGAAACGTCTCATATTTGGAGTATTTTTGACCATGAGTTGGCTTTGCAACTCTACCCTCAGAAGACCTTTTAAACAGCTGATGATTCTTAGGGAAATGAAATGCATGATGTAATACTGCATTGAGCCCCACGTGGCAGATTCTGGAGCTGAGCTTTTGGTGACTGGTCATTGCACAGTTCAACGAAAGTTCAGATAATATAAATGGGTGGTACAATAGACACACTCAATGAATCTCTTGGGTGGTACAGTTGTTTGCATCCTAAACTCCAGAATATCCAAAAAGAGATATTCTATGATCGATACATTTACCAGTTGAGGAAGCAAACACAAGTAGATTTGCCTTTGGCATGCACACCAATGGCCAACAGCATTTCTACCTAGCTTTGAAATAAACTATTTGAAGTTCTCTGGTGCCTTAAGGTGGTACAGAAAGAAAAGACCCCTGGAGTTGGTTAATGTATTTAGTCTTCTTCTCTGTGTTACTGGATTTTCTAAAAGCAGATCATTTGTACCTTGTACCTAAAACTGCTTTCAAGAACTCAGTGGACTTGGGATTGAAGGATTGGGTTTTCTCTTTCCCATGTGAACTTCCCTAAATCCTACTCTGGCTTCAGAAAGCTCAGCTCCTACACAAGTCTGACCTCGGCATCCTTAGTGTAAATGTCATGTACTGAGTCACGGAAAGACTAATGGAAGAACTGATAGCTCAAAAATGAGTTTTCTTCCAACAACATTTTTTTTCGTCTCTGAAAACACCAGCCGACTGTGTCCAAGCATGGGCTGATGATCCCTTTATGTAATGGTAGAACAAGGGAAGAGAGAGACGAATGGGATTGTTAAAAATGGCTGAAAACTTGGTATCAACTTTGAGTTCATATTATCTTTTTAAAGTAATACAATACAATATTTGTAAATAGGACACCGAAAGTGAGGAGGTAAAGAAATACCTATGCAGTGACGTTCTAAGCATTAGCTCTTCAGTGGACAAGGACAAGGACAAGGTCCGCACCCACAGAAGTAGGGGAGTAGTTATGGGCCCAGACGCACGGCGGCTCTGCCACCAATGAACTGTGCAAGCTTGGAGAAGGTACCTACGTCTCTCAGCCTCAAAGTCCTCAGTGGAAATAGTGGGAAGGGGTGAGGATTAAACAGACAGCACGCTTCTGAAAGCACTCAGCATGTCAGTGGATGCTTCCCTCACCCCTTTGAAAATGGGCTCTGCACAGACACGTTTTGGTGGGAGGCTGGGGCCAGTGCCACCAACCTGAGTTGGGGGAATAAGATGGTCCCTTCCGCAGTTCAGGTTTGCACAAGCAGCTTTTGCAGGTAAGGCAGGGAGAGGCGTCGGCGTTGCTGGCAGAGTGATAAGCAAGGCTTGCAATTTCACCTTGGTAGAACCACTGTGGTCTCCTTAGTTCTTCCAGGTTGAATCCTGGGCAGAGATCACGTGAAAGCTGAGAAGCCCAGACACCAGTTTAGAAATTGTGTACTTGCCCGCCGAATCCCAAATGCACAATAACTCTATACCTTGCGGTTGCATGATCTACGAGGCGTCCTATGCACCCTCATTAATAAACCCAAGGCTCAGAATGTTGGCAGACCAAGTTCTGCCCCTCCCTGGAGTGAGCCACCTCGCTTCACATGGGAGTGGTCCAGTGACACAACCCGAGCCTCCTCCGGAAGCTCTTCAGCAGGACCCTCCTCGGGGTCTGGAGCAGTGGTCTGTCCCCCGAGGCCCGCCTGATGTGAAACCATCAGTTCGTGGAGATGTTTATTGGATTCCCGTCCAGTAGTGGGTCAGGCTCAACCCTCCCTTTGGGTTTTCAGGATGTGTAATGATCGCTCCATTTGTGTAAAACAGGCCGGCATTTTCTCTTGTTACTGAGATGTATTTTTCTATGTTAGTTAAATGTAAAATTTGTGTATTTTGTACATTAAAATGTATGCTTTTTCACAATTAAAGGGACTTTTTTCCCTTTTGAATGTTTTATTTATTGATGGTTGTTCCATAGTGTTGTCAACCCTGACATAACACAAAAAGGCAGTGGATCTAGGACTCCCTTGATTTTTGGTGGGGAATAAATGCTTTTCTTGGTACTCAAATCCACTTTGCACAAATAATGAAAAAATTTCCTTTATAATCCATTATATAGCTGTAGCAATTTCCTATTGCTGCTTTGACAGATGACCATAAACTCATGGCTTAGAACAACTCACATTCATTATCCTGTAGTTCCTAAGGTCAGAGTCCTAGGCTAAAATCTCAAGATGTCGGCAGGGCTGCCTTCCTTCTGGAAGTTCCAGGGGAGAAACTGTTTCCTTGCCTTTTCTGGCTCCTAGAGATGCCCACGTTCTTTGGCTCGTGGCCCCTTCCTTCTTCTTCAAATCTCTCTTGCTCTGACATCTGCTTCTGTTCTCCAATCTCCCCTTCTCAGACTCTGACTCTTCTGCCTCTCTCTCACTTAAAAGGACTCTTGTGATGACATTGGCTCCACCAGGTGATCCAGGATCATTTCTACACCTTAAGACCTTTAAGCTCAGCCACAGAGTCCCACTTGCCATGTGGAGTGACATGGGCACTGCTTCTGGGGATTCACGTGTGGGTATCTTCGAGCATCATTTTTCTGCCCACCACAGCCCGGTTTGTACTGATTTGGAGGCCACAGAAAAACAGCAGACATTTAAAAACTAAATGAGCCTGGATTTGAACCCCATCTCTGTCACTAGCTGGCCACATAACCAAACAGCTTATTTAACTTCTCTGAACATGTCTTCTTACATCTGAGAAGAGTACAGCAATCCATTGCTACACACCTAATGATAAACTACAATGCCCTTTCCTTCACTTTTTGAAAACATTATTTTTGCGATGGATTCTTTTTTTTTTTTTTTTTAATTTGCCAAAACAAAATCCACCTCGGACCTGAGCTGGCCTTGTGTCCTTTCCCATCTGACTCATCCCTTTCTGTTCTCTGCCAACACCCAGAAAGAAGGCTTCATGTCTGACAGGATGAGCTCAAGGATTGTCGTTCACTGAATGTCGTGGTGTAATTCACTTACAAGAACTCCCTCCCAGGAGGACTGGGAGCAGTTGGAGGATGGGTTGGGGGATGGGGGAGGTCACAGCTGTCATTAGGATGGGGGCAGTTTGCTCGGGCTTCTCCAGCTGCCTCTGTTGGTCCCCGGCAGACATTGCTCCTCGCTGTCTCCCTGCAAGCTGGAGGGTGCATTTCTGACCTTATACCCTGGGTTTTGTCCCTGCCTCCCTTTCTCTGTTGTGCTTGGGTTACTGACCTTGAGATGAGATAGTGTGGAAAAAACTCAGACGAACCTGAGTTGAAATCCCAGCTTAGTCACTTTCCAGTGGTCACTTGAGCAGTGGGCTTATGGTTTGCCATCCTCGGTACTCCAGCTTGAAGATGAAGGTGGCAAAAAGTAAAGAGCATTAACAAAAAGAAGAATTTTTATCAACAAAAGGACAAAATAGCCAGTTAATAGCAAATGGCAGCAACCCTAAATTTAAATCGACCAAATCTCCCAATCAAAAGATACAGACAAAATCTAACGGTATATCCAAAGATATACATAGACTCAAAATAAAGGGTTGGAAAAAAAAGTACCAACCAAATGGAGAGCAAAAATAAATAAATCAAAAGCAGGAGTTGCAATTTTCACATTTGACAAAATAGATTTCAAAGCTACAAGGATACAAGGGTAAAAGGATTAATGTAATTATAAGAGACCTTAACACCCAGATACATAAGACCCATAATGAGATTTAGATACAACGAGACAGAAAATTGATAACGATATCCAGGACTTGAACTCAGAGCCAGAACAAATAAACACAATAGAGGTCTCCATTTTAAACACATAAAATATGCATTAACCACTTTAAACACTCAAAATATTGATCGGCCATTATTGAAACCCATTTTAGGAATGAAGTAATATTCCTTTTTCCCTCTTTTTCTTTTTTTCCCCTTCTTTTTCTCTTTTTCCCTCTAAAAAAAAAAAGAAGAAGGTGGCCTGGTCTGCCGCATGGAGCGACCGAGGGAGCCGGCAGTGTGTAGAGCAGAACATGATGCACAGAAATGAACCGTGTGTGCAAAGACCCTTATGCACAGTAGGCAGCCCTAGGAGTTCCAGGTCCCCTCCTCTGCAGAGGGAGAGAAGAGTCGGGGGAAGTGATATAAAGTCAGTGACACACAGTGGGTGCCCCAAAGGTGTGTTAGATGAATGTTGAATGATTAGTTGCCCAAGACTGCATAGAAAAGAGGATTCTAACTCAACCTCCTAGACTCTTCTACCTGAGCCAGGTCCCTTTATCTCTCCTTTCCCAGTGGAACCGCCTCAGATAGGCTCTTGGAGAGAGGAAAGAATAGTTGTTTCAATGTGGCACCAGACTACTCTGTTTATACCTGGAAGTCTCACTTACCAGCTGTGACCCTGAACAGATTACTTGTGTCTCCAAACCTCAGTGTCCTCATCTGCAAAATGAGGCTAAAATGGTACTTCCAAGGTTGATGTGAGGTATAAAAGAGTTACTATCTGTTAGGTGCCTACAACGGTCCGGGCACGTGGTAAACATTCTATACGCAGAAGCTACAAAGATCCTTTCTTGTTTCTGCATAAAAACAGCCCTTTCTCAGCTCCTTCCTGGTGTCACTCTCTCTTGTCTTGGCAACTGCCCAGCCCTTTCTCACAATGGAAAGGGTTTTCTTTAAAAGCAGTAAGATTTCCATCGCCACCAGTAAAGCCTGAGAGACTGTGTCCTCGAGCTGCTGAGAGCAGATCTGAGCATGCAGGAGGAGGCCTGGCCTCCAAAGTTCTATCTAACTCAGATTCTTGAGTTTTCTGATATTTCTCTGGGTTCTGTCACCCTAAACATTTGCGGGGTTTTAGAAGAAGTTTCCAGGTGGTCTTTAACATGAAATGTCCTTGCCTGGAACAGGCTAGGAAATAGTATTTCATAGGACAGAGAAACATTTTCATTCAAAAATTGAAAACACTTGCAAGATAACCCAGAGGCCTACAGACCTCAAGAGGAATTTCTGTGGCAAATCTGCACAGCAGGCTCAGGGACACAAGGAGAGAGCATCCAGGATGCGGCTGTAAAGGGTGGAGGCAGATGGAGGGTGTGTGGGGGACTTTCTGTTCTCACAGTCAGCACTCTTTTCCCCATTAGAGTGCAAACTTGTTGAAGGCAGAGATTTAGAAATACTCATCTGTGTCCCCACACTAGTCTCTCTCTCAAGCACAGAAAATGCTTGCTAAGTGAATGAGCCCACGCTCCAGGCCTGGCTGAGCCTCCTTGAGGTTGAGGCCCTGAGAGAGCCATTTCATGTCTCCCCTCCTGTTTCCTCTTCCAAGAGAGGACAGGTGACAATACCCCTTGTTTCAGGGTTGAAAGACAGCATGTTCAGGGAGGTTCTGCTGAGGCCATGGATCCAATGCCCCAGAATCCTCAGTCCATGGGGCTGGAGAGTCAGACAACAAGAACATGAATCCATCTGTCTGTCTGGCGTTCTTGGAGCTTGGCCACACTGTGGGAGCTCTGGCTTGCAGCTGGCAGAGCCTGGAGTTGAAAGGACAGCTTCCAGCATGGGACATTGCAAGAAGTACTGGTGCTCCCCTCTGCAGTCCCCATCCAGTCCTGACTTTGCTTGTCTGGACTCGCCTGAGGAAGGGTCGGCAGCTGGGATCCTGCCTCTCCAGAAAGTGCAGCTGGGACTGCAAAGTCTCCAGGGACTTCTAGGGTCCTCTGCCTGATAATCTTGAGAAATAAGGGAAAGTGTCCATAGGAGGCGGGTGGTGCCTGGCCTCAGAAGAGAGCCCCAGCAGAGCGACCCCCACATCAGAGGAATCCCAGAATGCCCAGGCTACAAGCTCCAGGAGCAACAAAAGCAGACTGTGCCCCTCGAATTGGGGGAGATCTGTCTGGTTGACTGCCAGCTGTGTGTGTGGTCATCTGTGTCTCTGGGCGTCTTTCTCTGGAGCGTTTTCATTTAAGCTTTTGACTCCCTTATCCCTGGTGCGGACTAGTGTGTGGGCATCCTGTTGTCAGTTTACGATGCACGTGTGGATTCACCTTGAGTTTGCCTTTGATATTGGTGTGTCGTGTGGTGTCACTGGAGTGCACGTGTATGTGTGTGTCACTGGTTCCCATGCAAAAATGTACTTCTCTTGCGTGTCTGTGGGAGTATGCCTCTAGCATGTCCCTCTTGGCTGCTGCACCACCCTTCCTGACCCTTACCACCCCTGGGCCCACCATGCGGGTGCTTTTCTCACCTCCTCCTCCTCTCTTTAGAAGGTCAGCTCCTGGAAGGCAGGCACTTGGTCTGTTTCGTCCATGGCTCTGTTCCCAGCTTCTACAACAGTGCCAGGCACTAGTGGGCGCTCAGTAAAATAATGCTGAGGGAATGTACGGTGTGTCCAGTGCATGTGCCTCTTCAGTCGTGCAGTTAATCTTGGTGTGATGCTGTGTGTGAGTGCAGTTGTAAGACAATGAGATTTTCTGGTGTGTGTGTAATGAACGCGGAATGTGCACAAGCATGTGTGCGTGTATGTGTGTACAACATTGAGTATGGTGTGCATGAACCAGCCCCTGTGTATCTCGGGAGAGCGTGTGTAATTGACTCGTGTGCGTGTCAGCATGTCTGTGTATCTCTCGTGTTTGGTGTAATTGGCGTGCCGGTATGAACCCGCGTGTGCCTCCGGAGCATGTGGGCGTGCGGGTGTACGCACACCGCTCCCGGCCCGCGCTCTCCTGGCGCCCTGCGCTCCGCCTGGGGGCGGGGAGTGGGGGTGCGGCGAGGGCACTGCGGTGCTGCGGCCCGCCCTCCGCGCTGCGGCTCCGGCGCGTCACCGTCCCTCCCCGCCCCAGTCGCGGTCCCCGCCTCCCGGTCCTTTGTAGCCGGCCGCGCCGTTAGCCCGCAGCCTCCCGGAGGCCCCGCCCCGGCCCCGCCCCGGCGTGCGCCCCGCCCCGCCTCTCTCCTCCCCGGGCCGCAGTCGCGCCGGGGCCGCCGCGGGCCCGCACCGAGGCGCGGAGCGCGGCGCACGGTGGTGGCCAGGGCCGCGGGCGGGCGGGCGGGAGCGCGGCGGGTGGCCGGCCTTGGAGGGGTATGGCGGACCGGCGGCGCGCGTGGAACACGGAGGACGACCTGCCCGTGTACCTGGCGCGGCCGGGCAGCGCGGCGCAGACCCCGCGCCAGAAGTACGGCGGCATGTTCGCCGCGGTGGAGGGCGCCTACGAGAACAAGACCATCGACTTCGACGCCTACAGCGTGGGCCGCCGCGGCTCGGCGCGCACGCCGCGCAGCGCTGGCCGGCCCGACGCTGTCGGACTGCCGGGGCCGGGCGGCAGCGAGGACACGGCCAGCGACGTGAGCGAGCCCTCGGGCTCCGCGGTCAGCTCGCCCGGAGAGCGCGACGAGCGGCCCCCGGCGCTGCGCATCCGCTGCCCAGCGCCCCGCGACCTGCCCCTCGGCCGGGACAATGGCCAGGTACCCTCGGGGAGCGCGCGGGCCGGACGAGGGGGGCGGGGCCGGGGAGGACCCCGGCGTGGGCCGCCCGAGGGCAGTGCCTGGGTCCCGGGTGTTGGGGCAGCAGCCGCCAGGCTGGGGAGAGCCAGGGGGCGGCCCCTCCCCCACCTCATCATGAGAGAGGTTCCCAGAGCTGGTGCGTCTCGGTCAGGGCTGGCCGGCGTGGTCCGTGAGACTCCGAAGGGATCTCCCGGGTCCAGTCGCGGCTCGTCTTCTGCAGAAAGGGAGAGCAAGGTTCTGAGAGGGGAAGTAAGTTGGCTAAAGCCACCTCATGGTCGCTTAAAACGCCAGGGAACCTCTGGGATGAATCTAAACCAGGCTCTTCATTCTGTTTTGTGAAAAGAACTGGAGCTCCGTTCCGTGTTGGTCCATTCATCCATCCACTCACTTGGTAGTAATTACAGAGCACCTACTGTGTGCTGGGCCCCGGGAGAGGTTCCGCGAGTCGCCTGCGGCCATACAGCCTCAAGCTGGAAGGAGCTTTATCCCGAGCGCTCCCCTCATGCTTGCTGGGGGGAAGGATTTGGTGAAGGATTTAGGTCGTCGGGCAGTTGGAGCCGTAAGCCCCTACCCGCAAGCGCCAACATATTCAAGGGGCACTCCTGAGCTCCACAGCACACACCAGTGTGCCTGCTTCACAGAGCAAGGTGGAGTTAGAGCTGGGATTTTGAATCGGGGTTTCTAGCCTTCCAGACTTGAACATGGGACCGGGAGGATCAGGGAGAGGGACCCTGTGGGTATTCTCCCTTGAGCTGGGGGTCACCAGGGAACTGGGGGAAGAAGGGCGGATGGATGGCATAACCTTTGGATAGACCGACGAGAGCCAGGGTCAGGTGCCGGAAAAACCGCAGTTGGAGTACCCGAGGGCTGGGAAGCTTTCGGCTTGGCCCAGAACTGGATGCCTGAGAACTGCTAGGTACCGGGCCCAGGGTAGGCTCTAGATCCCTGGCTCTGCAACCTGGCCCCACCCTCCAGAAGTTCCCAGGCTAGGGTGAGCGACGGATTCATTGTGAGAATTAAATCAGTTAATGCCGGTAGGTAATGAGCATTCAATAAATGTTTGTTGTTGACTTTTACTACGATCATCATTTTAATTAAATCTTTCCTTCTTAAATGCTGTGAGTGACCTAAAGTGAGCCTGAAGGGAAGCAGAGCTTATCGGGGCAAATATCTGAGAGGGCTTCCTGGAGGAATAGGAGCAGGGGGCTGGTAGACGCGGTGGTGGGCCTCCTCGGACCCCATCCCTTCGAAGTCGGGCTCACTGTAGCTCCGGAGCTCTCCGTGGTCCTGAAGCCGGCGCCTCCCCGAGAGAGAGGTCCAACAGCAAGGGTGGTGGAGTGGTCAGAAAGGGAGATGGTGCGAGAGTCCAGCCTCCTCTTCCCCACCCCTTCTTTATCTCCTCCTGTCCACTGCCTTCCCTGGTGGTCCGACCTCGCTTGGGATCCAATCCAAACTCCAGAGCCCTATGGGGAGGCTTCTGGGCCGCGGGCCGAGAAGCCGGACCAGCACCAGGGAACCCGGGTTTCCAGCCAAGGCGCTTTGCTCTCTTGAGCCTCAGCTTCTCCATCTATCAGATGGGGGTGGCCGTCTTCTCTCGACCTTCCTCAAGGCGTGGTGGAGTACCAGGGAGGCAAGGGCGCTTTGTGCACGGCCCGTAGCTGTCCTGAGGCGAGTTCTTTTGGAGCTGTGGTCAATGTCACAAACGGCAGCATCGCCCCCGGGGCACGGCCTGGGCCGACCCCGCAGCTGCGCCTTAACGCTTGGGGACGCTGGTCGCTTCACCTCTCCCGTTCCTCTCCTGCTCCTTCCTCTTCTCTCTGCGGCCCCCTCTGCCTTTCTCCATGGCTTCTCAGGGACCGGACAAAAGGCTGCGCCTCTGGCGCGCGCAGGGCTCCGAAAGCACTCGAGTTTTGCGACTATTGAGCTCAGGGGATCGCGATCTCCACGGAGGGAGGGTTTTACTTTCTGCGAGAGAACGGCGGTGGAGCTTGGGTTACAGCGGGCGAGGGTTCCGGGGCGGGCCTCACCGCTCCAATGCTTTGCAACGGGTGCCCCGGCCCTTCCCCCGCCCGCAAGGCTTCTCCCTGGGCTGCAGGAAGGTTTTCTGAGGCGCAGGCGCAACGATTGCAGCTGCCAGAGGCTGAGCGGCTGCGGCGCTTTGTACCCGCGAAATCTGCTTGGGAGCAGCGATCTGTTTGGCCAGTGGCAGGAGAATGCTCCTCCCCCTGATACGCACGTGGTCTTGTCCCTTGCTCTGGAGCTTTTCTGCTCAGATCTCCAGATTGACCCCAGGGAACGCCCTGGTACGTGGAACCTAGGACTTAATAACACCAAGGAAGGGAACGTAGGAATTGGGGAGGGACAATGTCCCCACTTGCAATTTCCGGTCATTGACAAGGATTTTAGGCCCAGCAGAGAGCCACGGATGCATGAATACGTGGAGGCAAATGAGTTTTATACAGTGTGGAGGAACGTGGCTTCTCCATGCTGCTCTGCTGCAGCTAATATGTTTTGCACCTGGAGTACATCATTGTACCTCTGCAAGCCTCAATTTCCTGTCTGTAAAATGGGAAAATTATGCCCGGTGTTCCTGGGGTACTGAGCTGGCTTCTCTGTGAAACTAAAACCTCACCTCTATTTTAAGGCCGAGGCGTCTCTGGCCTCCTGCCCTGGATTAGGTCCCTGGCCTCTGGGGTGGTGTGGGTCAGGACCCCAGACCCCAACCAGGGTAGTGGGGGGCTGTACCAAGCCTAGGCCCCCTCACTCTGGATGGCAACTTGAAAACGGAAAAGATGAGTCATTTAGTAGGACCTGTGGGGTTGGATTTCGCATGGAGAAAATCAACAGCGAAGTGGTGGATGAGGTTGGTGTTTTATTCTGCCTGGTGACTTGGGGCACCTGTTCAGTGCTGTGAGGGCTTGCTGGGGCTCCCCCTTTTCCTCCATCTTCCGTCTTTTCCCCTCTACTGTAATGAACCTTGTCAAGCTGTGACTTGGCCTCCTGCCCACCTCCCTCTGGAGCAACATCTGGGTCATGGACTCTGGGGCTGGTGTCCACCCTGCCGGGAAGCAAGAACACCCTAGTCCTCCTCTTGACTCCCAGCTTGTCCCCAGGGCTGTGGAGACCTTGGTGCCAGTGGCCCAGCCCTCCAAGCACCTGCTGTCTTGGAAGCAATTCTGTGGGGTGACCTGGTGGCGCCGGTGCCAGGCTGCTGTGTGGAAAGGGAGCTGCTGTCAGAGTAGAACAGGTCAGCATTAATTAAGGCTGCACCCTCCTGTCCCTACCGTTCCCTCTGCCAGTCAGGAAGACTCCTCCTTAGAGGGCCCCAGGGAGGGCTGGTTCAATGCTAGGGTGGAATGGGTGACAGGGAGACACTTCGTGGTGGGGAAGGCATTGGAGATGGGTCTAGGGGAATGGGCAGCCTTTTGTCTGGGGTAGACTATTCAGGGAGAAGGCACGGCGTGAATAAAGGCTTCTGGATGGAAAAAGTGCTTGGTGCATTCAGGGAGAGGCACTCTGTAAGGACAAACGGAGGCTATGGCAGGAATGGCAGGAGGGCAGCGATCATTGGGCGCGATCCTGGAGGGCCTAGAACGTTCCTAGCAGCTCGGGCCCCGGGCCCACATTCCCCCTGCCCCACGCCCCCGCAGATGTTCTGGGGAGGCTTCGGGAAGCGCGGCCGCACACCTGTGGCGCCGCCCGCAGGCCCTGACCGCGCCTCCGGAGGCCGTCTTTTTCTTTTAAAGGAGCCCTGAAAACCAGACTATCCGGATCGCGAGAGCGAGGCCCCGGCCCGCGGAGGGCGTGTGCGCGGGGCGGGGGTCGGCGCGGCTGGGCGGGTGAGGGGCGGGGGCGGAGTGGGGGATCAGAAGGGAAGCGCTTCCTGGTTCGAGCCGAGAGGGGCGAATCGGGCTCTGCTCCGCGCCGCCGGGAGGAGCTGTCTGTCTGCAGCCCCCTCCTCCCGCCCTCGCCTCTCCCTCCTCCTCCCGCCCTCCTCGCCGAGCCGGGCGGTGCTGGCAGCCGGAGCGGCGGGCGGGCCGAGCAGCCTGGGCAGCCGCGCGTGGGCAGCCGCGGGCGCCGAGCCTCCGTCCCTTTCTCGGTTCCTCTCTGCGTCCCTCCTGGGCCTTTGTCAGCGCGCCCGCGGGGAGCGGGGCCGCGAGCGCCGGACCGAGCCAGACAGCCCCGCAGGTCAGCGGCCGGGCCGAGGGCGCCAGAGGGGGCCATGTCGTACCAGGGCAAGAAGAGCATCCCGCACATCACGGTAAGCGGCCCCCGCCCCGGCCGCCCCGCGCCGGCCTTTGTGGGCTAGGGGTGGGCGTCGGCCCCAGATCTGCTGCGGGCCGGCGGGGGCGGCCCCGGAGGCCTCCTGCGTCGCCGCGGGTGGGGCGGGGCCGGTCTCGGCATTTCAGCCCCCTCCCCCAGTCTCTGGGGACAATGGGGGTGGGGGAGCCCCGCACGGCGGGGCGGGGCTGGAGCCTGGAGTCCCTCTCCCCGCGGGCTTGCCGCCCCCTCCCCCCACGGGATGTGCCAGAGGATGGCGTGGACAGGGAGGATTCGGAGCCGAACAAAAGAGGGAGGGGCGGGGATCCGAACCCCCTCCCTGCAGGCCTCGCGCGGGGGTGGGGAGGGCAGCTGAGCCTCCCGCGCTGGGCCCCCGCATCGTCCGGCCAGTGCAGCCCGAAGCCGGGTACCTCCCCCGCCAGAGGAGGGAGAAAGATCAACCAGCGCTCTCCACTCCCCGCCCTTACTGATGGAGTGGAAGTCCAGACCTAGGGACAGCGCCATGATGAAAGCTCGGCCCACCCCACCCCGCAGCTAAAAATAACCTAATGGGGCGACGCTGGCGGGTGTGGCCTGGGAAGGGTTAACGCTGCCGACACTGGGCCTGGAGAGGGTGGGTATGGTGGTGGAGGCTGAGCGGCGGGGCCGCGTCCCTGGGTGTGGCCGGAAACAAAGGAACCCCCGTCTTTACGCTTTGTCTCAGGGTGGGGAGCTGAGGACGCAGCGGTCAGGAGCTGGGCCTCCGCGCAGGTTCCTGCCTGGCATCAGCTTGGAGCCCGACCGTTCCTGAGGGATGTGGACCACGGGTGCCCATATTTGCAGGAGCTTCCCGGTGCCGGGAGGCGGGATTCTGGGCATGGTGGAATCCTCCGGAGTGACCCCTGAGGTTTGACGACTAGAGACCCAGCCTGCTCATTATGCAAAATTCAGGCTCCTGCACAGTCGCAGGACACTTGCCAGAGGGCAGCCTGGGGTAGGCAGAGGACTGACACTTCCCTCACCTACCAGTGGTCTGCCCTGTATGTGGCAACCTGTTTCTTTGAATCCTGGCAGCAAGTCTTTGCGGAAGGCATTGCCCATGTAAAGCGCCCTGAGGCTGGAGCATGGGCTGAGGGCCTCCGTTAGAGGAAGGTCAGGAGGGAACCCAGCCCTCCACCACCCCCTACCCCCGCCCCGCTTCCCCTGCATTGTCCTGCATCCGCCCCAACTCTGGGCTGAGTCTTGAGTTAGAACATCCCTCCTAGGTCCAGCCTTAGCTCTTGCCAGCAGGCCTCTGCCAAGCTCCCATCCAGAGGATGGGTACCACCTCTTCTCGTCCCTCAGTTCTGCCCTCTGAGACACAGAGGTGTAAGTGGCCTAATCGTAAACACTGCAGTTGGCCAAGAATCTCTAGAAGACATATGGTTACTTCCTCCTGGGCAATGTGAGAAGAAGGCAGGTGAGATTCGAGCAGGTCCCTGCCTTGGGACCCTCTAACCCTGCCTCCCAAGGGAACTGAGGCAGGTGATGGGGTTAGAGGTGATACAGTGACTCAGGAGCCAGGAGCTCTGGGTTTGAGGCTGTGTGCCCACAGCAGGTCTCTGCTGTTCTCAGGACCCTTGTCTCCAAGGTGGAAACTTAATAGGATGGTCCAAAGGCAGGTCTGTGGGATGCCACCCCCGAAGTTGTACAGTTCCAGCCTGCTAAGCTGAAGTGGTCCCCGGGGCCTGCAGGCTGTCACCCTCTGGAGTGGAGATGCCTAGGCTTCTGCAGCCGATGGAGCTGGGTGTCTGATGCCTCTTTGAACCTCAGTGCTCTGCTGTACAATGTGGGCCCTTCCACAGGACTCTTGAACATCCTCGGTGACCCTGCCAAAGCTTTTAGTGTGTGCTAGGCCATGAGAAGGGCCTCAGATCTGCTGGCAGGATTTGCTGCTTTAGTTCTTCATGGGAAACAGTCAACTTGTGTGTAAAGAGAAATCAAATGGTTGGTTCCAGCAGCCTCTTAAAGGTGGTTTTGACGAACATGGGAAAGAGAGAGGCTGAAAATTATGCTTAGTTCCCAGGAAAGAGGACCTTGACGAGGACCATCTGTGTTCATTTGGCCCCCATCAGTCAGAAGGGTTTGTGGTTTTAAACAAATCAAAACCTTCAACAAATCAGAGAGGATTGACTTGTATGGGCCTTTCATCTTCCTGAGGTCTGTTTGCTGTGTTGTGACAGGAACCAGATCTCTGCCTTAAATGCCGTGAGACAAATGGGTGAACACTGTGGCTTTTTAAATGGCTGCACCTTAACCTGTTCCATAGCAGTCATTTGACAAGTTAATGCAAACCCATCGGCTGTTAATGGGTCTGCATTACTTGTCAAATGACTGCTGTGCCAAGCACTGTGCTGGGTGCCAGGGAGAGTGGGAAGGAGATGAATGGGTTTGCCCCGGCCCTTCCAGAGCTTAGCCAAGGCTGACATTTCAGCCTGAAATGGTAGTGAATTGTTAAGAGTGTCATACAGAGTAGGGGAGGACACCCCAGCAGGGACACTCAGCCTGGTTCTAGGGGAAGCAGAGGAGACAAGAGGAGGACATAGTTCTTCTTGGGGCCCGTGGGGCCCCAGAGGCAAAGGAATTGGCATGCTGGAGAAACTGAAGGAAAGACAACATTGAGAGAGCCTACCCTCTCCTTCCAAGGGCAACCTCTGCACGGTTAGATCAAATCATGAAGGCAGTTGAGATGTTTCTGACAGCCATGGTGTGGAGAGACCTGGGGGCTTGGAGAGAAGTGTGGTTCATAAAAAGAAGTGCTGGGGTTGTAAGCATAGCTCTCAGCTTCATCCCCAGCTCCCCACCTGCTTGTTGCTGGGTCATCCCATGCCCCTCTGAGCCTCAGCTGTCTCATCTGCACAGTGGGGATAAGCGTATAGCTTTGCCAATGAGTTCAGACACTGGAGAGGCAGGAACTAGAGTGGGGGAGGTGAAGGGGCATTGCAGGCAGGGGCGCAGCATGGGCAAAGGCAAGGAGGCTGATTTAGGAAAACGTTCTGCTCATGTTGGCAATCATGGTGTTGTCTTTCTCTGTTTTCCATCTCAGCCTTTTTCTGAGATAATATAGTATCTGTTTAAAGATGGAAGAGCAAAAAAGCAGAAACACTTAGCTCCTGCCCCCAGGGATGGTTTGAGATCTTTATAAAGCTCTCTTTCGTGCATGGCTTTTTTTTTTTTAATGAATGGCACATTTGGGGATTAACTTAGCTGAAGCGGCTTCTTGTGCCCACTGCAGTGAGTAGAGCATCCTGGGTGTGGCTCTGAGCAAACAAAGGCACATGGCTTCCTGGCCTGCAGAAGCTGTTGGCTCTGAATACAGCCACCGAAGGGGGACGTTTGCTCAGTTGTGAGAGGAGTAAAGCGTGTCCACCATGATGCTCACAGAGTATTATTAAAAATAAAGCTCTGTGAGTATCAATCACGTGTTTTTGCTCTAGTCCAAGCATTCAGCACAACTGCCATTACCTCTTACTTAGTTCCATGCATGGTACTGTCAGAAAGGCAGCCTAGGTAGATCACCCCCCTCCCCAAAGAGTAAACTGAGGCTCAGAGAGATTCATGGGCTTATAAAGATTCTTTCATTTGCCAGTGGAGAGGAAGGAGAGCTTATGTTCAAGCAGGGAGGATAGATGGGCTGGTATGCATGCTAGGAAAATCACTGTGTGTGTGGGTGTATAGTTGTGTGTATGAGTGTCAATGCGTGTCTGTATGTAAATGTAAGTGTATGTCTTTGGTGTGTGAACATGTTTGTGTGTGTTTGATCAGACAGTGAAGATGATCAAGGAAGGAAGCTCAAGTACAGATCACATCAGGCTGAATTGGTTACTCTAAAGTGCAAGTACGCAAAACATGTGTGAGGCCTGTTATGCTTTTTCCCAAAGGTGACATTGAGCCTATCTTCAAGTACAGATCACATCAGGCTGAATTGGTTACTCTAAAGTGCAAGTACGCAAAACATGTGTGAGGCCTGTTATGCTTTTTCCCAAAGGTGACATTGAGCCTATCTGTAGATACCCAATATGTTCCCTGCCTTTTTACACAAAGGATTTGAGGTGTCTATGGTGATTTGTCATGCATATGGTGAAATCAGATGGAAGTCGAATAGCAGGACTGAGGAACAAGGGAGGACAGAACGAATGTGCCAGTGATAGGACACTCGAGTGGCCATGATTAGTCATGCAGTACTGACTCTGAGCATCTGTCATCCAGGGTAGAGAAGCAAACACCCTCCATGATGTCAAGGTCATGATCAGAGAGAGAAGTGGACCATTCTTAGCAAAACATTATTTTGTTTAAATCAAATTCTTAAAAATGTCTCAGAGGGGACATAAAAGTCAAAGTGACACAACTATGCCACTTTAACGCTGAGTGCCCGTTTCTTCTAATGAACACAGCCAAGACTGAGTACATGGAGCACACACAAAACAACATACATGAGTGTTCATGGCACATAGCAAACGTCTAACAGGTCATAGCTCCATTGTCAAAACTCAGGCTGTGTCTTTGAGGAAATGAAGATTCAGAATGGTTGTTTCATGCACATGAAACAACTTAAGAAAGGCTAAAGGGCCCCTGTAATCCCAGCACTTTGGGAGGCCAAGGTGGGTGGATCACATGAAGTCAGGAGTTTGAGACCAGCATGGCCAATGTGGTGAAACCCTGTCTCTACTAAAAATACAAAAATTAACTGGGCATGGTGGCACATACCTGTGATCTCAGCTACTCGAGAGGCTGAGGCAGGAGAATCACTTGAACCTGGGTAGCAGAGGATGCAGTGAGGCAGGATCACACCACTGCATTCCAGCCTGGGCGACAGAACAAGACTGTGTGTCAAAAAAAAGGAAAAAGGAAAGAAAAGAAAAGAAAGAAAGGCTAAAAGATAAACCACAGAACAGGGCACAGGTGTCAGAGGAACTCAGAGAAGAGAGGACTCAGCGCTGACAGAAGCAACAAGAGTTGGCTTCTTGGGCTTTGGAGGATAACATCAGCCAGGTGGTGAGGAACTTGATTGGTGGAGGGAAGGGAAGGGCATGCAAGGTGGGTGGAATATTTAACAGAGCTGAATCAGAGGATGCAGACCTGGAAATACATGTGAAGAGGTGAGGCTTCAGGGGGATCCTATAAAGCTTTAGAAATCAAGCAGAATGCACCCAAGGGGATGGAAAGAACACGTGGGTTCTAAGTGTGTCTTAGATATGAATGAGTTATTTTATGTTGAGCAAGTCACTTTCTCTCCCTGGGCCTCAGATTCCTTTCAACAGAGAGAGTTGGATTCGATAATTCACTTCCAAGTTCTAGGCCACTCTGATCTTCTGTGATTAATATGAAGGCACTGGAAGTTCTTGAGGTAGGAGCCTGTTATAATGAAAGCAGCTTGTAGGAATGTGGATTCTGAAGTCAGACTCTCCGGCTTTGAATGCTGGCTGTTTTACTTACTAGCTGTGTAACTGGGGCAAGTCACTTACTCTTTCTATGCGTCCATTTTTTTCTATACAAATTTATGTTTGGAAATAGGAATGATAAGAATATTTTCTAAGATTTTTTCCCCATAGAATTAAATGACTTAATATATGTAAGATGCTTAAAATATGCCTGCATATAGTAAATACAATGTGAGTTAGCTGCTATTACCGTGGTGCGGTGTATTAGATTTGCCCCACAGCACACAGCCTCAAGGTCTCAACAATATACACTTATTTTTTGCTCATTCTACATGAGGGCTGTGGGTTGCCTGAAACTTTACCCCTGTTTGCTGGTGGGTAGTGAGTCTGCTCTGTGTATCTCTTCACTTTCAGACCCAAGCTGAAGGAGAAGAAAAGCATAAGAGATGAGCAGTAACCTGAAATATCTTTAACAACTTCTACTCAAATATAGCATATATTTCACATCTGCTGATGGTGTGTTTGCCAAAGAATCAAGCTCTAAATCGGTGGGAGAGAAGCACAAAGCCAGTCTTTCTGGAGGAGATGTGAGGACTGAATGTGAAAGTTCTGAAATGTAAAGGATGCTAATACACACCTGTGGAAGCTGATGATGAGGTGGTCAGGAAGCACAGGGATTGGGTTTGGAAGAAAAATCTCAGCATTGATTCTTAGGTTGAATTGGATTTGGGAACAAGCTTCAAATTGAGTTGTCTCAGTGAACAGGAATAGATTGGAATGAGGGTGAGAGGTGAGGGACAGAGGTAGATATTGGGGGACCATGTACAAAAGGCATTGACAGAAGACAGAAAAAACCAAGATATTTCAGCAATCGGTGGTTCTCAGCCTATGTGCTGTGAGCATAGTGGTGTACTGAAAAAATCCTCTGCAGGTGTGCTTCTAAATTTTGATCAGCATTTAAAATTTATGTTTGCTACAGTTAAGTCTACAAATTACTGTAGCATCTCTCAGGTGGAGTCCTGAGTATTCACAAGCAGAGAGATGTTGAGTAGAGTCTAATTTGCTTTAAGTAAAAGTCAGCTCTTGCTATGGAAGGGGAACACCAGAGGACTTTGCCCTGAGACCTTGTGAAAGAACATGGTCAGGGCAGTGGACAGCGCCATGGTGCTGAAGAATAACAGTGCAATCAGAGCTATTATAGTCCTGTGACACAGCCACAGTCACGCTGTAGTGGGAGGGTATGGTGATGGTTGTAGACTTACTTGGTGTTGTTTTAGGTCTTTAATCCTTCAAGAATGTTGCAAAATTTTACATGCTTTGAAAGTGTGTCTTGAATACGGTAAGGTTGGGAACCATTGCCGTAGAGAGCTGTGATGACCAAATCATAGCTTTGCTCTGAGAAGAAACAACTCTGAATTGGTGTTGGTAGTTTGGAAAGTGGAGTGGGATCTTGGATAGTTCATAGAGAAGTCGGTCTAGAAAACAAGAGCAAGCAGCTGAAAGGAAGACAGCAATGTCTGCGGACATATGAGGTTGCAGTTCCCCACTCCTTCCCTGGGCCTGTGCCCTAGGCATCTAGAGCATTCTCCTGGACCTAGCACACCATCTCTGGTCTTCTGCCTTTGTATCAGCTGTGTCCATTCTCCATAGATGATGATCCCTTCTCCTGGGCTGGGGAAGGTGAGCACTTCCATTTCAATGTTGCTTATGTCCATCTGCTCCAATTGACGATGGATACTTGGAAGCCTGGGAAATGGTCTGATTCTCCTCAGCGGTCCCTCAGGAATACTGGGGATTCACAGTGGGGATGCCTCATTGCGTGAGTGAATGAATGAGGCCTAGATTGTGGACTTCCTTGCTGAATGGGGTTTCAGCCATAACTGCATTTAGTCTTCCTTAATGGGGCCCTATCTGTGGATTTAACATGGAGGTAGTGGATTTAACATGGAGGTAGTTATTTAACATGGAGGTAGTGGATTTAACATAGAGGCAGAAGGAGATGAAGGTGGCATGAGGAGTTTTGGAGGTCCAAGAGAAGAGAAGGTGTGGGGGCCTCTGAAGTGGTGCTTTGACAGTGGAGGGAGGGCAGATCTGGTTTAGTAATGAGCTTCGCTGCATGTTCCGTGAAACAGGAAGCTTTTGCAGCACGTACTTTATACACAGCAGCAGGATCATCACAGTGTACATCTTCGCCTCTCCCCAGGGCCTTGACTGAATAATGACCTGGTGCTGGAACTTAGTCAGTTCCATGGGAATGCTCGTTGGATCTGATGCAGAATTGCATAGAGCAGAAAGGTGGCTATTTGAGGAAATTTTGTACCTGCCCCCAAATTATGTTGCTGTGGCTTTTTTTTTTTTAAATCTTATCATATCGATAGACCTTTAGGGCTTAAGGTCTAATAAAATTTCAGCAAATGTTTGATTTCGATAACCTCAAAGTTGAATGGAACCTTTTAAATAATGTAAAATTTTCTGTTGTACAATTGAGGAAGGAAAAAGTGTCTGCCCATTGCGTCTCCTCTGCCTCCTTCATTCTCCCCTCAGTGGAGGAATTCCCAATATGCTTTCCTTGCATACCTCCAATGACAGGGAGATCACCACTTTACATGGCAGCCTGCTTTACTCTTATACAGCTCTCTTGTTGTAAAGCTCTTCTTTATGTAGAGGGGGACTCTGCCTTGTGTCCCAGTTCTCAGAATCTTCCCGAGTTTCTTCTTCCACACTGCTATGCCTAGAGGCACTGGAAGATGTCTCTCCATTACTTAGGACCTTCTCTTTTCCAAAACACTACAGTTCTTCTAGCACGATTTCTGCAGTCTTAGGTCTTCCTTTACTTACTTTCATTTTCTTTTCCTTTCATCTCATTTTTTTTTGCTATATTTTGTTTCTGAACATGCAGAATAAAAAGGAATCCAAAATACAACTTTAATTATTGGGCACCTCTTAACCTGGTTTAAAGGCTTTCTAAAGTCATCAGCTCCTCTGAGAAGCTGATAAAAGCAATCGAAGCATTTTCCTGCTTCCTCAAGCTGCATGAGCGTTTGGCATAGAATGTTAGACTCTGTAGGCCAGTGTTCAGTGTATTGGGTCCTCTTACATATTATCACAAGTAATCTTGTGAGGTAGGTATTTTGATGGGTTCCATTTATAGATGAGGAAACTGAAGCCAACGGAGATTAAGTATCTTGCCAAAGATCACCCCGCTAAGAAGCTGTGTGGGAATAAGCTGCCATCTCTGGTGCCAAGGATTTCAGTCTCATGGGGGGAATAAGACATATTAAAATGAGCTGGAAAATGAGTGTAATGAACAAACGCTGACCAGAGATGCAAGCTTCATGTTGTGGGAACTCCATTTGACCTTGTGGTCCTGGATTCAAGACACTTCACATGACCTAGGATTTGGAAATCAACGAGCAGAGCAGATGTGCCTGGAGATCCATGCTGCAGGGAGGCCATAGATGAAGGCACAGGGTGTGAAGGTGCAGGTTAGGGAGGCAGAGTGAGTGTAGTGTGCTTAGATAGGTGTGGTGGGTCATGGCTGAGAGAGGGCAGAGCTCAGGCCAGGAAGAGCCTTTGAAGTGTACTTTGTCCTACAGGTGAGGACAAGCTGGTGAAGGATTTTTGAGGAGAGCTGAGGCATGGTTGGATTTGCATTTCAGAAAGGTCACTCTGCCTGTCATATGGAGGTTACAAGATATGTGGCAGGGAGGCGGGGTGAGGGATTACCCGGGACAGGTGCGTTGGGATGAAAGTCAGCAGATAGGTGTTAGAGCAGTTCCAGAGTAGATGCAGCAACATCTAGAAAAGAGGTAGGATTGGGGTGGGACAGGTTAGAGAGAAGCTGAAGATGGAACTGAGCATTTTAATGAGATCTGTCACCCCACGTTGCAAGGATTGAAAAAAAAATCAGGCACTCTGCAAACTGCTATCCATGGATTAATTCATTTCACTTTCAAAATTTTCTCTGCATTTGATGGGAAACAGAGGCATAGAGAGGTGAGCTCGCCCATGTTACAGAGTTTGGAGCTGTGGGGCCATATAAGAGCCTTGGTAGTCTGCCCTCTGCATTCATGTCATTAGGTGCAGTCCAGCCTCCATACCCATGTTCAAACATCACCTCTTTATTAAGTGAGCCTGCAATGAGGATAAATATGAAAGCACCTGGCTTGCAGGAGGCATTGTCAATGTTTATTAAGTGATAGGTCTCTGCTTTTAATGTCTTTCCCCTAGAAAGCGTTTTGCAGTTTTCAGAGCCCTTTAATCTGCCTTAACCACTTTTGACCACATTCACAATAATCGTGTCAGGAGGGAAGATGAGGTGCAAGTCACGGGGTTCGTACTTGATAAACACTGAACAGGTCAGTGCAATCTATTGCTGCCTGTCCCCATTTTACAGATGGGGAACTGAGGCTCAGACACATTATGTAGGTACACTGAAGAGAACACTGTACTAGTGTTCTCCCTACCAGGAGGCAGTGGGGTGGTCTCTGTGTGGGTGTCAGGCAGAATTAGGATCAAATCCTAGCTATACCATCTCTTGGCTGTGTGATCTTGAGAAAATTACTTCTGTGTTTCCTCATTTGTAATACTTATTCCCACTTTGAAGCTGATTTAAGAATTAAAAATGAAAACCCATGTAATGCAGAACTGATCCTTAATAAGAGTTCAAGGAATGTGCACTTCTTAAGGCTAAGGAATTCTATTCCGATTTCTTTCTAGAAAGCAAGAAGCACAGACCAGAAAACAGAGAAATGGGTCAAGTCACCAATCACACATGCAGCTAGCATCATCTTTCCCCATGCAGCTTGCATGCCCTGCCCACTCTTGGAGTTGTGACAGAGGCATGCTGTTTTAAAATCAGATATTCAGTCCAACAGAGAGTACTCCCTGAATGCCTCCTGGTATGACAAGACCTGAAAATGTGCTCTTATAGCTGCAGTTGTCATGGAAACAGGCATAAGCTCGGAAAAATTAAAAAGGGGCTGCAGTCCATAGGGACCACCTGTATTTCCCATTCATAAAGAAGGGAAAGCCACCCCGTCTCCTGTCCATGAGACGGGGAATGAATGTGTGTTAATTAGATTCAGGCTCATACTGGTTGGCACTTCCTGGATTGCATTCCTGGATAGTGTGGCAAAGGGCCACTGGCTGACAGGCTGTACCCAAAGGCAAATGGTTTCTGTGAATAAATATGAGTCTGCAGCTGGACGGGATGACAGCACTCGCCGTTACAAGGAGACCAGAGTGGGGAGCTTGCTGAAGGGGAAGGCTCTGGTTATTCAAGGCAGGTACCAAGTCGTGGAAGTATGACACATTTGAGCTATAAAACCTTTCGGGCAGCAATCCCTGTGGCTCCCAGCACAGAACATTTATGATGTATTAATTTGACTTGATGTGATGACGCTGCATGGCAACCCCCTAGACTCTGTGCCTTACAGCAGCAAATACTTATTTATGGCATTGGTTTGTGGGTGGTAGATGTTTAGCAGGGCTCATCTCATCTCAATTTGTCTTCAGTCTTCTGTTGGGGTCAAGTATGCTCCTCATATCCTCTCATTCTGGGGCTGCCATTCCTTGGGTTCTGAGGTTTTCATGGCGGGGGGCGGGGAGCGGACTGTCAGAGCTGAACCCACCTGCCCCTTAAAGCTTGTGTGTGGACTGGTGCACTCCCAGCCAGAGCGAGTCACATGGGCAGCACATCCACAGTCAATGGGACAGGGGGCTGCACTGCACCCACATTGGCGGGTGGTAAGGACTTGCCACAGAGGTTCTGTGTTGAGATTATCTGGGAATGTTTGTTAATAATATAAATTCCTGGCTTATAATCTAGATCTGGCGACTGAATATCTTGATAAAAGCCCCAGTGGAAATTTTCAGTGGGTAATTCCAGGGCATTTTGAGGACCAGCAGTGCCATGGTGTCGTGCTGTCAGTTTTTTTTTGTTCTTTTTGGAGCGGGGGTGACAAGGGGGTATGCCTGCCAATCATCTTGAAGTGTTGAGTTGCAAATGTCAGCGTCAACATCAGGGCTACATGGTTTTTAAAGGATTGAAGCCTTTCAAAACCAACCTTGGTACTTCCTTTATTCTAAAAGAAAGCAGTTCTCCCTGCATTCGATGCTTGGATAAGCACATTTCTACAAATGGGCTTCCTTGATCTTTTTGAGGCTCGTTTCCCTGCTTACTCTTTGGAAAGAAAGGTTTCTTCATCTTTCCAGAAGAGACTGATCATTTAGTTACCCTGACCTTTCCTACCCTTCCCACTGAGGAATCAGTCAACCTCATCTGAATTTGCTTGGCCTCTGAGAACGTATGTTGACACCTGCCTGTTCATGGACCCCAGATTCCAATGACTGCTCTAATGGAGCATGTAGGGGCCATGGGAGTTGCTTGCCCTCACCCCAACTTCCTGGGGTGGGAGAACTAAGTATTGGAAGTAGTGTAAGGTCTTCATATACCAACATCTAAAAGTACTTGAAGCCAGCTTTGTCCACTGGGAAACATAAGTCATTATTATTTTGGTTCTGCAGGGCTAAGAGAAGAATTTTTGAAACAAGACTTCTTTAGAAGCTGAGAAAGAAAAGCAGTAGGAAACTACAAGTTTGGGTGTGGTAGAGGGTGGAGGGGTCTTCAGCATCAGGGTTTGTAGAAAACTCAGTCGCTGTGCCCAGTGTCAATTCAGGACCGTGGACAGCACCAATCCACACCTGTTCCTCACCTACCCGCGGTACCTGGAACTTTCAGAATACGGCGTCTCTGTACCTACTGTTTATTTGAGTGAGGTACTTTCCTTCTCCTCTCCCCATTTTTCTAGCTTCGTGAATTCCTATTTATATTTTGGAACTCAGCTCAATGTCCCCTCCTTGATGACATAGTCCCTGTCTTTTCTCCGTCTCGGTAATAACAGCTTTGGTTCTCTGCTATTTTCCAGATAGCCAAGGTTGCTAAACTAGTGATTTTTGGATAAAGGTTGATTGGATAAGAATAGCATCCCATCTCTTAATTTTTTCTAAGATCCAGACCTTAATAGATTTTGTATGCCTTCTGACAGCCACCTTCATGGTGGAGATGACAGATTTATTCCCACCATGCTGAAGGGATAATAGAACCCAGGAGGTTTAATGCCTCACTCAGGAATAGACAGTGATGCAGAAAATCCACTGTCGTCAGAACCTCCCCTCTGAGCTGAGGCTGACTGTGTTTGCTACTGTTTGTTTTTCTGTTCTATGGATAAAAATGCCTGAAACTTTAAAGGCTAGTTTTTGTAAGCAGAGCTCAACCTAATGCTTAATGTTTGTGAAAAGAACAAAAGCATCCTGCCAATGTCAGCTCTCTCCTCCCAGTGGGGGCTGGATGGGAGATAACAGTAGGTTTGGAGCAGAATCCCTTCCTCCTGCCTGGCTGCTCCTCTGACTCATGAGACAGTTGGCAGTAGAGACAAGACTGCAGCCCAGCAGGATTTCAGTGGAGTCTTCGCGAGGATGCCTTTGTGCATCATCTGCAGTGTGCAGGCTTTGCATTTGGCAGGCCTCTGCTCTCAGCCAGTAGGGTTAGGTTTTCACAAATTTTAAAAGCAGAAAAGAAAGGTTTATTATATGTCCGTCTATGCTTTTCTCCCTTTGTTTGTTTCTCTCTTCCCTCCTTTCTTTGCTCTTCCTTCCATCTTTCCCTCCTGTTTATCCTTCTTTTATCTGATCTTCTTTTTCTCTCCCTTGCACTCCCTCTCTCTTTTCAAACTTTCTCCTTCTACTTTCTCCCTCTTCCCTTGCCTCTTGTCTGTTACCTCCTCCTTTCCCTCCTGCCCAGCAAACATCTGCTAAATACTGTGTAAGGGTCCTGGCTGGTTCCTGAGGATATAGAGATGAAATACATAGAACTCCCCTGGCCATGAAGGGGTGTCCAGCTCAGTGGGAGATGAGCACATGAACTATGACCGTGAGTTGCCATAAGCATTGGGGGAGGGCTGTGCATTATACTGGCTATTAGGTCTGGGCAGACCCTAAAGTCTCTGCAGGAGAAGCCAGTTCCTTCAGATCCATTTCCTTTTGAATTCCTAACAGAGAATTTTGTAGTTTGCTTTTTATCCTCACATTTTATTATCTAGTGCTTTTGTTTGTGGTTAAAACTTCCTGGAAAATATTTTAGTAGCCGAGTGATACCTTGTTACTGGTGTGGTTATACCCTTATAATTAATTGTTGATCGCATCTTTGTATATCATTCTTTGACCCTGTTTTGGATATTTTCTGGAGGACAAATTCCCAGCACTAAATTTCTGGGTCAAAGGACATGGACGGTGTTAAGGCCTTTGATACCTCTTGCAAACTTGGCTGCCAAGTATTCTTACTGAGGAGTCCCAGCTTTGAGGATAAGACAGAGATGATTCCTCCTCTTCTTCTACCTCTGCCCAGTGCTCATGTGATGTCTTAACTTGGAAACGTTTCTATGTTCCGGTTCTTCCCTGATGAAAACCCCTCCATGAGTTTCACCACAGAGCCCAGACTCCTCTGTACACATGGCCCTGGGGTCCCCAGGATCTGGCTTCTGCACTCCTTTCCGGATTCCCCACCTCGAGGTCACCCTTCAGCCAAAAGAGACCACTTATAGACCTCCAGGCACGCGAGGTTGCTTCTGACCTCAGTGTCTTTCCCCATGGAATATGGTCTGGTTCTGCATCCCCACCCAAATCTCATGTTGAATTGTAGCGCCCAGTACTGGAGGTGGGGTCTGGTTCTGCGTCCCCACCCAAATCTCATGTTGAATTGTAGTGCCCAGTACTGGAGGTGGGGTCTGGAGGGGGACAATTGAATCATTGGGGTGGGTTTCCCCTTTTGGTGCCATTCTGGTGATAGTGAGTGAGTTCTCAGGAGATCTGGTTATTTAAAAGTGTGTGGCACCTCCCTCCCATCTTCCTGGTTGGCCATGTGATATGCTCCCCTCTCTTTGCCTTCCGCCATGATCGTAAGTTTCCTGAGGCCTCCCCAGAAACCAAGCAGATGCCAGCATCATGCTTCCTGTACAGCCCACAGAACCATGAGCCAATTAACCCTCTTTTCCTTTCTTTGTAAATTACCCAGTCTCAGGCATTTCCTTATGGCATTGTGAGGATGAACTAATACACCGTGTGCTTCCTTCTCTCAAGATCCCTTTCACTTTTGCTGTGTGGCTAATTCCTACTCACCCTCCAAGCTCAAAGGGAACACTTTTTCTCTTCTCAGGGTTAGTGTGGAGGCTGCCTCCATGCTCTGTGGCCTTCTGTACTTCCCACACTGGTGGCAAAGGCTGGCTGTTGACTCGGCCTCCCTCACTGCCCTGAGCACCCCTTGAGGGCAAGAGCTACTTTTAAGCTACATGCACCAAGTCGTTAAACAATGATTTGTAGAGTGGAGTTCTAGCCACAGAAAATGGCAGAGAATGAACAATGAGCTGTTCACTTGCCAGGCCTGGACTGAGTAAGCACTTCGAACACAGGCATAGGACGCAGAGCCAACCCATCTTAGAGATGAGGAAACTGAGGCTTGGTAAGTCACATGAATAATAAGTGGGGTCAGAATCTAAACCCACCTCTCTCTGAGTGTGAACATTTTGCTCTTACGCAGCATTGACACAAGGACTGCTGTCACCGCCGAACGAACTGGCGTCTCTGACGTGCCCTAGCTAATCAATTCAGCTGTTAGACTTTGGCTGAGTTTTTCATGAGGTGCTTTATTTCTTCAAGGTTTATACGTAATATATATATGTAGGTAGATAGATGGAGTCTCTCTCTGCCTTCCTGGCTGGACTGCAGTGGTGCAATCTCAGCTCACTGCAACGTCCGCCTCCTGAGTTCAAGCCTCAGCCTCCCGAGTAGCTGGGACAGGTGCTTGCCACCATGCCTAAGTTTTGCATTTTTAGTAGGGATGGGGTTTCACCATGTTGTCCAGGTTTCTCTCAAACTTCTAACCTCAGGTGATCCTCCCTCCTTGGCCTCCCAAAGTGTTGGGATTACAGGCATGAGCCACCACACCCAGCCTAGTTTATACATTATATATATATATATGTTTGAGACAGAGGCTTGCTCTGTCACCAGGCTGGAGTGCAAGTGGTGCAGTCTTGGCTCACTGCAACCTTCACCTCCCAGGTTCAAGTGATTCTCCTACCTCAGCCTCTGGAGTAGCTGGGATTACAGGCACATGCCACCGTACCCAGCTAATTTTTGTGTTTTTAGTAGAGATGAGGTTTCACCGTGTTGGCCAAGATGGTCTCGATCTCTTGACCTCATGATCCCCACCTCGGCCTCCCAAAGTGCTGGGATTACAGGCGTGAGCTACTAAGCTCAGCCTAGTTTAAACGTAATAATTTGAATACAGAGCAAACCATTGTTCACATCTGCTGTTTTCCTGTGAGAGGCAACGGACAGCGCTGGTATTATTTTTTCTAAGTGTGTGACTTCGGTGTCATTAATTTTTAAAACATATGTAACATTTACTGTTTTTGGTATACAGCTCTGCACACCGGTATTTCCTGCATGAGAAAGGCAGCCTTAGACAGCAAGGCCCATTGGCCTCAGAACTTGGGGGATTTCTAAGTTCCATCTTCTTATGAGGTGTCATGGATTCTAGAGTTTGAGAATGTTTAAACTTGGGACTGAAGCATGGTTTGGTGGCCGGAATGCTGGGCAGGTCATTAGGAGCCCTTGGCTCTAGCCTGCACCCTTACCAGTTGTGTGAATGTGGAGGTCACACCTGGCTCTGGACCTCATTTCCATGCGAGGTGGATCAGACCTAACATTTCGCATGGACCATTCAGTGCAAATGGCCACAATGCACATAACTCCTTCAAAGCCCATTTCCTACAGTGTCTTCTGTGGAAAAGTAGCTCTTCAGATTTTCCACACTACAAAGGAACCTAAGTTTGGAAAATATATCATTCAGTTCTTCTCTCTTTTTTTTTTTTTTTTTTTCTGAGACAGAGTTTTGCTCTTGTCACCCAGGCTGGAGTGCAATGGCACGATCTCGGCTCACCGCAACCTCCACCTCCTGAGTTTAGACAGTTCTCCCGCCTCAGCCTCCTGAGTAGCTGGGATTACAGGCACGCGCCACCATGCCCAGCTCATTTTTTGTATTTTTAGTAGAGACGGGGTTTCACCATGTTGACCAGGATGGTGTCGATCTCTTGACCTCGTGATCCACCCGCCTCGGCCTCCCAAAGTGCTGGGATTACAGGCTTGAGCCACCGCGCCGGGCCCCAGTCCTTCTCTTGAACGTATCAGCGGAAGCAAGGATATGCAAAGTTCTGTCATGAAGACATCCTTGCCTCCGTTTTACCAGGCATTTCTAAACTCACAGCACCAAGGAACCACTGTCTGGGCCAGTCCCTACTAAAATCCCTCTGAGCTTCAGTTCTGTAGCACGTGGCTTTGAAAATGCTTGTTAAGCGGCAAAGGAACTACTGATTTTAAGAAAGAACATGAAGAGGTTGAATCAGCACTTGCCTTCCTGTGGGCTTATTTTTTCGGAAGTAGACCAGTATCTGAGCGGCACTAAGGGCTTGGACCCCTGGGTGCCACTGCTTGCAGTGTCTGGTGGTCGTTGGGGAGGGAGTGGATTTGAACACAAGCTCTACCCTCTGATTCTAGGAAGACCAAAGCAGGTTGGGCTGATCTGGCACACAGTGCGTTAAAATATCACCTTTCAGGCTGAGCCCGAAAAGCCCCCTATTAAATGTGACAAGGCAGATGGGTGCGTGCAGGGGGTTGGTGGGGGAGCAGTGACTTCTGGAAGCCATGCACCAGCTGGTGGTGACTTACGTTTTCTGCTCCTGGGGCTGGGGAAACCTGTGCACCAGCTTGTGGGTGCTTCCTGAATGTTCAGAGCCCAGGCTTCTTTTTCCCCTTGGTCCTGAAGGGCCGTCTGGAGGCTTGGTGAGTTTTCTCCCTGGGAATGCACACATCTGTTTTAGGGATACAGAGAGGTTGTGGGACCTAGGAGCAACTTACCTTGAAGCATCTTCCTCCAGAGACCCTTCTTGCTGAAAAACAGGATATGCCCCCTCACACAGCTCTCCCTCGGCTCACAGCTGTGATGCCTTTCTCTCCATCTTCACCAGTCAGCTTTCAACAATCAGTTCAGGGCCGGGCCTGGTGGCTCACGCCTGGAATCCCAGCACTTTGGTAGGCTGAGGAAGGCGAATCTCCTGAGGTCGGGAGTTCAAGACCAGCCTGACCAATATGGAGAAACCCCATCTCTACTAAAAATAGAAAATTAGCCGGGCATGGTGGTGCATGCCTGTAATCCCAGCTACTCAGGAGGCTGAGGTGGGAGAATCCCTTGAACCCAGAAGGCGGAGGTTGCAGTGAGCCAAGATTATGCCATTACACTCTAGCCTGGGAAACGAGCGAAACTCTGTCTCAAAAAAAAAAAAGAATCAGTTCAGTCACCCAGTCAGCCAGCCAGGCTGAGCCCATGGTGTTGGAGAGGCACCAGTGGAGAAAATGGCCCAAGTGCACTGCCTCCATGGAGCTCACAGTCTAGTAACAGCAAGTGCTGTGCAAACTCCAGGCAGTGCCGTCCCCATCAGCACCCATGTCATGTGTCCCCTAGGGAGTTCTGTCCCATACAGCCAATGGGGTAATGCACCAGAGCTGTGAATCCAGTGTGGCAAGTCACATTTTAGACAGATCCAGAAATACATAGTCTGCCAGATGTGCTGTGACTACTGTGAATACATAGAATGGGTAAGGGATGTAGGCTCAGCTGGCAGGGTGGTGCTGTGGGTTGTTCCAAACAGGACAAGTCAAGGAGAGGGCACTCAGATAAGTAGCATCAAGCGGGATCCAAAGAAAGTAAGAGCAGGAAGACTGCCAGGATCCTGGGATTCCAGATTAACTGGGGTCTCGCTGACCTTGGCTTTCACTCTGAGGGAACTATGATTCTGATGCAAAGAGGCTTTGAGCAGCCGGCAGCGAGATGTATTTTTGATTCCTCAGTTTGGGTTAAATGCCTCTTCTCTGGGCTTGCAGGGCATTGTGGCTGGTGCCATCCGACCGTGGGTTCTGGTCCGGGGGACCATTGAGGTGCCTTCTGTGCATTTCCGTGGACGGCCTTGGCAAGATCAAGCCCTAGTCGCCCACAGTGCTAGCCAGATCAGTATGCACTCTTTACTGGATTTATTTATTGAATAGGATACCCTCCCTCCAGTCCCCGGAACTGCCTCCCAGATGTACCGCCTGCCTCCAAGTTCTTGAGTCAGGCTCTGCTGTCACAGCACCACCTACTGTGGGTTGTTCTTGTCTGTTTACTTTTTTATTTTTATTTTTATATTTTCTTTTTGAGATGGAGTCTCGCTCTGTCGCCAGGCTGGAGTGCAGTGGCATGATCTCCGCTCACTGCAACCTCCGACTCCTGGGTTCAAGCGATTCTATTGCCTCAGCCTCCTGAATAGCTGGGACTACAGGCATGCGCTGCCACACCCAGCTAATTTTGTATTTTTAGTGGAGATGGGGTTTCACCATGTTGGCCAGGATGGTCTCCATCTCCTGACCTTGTGATCCGCCCATCTTGGCCTCCCAAAGTGCTGGGATTACAGGCGTGAGCCACCACACCCAGCCTGTGAGTTTCTTTCTTTCTCCCCAACCCAAGGGATGGGCTTCAGGGCAGACACTGTGTCTTATTCACCACGTCTCAAGCCTGAAGAGAACAGAAATGGTAAATAAACACATGGAAAAAAATTACAAGCCTTCAAGAAATGTAAATTGCCCAGGCAAGGTAGCTCACTCTGTAATGGCAGTGCTTTGGGAGACCAAGGAGGGATGATTGCTTGCAGCCAGGAGCTCAAGACCAGTCTGGGCAACACAGTGAGACCCCCTCTCAAAAACAATTTTTATTTTACTTAGCCAGGTGTGGTGGCACATGCCTGTAGTCTCAGCTATTCAGGAGGCTGAGGCTGTAGGATCACTTAAGCTCAGGAATTTGAGAGTGCAGTGAGCTTCGATCACGCCACTTCAACCTGGGTGACACTAAGACTCTGTCACAGAAAAAGAAAAAAGAAAAGAAACACAAATTAACAAATATATATTTTTTTAAATTTTTTATTGGATTTTAGGTTTTGGGGTACATGAGCAGAGCATGCAAGACAGTTGTGTAGGAACACACATGGCAGTGTGCTTTGCTTTTCTTCTCCCCTTCACCCACATTTGGCATTTCTCCCCAGGCTATCCCTCCCCACCTCCCCCTCCCACTGGCCCTCCCCTTTTCCCCCCAATAGACCCCAGTGTTTAGTACTCCCCTTTCTGTGTCCATGTGTTCTCATTTTTCATCACCCGCCTATGAGTGAGAATATGCGGTGTTTCATTTTCTGTTCTTGTGTCAGTTTGCTGAGGATGACGTTCTCCAGATTCATCCATGTCCCTACAAACGACACAAACTCATCATTTCTGATTGCTGCATAATATTCCATGGTGTATATGTGCCACATTTTTCCAATCCAGTCTATTATCAATGGGCATTTGGGTTGATTCCAGGTCTTTGCTATTGTAAACAGTGCTGCAATGAACATTCGTGTACATGTGTCCTTATAATAGAATGATTTATAATCCTTTGGATATATACCCAGTAATGGGATTGCTGGGTCAAATGGAATTTCTATTTCTAAGGCCTTGAGTAATCGCCACACTGTCTTCCACAATGGTTGAACTAATTTACACTCCCACCAACAGTGTAAAAGTGTTCCTTTTTCTCCACATCCTCTCCAGCATCTGTTGTCTCCAGATTTTTTAATGATCGCCATTCTAACTGGCGTGAAATGGTATCTCAATGTGGTTTTGATTTGCATCTCTCTGATGACCAGTGACGACGAGCATTTTTTCATATGATTGTTGGCCTCATATATGTCTTCTTTCGTAAAGTATCTGTTCATTAAATATTAATAATAAACAAGAATGTTAGTGTTTTCATGCAAAGAAGGGGGCACTCCTTTCGGAAGGCGCTTTAGTCATCTTTATCAAGGGCTGTGAACAAGGCTATAACGTTTGACCCAGTTGTTAGGCTTCCGAGAACCTTGCCTAACAAATCATTCACACTAAGGAAGGAGGCTTGTGCACAAAAACGTTCATTGCCGCAATGCATATCACTGTAAAAAAACGGAAAATAACTTCAGTAACCAGCAGTGGGGGAATCATTAAACAATTTATCATGCATCCCTAAGGTCGAGTATTTTATGCTCATTTAAATAGAGTCATGAAGAATGAGCGGCAGATTGGGATGTGCTCATGGAAAAATGCAGAAAGGACAGAACTGTGTGCTTTTCAGTTCCCATGATGTTCTGGTGCCTGACTTGCCCATCCCTCCCTCTGCCCAGAACACTCCATATGGTGAAGCTTTGTTTATGTTTATTCATAAGCAAGTTGATGGCTCCGTTCCATTCCGGAATGCTATTGACAAATAGAAGAGGGTTGAAAGCCTAGGTCTGTGCCCTTAGAATCGGATGGGGGATTGAAAACGTCCTTTGGAGAACATGCCCTGAATACATGACTATTTACATAGACATAGTCCTACAATCCTGTGTGTGTGTGTGTGTGTGTGTGTGTGTGTGTGTGTGTCTCCACCTTCCTCTAACGACACATATTTATCTGTCTGTATTCATACAGAGTGTAGATACAGGAAGTATCAATAGACTGATTTTTAGAGTTATTTTTTGGGTCTGTGCTTTCTCTGCCCACCCACCCCTCCTGCTCCCGATAAGGTTGGCAGCCCCTTTACTTGGCCTCCATGGCAGGTCCCCGCTCTTCTCCTCAACCCCACATACCCCATGACTTGATAAACATCTGTCTCTCCATCTGTCAACCCCCTGAGAGCAGATTCCAGCTCTGTGCCTGGTCCCCTCTGGAGCTGAGAGCATCAGTCGGTAGCTGATCAGGGCACGGATGAGTGAGTGGGTGTGTGCACTGTGATTACAACCATGGAAAACAGAGAGAATAGAGGGGGGAGACGTCAGAGTCAGCTGGGAGTTGTACTGGAAAAGTAGGGGTTTTTTAATAATCTTTTTACTATCTTTTAAAATGTCTGTAAGTTGATCATTATCATATTTAATAATACCTTGATAACTCCCTGTTCTACAAATGACCCAGTTTCTTCAGCAAATGAATGACGTTCGCAAGGGAGGAGGGGCCGGTGCAGATGCTGACAGAGGCTGCCTAGAGGATGAGGCAGATGTGCTAAGGGGCCTGGTATGGCTCTTGATTCAGACCTTCCAACTACAAAAGGACGTCTATGAGACAATCAAGTAACATTGAACAGGGCCTGATTATTGACTAATAAGGAAGATATTAAGTTCACTGGGTTCGTTGGGATAATGGATTCTGGTTTTGTTTCTTTAATAAGTTCTTACCCCTTTCCTGTTTACGAAAAAAATGCAGCTTCCTGCCCGCACCCATTTCTCAGGGCAAACGGGCCATGGCTTAATAGCGAGACAGATCTAGGGAAGTACTTACCAGCGGAAAGCTGCAGTGCGTGGCTTTGTCTTAAAACACCTCAGCCAAAAGCAAACAGTGAGGGGAGAAGGGTGAAAGCGAAGGGGAGGTATTGCGTAGAGAAGTACTGAGGCTGGGGACGGATCTGGGGTGGGGGAGGTTCAATATGCCTTTACTTTACTTTTGAAAATATTTAATAATTTTTATATTAAAAATTGAAAACAAGAAAATTTCTCCTGGCTTTCCTCCAAGGATCCTTAATACTTTCCTTCGCTTTGCAGAGTGACCGACTCCTCATCAAAGGTGGACGAATCATCAACGATGACCAGTCCCTTTACGCTGACGTCTACCTGGAGGATGGACTTATCAAGTGGGTTGATCAAAACAGACCTTTTAAGAAACCTGTGTCACCAGGCTGCCTGGCCTTAGGTGGGACGTATGGCTGGCGTTCTGCTCTAGAGTGACGGGGGCTGTGTACCTGTGTTTCAGGGGTAGAGGCCTCACAGAGGTTGGGGGAGGTGTACACTGCGGGTGGAGAAGGGGCTGGTGTTTCTCCAGTGCCCCCCTGGGCTGTGCTCCCTGCCACACGACTGCGGCAGCTCCTCTCACACAGTGCTCACACAAAGGCTGCAAAATGCAAATGCGTTTCCTGTCGTGTGGATTTGGAGGCAGTGGGCCAATGAGTCTGGGCTCCTGGCCCCATCTGACGGGGTGAGTTAGGGTCAAGGCCCGATTCCACCCTAACACAACTGAATTCGTGCCGCTTTCTTCCACCTGCCCACCATTTCTGGAATTGCGTTGAGAGGAGCAGGGGAGAAAGGAGGAATGTGTGGCTTCCAAGCACAGTCTTGGCACTTAAAGAAAAGTCACTCATTGGGCCTGGAGTTTCCTTTACTTTCTTCCCGTTGGCTCCCGCTTCAGCCCTGCTTACCACAACCCGCGTGTCCTAGCCTGCTGCCACAGGCTGGGCGCTCTAAATAGCACAGGTGCATTGCTCACAGTTCTGGAGGTTGGAAGTCCCGGATCAAGCTGCCATCAGGTTGGTTCTTCCTGAGGCCTCTGTCCTTGGCTTGCAGACACCACCTTCGGGCTGTCGTCACGGGGCCCCTTCCGTGTGTGTGTGTGCTCACTCCTGGGGCCTCTTCTCAGTCCTGTTGGATTCGGGCCCCACTCTTCTGACTTTATTCAACCTTAAATCACCTCCTTAAACGCCCTGTCTCCAAAGCAGTCCCATGGGGTGGGCTGGGGCTTCAACATGAATTTTGGGAGACACAATTCAGTCCATGCCAGGCAGGGATCTGTAGGTAGCTTTCGCTGTTTTGTTTTCTGTTTTTTTTTGAGACAGAGTGACTCGCTCTGTTGCCCAGGCTGGAGTGCAGTGGCATAATCTTGGCTCACTGCAGCCTTCGCCTTCTGGGTTCCATGGACTCCCCTGCCTCAGCCTCCCAAGGAGCTGGGACTACAGGCATGTGCCACCATGCCCAGCTAATTTTTTTGTATTTTAGTAGAAACAGGGTTTCACCATGTTGGCCAGGATGGTCTCGATCTCCTGACTGTGTGATCCGCCTGCCTCAGCCTCCCAAGGTGCTAGGATTACAGGCATGAGTCACTGTGCCCGGCTGGCCTTCACCTTTTACTGGCGGGTGAGGAGTGCAGTTCTCGTTCTATGAGGCATACCCTGGATTTGCTGGGTGCTCAGCCTCTTCCCTTACAATCTGGAAGAGAAGAGAAGGACACTTTGAGGATCCAGCATGAGCGGTTGGCACAAGAAGGAAAGGCAGAGGGGAGTCGGAGCTAGGGGAAGGCAGAAAGGGATTGATACTGTTAACAGGGCCATCCTGGGGCCCATGTGGGCTTGGGTGATGATGGAGGAGGAGGTGAGAAGGGGCTGTGGATTACTGGGGCACAGTAAAGAGGGGCTGTGGATTACTGCAGGCACACTGAAAGAGACCACATATGCAAATGACCCAGTGAAGGAACGGTACCCAGAACAGTTGAGTCCTCCCTGCCTCCCCCCAGCCCACTTCCCAATTCTAGTCCTAAACTTTGACCATTCAAGTCCAGCTCGGGCCTCCCTCCTCTGCCTTCATTCCTTTCTTGCTCTTCCAGCCATAATGAAAACATGGGACTCAAAAGACTTGCCAAGCTGCTCTCACATCAGAGTCTTGTGCCCATCAGCCCCATGCCTGGAATGCCTTTTCCCCCTGCCCTCTGCCTTCCCCTCATCTCTTGTTTGTTCTTGTGGGCCCAGCTCATGCAACTCCTCCTCCAGGAAGCCTTCCTTGACCCCAAGATGGTTTGGGGTGCATCCGTCTGTCCCCACAGTCCTGAGCTGCTGTCTGTCACAGCCCCTGTCATGCTGCATTGCTCCTCAACCAGGGCCTTGCCTCGTGGCCCCCACCTGGGGCCCAGCATCATGCCTGTGGAGTAAGTTCTAGAGCTCTGATTCAGGGAAAGCACAAACAAATGAATATTGGCCATCAGGTGCTGAGGCCGCTCGTGTCAGCCGCAGGCACCTGGATCCCAAACGGTCATGAAGGCAGATTGGGGGTGGGGAAGGGTGGCAGGTTGTGTCAAAAAATGAGGTTTTCTGACTCAGCCATGGCTTAGATATAGAGAAAGCTACTCCAAGGGAACACCCCTTTGTGTAGGGGGCTCTGGGCTTCTGAACTCTGAAAGGTAAAATGACCCTGAGAATGATCTTGTGGGCTTCCCAATCCCATACACCACCTGCTGCTAGAAATTTCATCTGACCACGTCCACTCCTGTCCTTCCCAGGCCAAGCCCCCTTGTAGAGCTCTGCAGTCCCTGAGAGTGTGCAGATGGAGCAGGTGGCCACGGGTTGAGCTGCGTTCATTAAGTGCGCTTTTGTATGTATGAACATCAAGAGTCCTAGGACTCTGGCTAACCAGGCTGTTGAGGAAGTACGCAGTTGCCCTAAATTCGTTATCTGCAGCCCCTCTTGGTGGTAAACCCCTTTTACTTGAACCCGTTGCTGAGAAGCTCTCTGAGTGTTGGCAGTCCTCCTCGGGCCTTGTAAAGCTGAGTGAGGGACCGTCATGGAGGCCTTCCAGGGCCGTCGGGTGGTCCTTCTGAACTTGCGCCGTGCAGGCTGAGAAGGATAGGTGTGGAAGATCTGGGGACCACCTGTGCTCACCCCGGGGACCTCCCAGCATCCAAAGGCATAATTATTTTCCCTCACTTTAATTAAACCCCAAGAATCCTTTAATTTTGCGGCCATTTGCCAGGTTTTCTTAAAAGCCGTTCAGCTGTTGTGATTCATTGAATTATGATTCATCGAGGTTTCCATCCGAATCACTCAGCCTTGGTGAATCAAGTACCGGTGGTTGAGAGTTTCTTCCTCCTGGTGGGGTGGCGGCGTTGGGGGAGGGGCGTCTGTCTCATTCGCTGAGCTGAGCTTCCTCTCTCCTCTTTCACTTTCAAGCACATTGCTATTGAGCACCATTCAGTGAGTCCATCCCTCTAACTCACTGGGGATCCCATTTGGTTTAATCCCAGTTCACGGAGAATCTGGCTCCTATATGAGGGAAGCAGGGCGGCAATAAAGCCTGCTGGTCAGAGCTATGCTATTAGGCCTGGGAAGACCCGGGCTTAAATCCAGACCCATCACCGACTCCCTTTGTGACCTTGAACCTCTCTGAGTTCTGTTGTCCTCTACCTCCTACCTCACAGGGCTGCTGGCAGGAGACCAGAGAGAGTTTGTTAAGAGGCTGTGATTGCGCCTGATAAGAAAGGACCTCTGGCTGCAGAGACGGCACTCAGTGTCCAACATCAAGCATCTCAGGACTCTGGCCAACCAGGCTGCTCAGGAAATGTGCAGTTTCTCTAAAAAAAAAAAAAAAAAAAGTTAAAAGAAAAATAAGGCCAGGCATGTTGGCTTGCACACTTTGGGAAGCCAAGGCAGGAGGGAGGACCCCTTGATTTCAGGAGTTCGAGATCAGCCTGGGCAACGCAGGGAAATAACATCTCTACAAAAAATTTAAAATATATTAGCTGGGCATGGTGGTGCATACCTGTAGTCCCAGCTACTCGGGAGGGTGAGGCAGGAGGATTGCTTGAGCTCAGCAAGTGGAGGCTGCACCACTGTTCTCCAGCCTGGCTGACTGAGACCCTGGATCAAAAATAAATAAAAGAATCTCTAATTAGAGTGCTTGTTTGCCCCCACAGCATGGTGACTTGGTCGTAGGCTTGAATGAGACTGAGCTGTGATTCCGCTGACACTCATGCAGATCTGTGCCATGTGTAGACACACTACATGCGTGTCTACAGCCAGTGCCCCTTTGACTGGACCGTGCCCAGGCCTTTTCCTGGGTTGGCATTTGGAGTGCTACCCTGTCCTCACTCAGAGCTGGTTGTGGGCATTCAATGAGAGAAGTGGTGATGCGCTTAGAAAATGCTGTTCTCCAGGCCAGGCACAGTGTGGCTCACGCTTGTAATCCCAGCACATTGGGAGGCTGAAGTGGGTGGATCATGAGGAGATTGAGACCATCCTGGTCAGCATGGTGAAACCCCATCTCTACTAAAAATACAAAAATTAGCTGTGTGTGGTGGCACGTGCTTGTAGTCTCTGCTACTTGTGAGGCTGAGGCATGAAAATTTCTTGAGCTCAGAAGGTGGAGGTTGCAGTGAGCCGAGATTGCACCATTACACTCCAGCTTGGGTGACAGAGCAATACTCTGTCTAAAAAACAAACAAACAAACGAAAAAACAACGGTGTTCTCCAGTTGTTCCTTTTAAGTTAAGGGTCAGGTGTCTTGACGCCTTTCCCTTCAGCTCTTGGGAAGCCCGCATGTTTGGAGAGATGGCAGAAGGATGGGGAAGATAGGATTTCCCTAAGTCAGGTTGGACGTTCTGGGGGTAAGGGACTGGTTATTATAAGCAGTGGTGGTGGACATTCTGGGATAAGGGGCTGGTTCTTATAAGCAGTGGCTGTGAACATTCTGGGATATGGGACTGGTTATTATAAGCAGCAGCAGTGGTGACTGGTGGAGGTGGAAGTGTGTGGTAACGTTTCCTGGGTGTCCATCTTGTTCCTGGCACTGTGCAGTCCTAGGCTTATTTCCTGGGATAAGAGGACAGTGTGTGGCCCCTGCTTGCTGGCCCAGCTTCTCCTGGGAGCCCAGGAGGACAGAGGCTGCTGTCTTGGCTGCCTGGCTGTGGATTCTGTCCACAACTGCCCCTTTTGGTCACTGTCGAAGCATCTTCCTGTGTCTTTATTACTGATGTTTTATGTGACTTAGAAAATGAATATGCTGCCCAATCTCAAGAGTTCACGACAATTGGATTTTTTTAAAAAATAAAAATCACTCGCAGTCAGTTCTTATGGTCTGAGCCAGACCTTGACCTAGGGTGCTGCTGGGTCCCTTTCCCAGTGCTGGCTGAGCCTTTTCCCCCAGCGCCTTGATGGGTCTCCTGACTTTGGTGCCAGCAAATAAAACCTAGAAGCCCCCGTCATCAATAAGTCACCCACGGAGATCCCCTGGAGCTTGGTTTCTCGTTTCGTCCGCTCTTTTCCGTCCTTCTCCATTTGGAATTTACGCCCCTCGAGGACGTTTTCAGGCACCTGTTGCATCAGGGAATAGACGTGATGGTCAGCAGGTTCAGAATGCTGGTCTCATTTCTGTGGATTCTGCTTAGCCATCCCCTCCACCTGGAAGCCCCCCTCAATAACGAGGCTGGATGAAAGGGCCCCTCCCCGTGTTCCCTGGCCCTCTCTGCTACAGTGGGCTCTAACAGTCTGCCCACCTGCCTTTCCTCCTATTAGACTATGAGCCTCTTGAGGGCATGGGCCCTGCTTGAGTTATCTCTGTCTACCCAGGGCCTTGAGAAGGGCCAGGCTCAGAAATGTTTATTTAATGGAACTGAAGCTACAGGTTGACTGCCCATTCCACTTTTCCTGTGAGAACCAAGGCTGTCTCTCTTGTTTGCCTCCAGACAAATAGGAGAGAACTTAATCGTTCCTGGTGGAGTGAAGACCATTGAAGCCAACGGGCGGATGGTTATTCCCGGAGGCATCGATGTCAACACGTACCTGCAGAAGCCCTCCCAGGGGATGACCGCGGCTGATGACTTCTTCCAAGGGACCAGGGCAGCCCTGGTGGGCGGGACCACAATGATCAGTGAGTGACACTGTCCCCTGCCTTAGGGACATAGGCTGTGAGGTCTCTTCCTCATCACCAGCATCACCACAAGTGCTCAGTGTGTACCAGGCTTTCTGCCCACGGTGCCATTGTATTTCATTCTCACCACAGCCCAATGACACAGGCCACTGTTTTGCAGAGCATACCATGTGTGCCACTGGGGGTACACAAGATGGCTTAATAAACACTATGGTTTTATAGGCACTAATTTTAAACAATTGTTTTTTAAATATTGAAGTAAAAGTATTTAAAGAAAATAGCATCTCAGCTGGGCACGGTGGCTCACACCTGTAATCACAGCACTTTGGGAGGCTGAGGCGGCTGGATCCCCTGAGGTCAGAGGTTCGAGACCAGCCTGGCCAACATGGTGGGAGCCTATAATCTCAGTTACTCGGGAGGCTGAGGCAGGGGAATCATTTGAACCTGGGAGGAGGAGGTTGCAGTGAGCTGAGATCATGCCATTGCACTGGGTGACAGGGCATAGCCATCTTAAAAAAAAAAGAAATAAAATAACATCTTATTGGTATAATTGCTTAGCATAAGACTGAAGTCACATTTAGATTTTTAGAAACAAAATTTGTTTAAAGAAAAGCATTAAGTAAAGAAGACGTGAATTATAGGGAGATAAAGCAAAAAAAAAATCCTTCAACGTGGCGTGAAGATGGCTATGGTTTCAGAACCAGTGACATAGGCATTATTGTGACAGATGGGAGAATAGAGGCTCAAAGAGGTGAAGCAGCTTGTCCAAGGAGACACAGATGGGAAGTGGTTGTATTAGTCAGTATTGCTGCAGTAAAACTGTGATAACGCCACATAACAAACAGCCCCCAAATCTCAAGCCACACTTGTTTCTCTCATTTGAGGTTGTGCAGGAGTGGGCGTGGGGCTAGAGTGCTCAGCTGTGGGTTGGATTCAGGCATGATGGGTCTCCCATTCTGGACCAAGTGACTCCCCAGCCACTCTATTCTCCTGGTGAGTGGCAGAGAGCAGGGGGCTCTGGCTGAAGCTTGCATCTCCTCTCACTGCCTCATCTTCTCATTTCCACGCGGCACCTTCCACTCACATTCTGTTGGCCAAAATCAGTCACGTGGCCAAGTCCCCAGGAGTGCACTGTGCCACAGAGAGCCCTGGTGAGGTCGGGAAAGGAAGGAAACACTGGGGGCAGTGAGACCACTCCCCAATGGTGCTCAGTCTGGGAAGCTGGACTCCTCCTCTACTGCCCTGTGTAGCCTGATTGCTATTTCTTGTGTTGATTTTGAAGAGCTGCTTTTGCTTGGATTCATTTTAATAAGCAATTTTAATTAAATAGGCCACAGTCAATTGTGAATGTTCTTTCAACTGTTAGGCTCTCCAGTTCCAGGCGGCTCATCTGTAAGCTGGCCCCAGCCGTGCCTACCTCTCCCACTTCTTCATAAAAGAGTCCCTTTGGAAGCGAGGTCTGTGGGCTGGAGCCCACTGCCATGGGCAGAGTTTGCTAAGTCCCTGAGCCAGGAGGGTGGGGCTCGACTTCTGAGGCAAGCACTGTCCTGATCCCTCTTCCAAAGGGGAGCCCATGGATCTGCTGGATGGGAAAACAGAGGGATCTAGACTTGCACTTGGATCCCAGTGGCCAGGAATTGAACCTGAGCCCTTCCACTCAGCAGGCAGCCGTGTGACTGTGGCCGGCACTCAGCCTCGCTGAGCCTCAGCTTCCTCATCTGTAATGTGGGCCTTATGGTAGGAAGCCCATAGGGTGGTTTGGAGACCTGTGTGAGAGTCCTTCCTGCAGTGCACAGGACATGAGAATTCTAAGGGTGGGCATGGAAGTTCGGGCTCAGCAGGCCTCAGGGCAGGGGACAGATCCTGGACGAGGAGCCAGTGTTCCTGGGATATCCCCTGCCTTTCCACATCACCAACTGTGAGACCCTGGGGAGCCCTGCCCTGTAAGCCTTATCCTCCCCACCCGTGAAGGACAGTTTCCAAAGTGTGATTTATGGAACACTAAGAACCTATGAAGGCACATGAGGACCACAGTCTGGGCGCTGAAGGGGTCCCCACCCTTTCCCGTCTTCATTCAGCAGATGTTAATTAAGAGTCATACACACCAGGCACCGTACCAGGTGAACACAAGCAGGATTGATGCTTGTTGTCAAGGGGCCTGCCATCTCTCAGGGAGTCACTAATCATTCACATGTATGACTAGAAACTGTGACTCCTGCTACAAAAGAAGGATGTACAGTGCTTTGAACTGAGGGGCTGGGTCTTAGGGAAGCGTTCTCTGAAGAAGTGACATTTGTACAAGATCTGAAGGATGAGTTGGAATTAACCAGGGGAAGAGGGCAGAGAAGAGCAGAGCCCCAGGAGGAGGGAAAAGCATGTGCAAAGGCCCTGAGGTGAGAACACACCTCCCATTCCAGAGACTTCAGGAGGTCTGCCGGGAGGGGCAGGGGTGTCCAGACTGAGGGATGAAATCCTCTGAGGCAAGGCTGGAAGGAGAGCACAACCTTGGACCTCTACGGCCTGCTATATCTGTGGCTCTTTCTCACATGGGTGATGGGCAACACTGAGGGATTTTAAGCAGGGGGGGATGTGACCTGTTCTGTGTTTTGAGGAGACTGTAATAGAGTGGACTGGGTGGGATGTGGGTGGACCAGTTGGGAGGCAATTGCATAGTTCAGCTGAGAGATGAGGGTGGCATGGCCGTGGAGTGGGCAGAAGCAGAGAGCTCCTGGGAGATGGAGGACGCCAGTCAACAGCCCTTGGTGCTGGGTCAGACAGGGGAGCACACAAGGGAAAGGAAATGGCAAGGGTGACCTGGGCTTCTGGCTGAGGAACCCTTAATTGGTGATGTCCTCCACAGCTGGGGGTGGGAGCGGGGACAGTATTGCATGAGGTTTTGGACATTCCGATTTGGGGGGAGCTTTTGGGTGATCTTGGTGGAGAAGCCAAGAACACAGCTGGGTTCAGAGTTCTGCAGCTCAGAGTAAGTGGTATGTTTCAATGAGCTAGTGTACAGAAAGAAAAGGGATTCACTTAATGAGCATAGTGAACATAGACGATGGAGTACTCAGGGCGATTGAGAAGCAGCAGCCAAAGAAGTAGGACAAAGGGCAGAAAAAGCCAGAAGCTGGTATTGTCACGGAAGCTGGAGAGGAGTGAGTTTAAGGAAGGAGGGAGTGACTTTCTGTGCTCCAAGAGGCCAAGAGAGTGAGCACTGCATGCTCCCATTAGACTTAGTGATGTGAGAGTCGTATTGGCAAAGGCTGATGCTTTAGGTGGAATGGAGGTGTGAGTAGGAGGAGGAGAGGTGAGACTTCTCTTTTTGACATCTGCCTGTGAAGTGTGGGGGTGCGAAGAAACAGGGCAGTAAGTTGCAGAGTATGTGAAGTCAAGGGAGGTTTAAAAGACTGGAGGCTCCCCTTTCTTATCATGAGGCAAGGCTGGAGACCTCACCTTTATTTTTCCCAAATAAAATCTTAAATGATGATTTAAGATTTTATTTGGGGAAAAAAAGGATGATGAAGTGAACTTGTTTGGTCTTGGAGGTCCTTTTCATCTTGGCATTCTATGCCAAGGGAGGCAGCTTGAAGCAGTGGTTAGGAGTTCAGACCATCTGACAAGTCTTGGATAACCTTCCCCCTCCTGCTTCCTAGTTGTATGCTCTTGGACACATGCTTTACCCTCTTTGAGCCTCAAGATTTTCATCTGCAAAATGAGGGTATTAATTTTCAGTCTATGGGACAGTTGCGAGGACTGAACTTATGTAAAGCCCTTTGTGGCATTATCTGACAAATAGTGAGCATTCCATAAATAGTTATGATGATGATGACGATGGTAGTGATGACGGTGTTAATGAAGCCTGAAGATGATGGTGATGATGTCACTGCTAATGGTTAGGGTTAAGGATAGTGACAATGATGGCAATATGACCATAATAATTGTGGGAGTGATTATGGAAAGGATGGTGATGATGATGGTGGTGATAGTAATGATGGTGATGGGTTGATAATGTTGATGAAGATTGTGGTGGTGATGATGGTGGAGGTGATGGTGATGATGTGATGATGGTGGTGATGGTAATGATGATGATGGTGATAGTAATGATGGTGATGGGTTGATAATGGTGATGATTATGGTGGTGATGGTGGTCGTTGTAGTGATGATGGTGATGGTGATGATGGTAATAATGATGGTGGTGATAGTAATGATGGTGATGGGTTGATAATGGTGATGGGTTGATAATGGTGATGATTGTGGTGATGATGATGGTGGTCGTCGTGGTGATGATGATTGTGGTGGTGATGATGATGATGGTGATGATGGTAATGATGATGGTGGTGATAGTAATGATGGTGATGGGTTGATAATGGTGATGGGTTGATAATGGTGATGATTGTGGTGGTGATGATGGTGGTCGTCGTGGTGGTGATGATTGTGGTGGTGATGATGATGGTGATGATGGTAATGATGATGGTGGTGATAGTAATGATGGTGATGGGTTGATAATGGTGATGATGATTGTGGTGGTGATGATGGTGGTCGTCATGGTGATGAGGATTGTGGTGGTGATGGTGGGGTGATGATGATGGTAATGATGATGGTGGTGATAGTAATGATGGTGATGGGTTGATAATGTTGATGATTGTGGTGGTGATGGTGGTGATGATGGTGGAGGTGATGGTGATGATGTGATGATGGTGGTGATGGTAATGATGATGGTGGTGATAGTAATGATGGTGATAGGTTGATAATGGTGATGATGATTGTGGTGGTGATGATGGTGGAGGTGGTGGTGATGATGGTAATGATGATGGTGGTGATAGTAATGATGGTGATGGGTTGATAATGGTGATGATTGTGGTGGTGATGATGGAGGTGATGGTGATGATGGTGATGATGGTGATGATAGTAATGATGGTGATGGGTTGCTAATGGTGATGATGATTGTGGTGGTGATGATGGTGGGGTGATGATGATGATGGTGATGATGGTAATGATGATGGTGGTGATAGTAATGATGGTGATGGGTTGATAATGTTGATGATGATTGTGGTGGTGATGGTGGTGATGATGGTGGAGGTGATAGTAATGATGGTGATAGGTTGATAATGGTGATGATTGTGGTGGTGATGATGGTGGAGGTGATGGTGATGATGGTAATGATGATGGTGGTGATAGTAATGATGGTGATGGGTTGATAATGGTGATGATGATTGTGGTGGTGATGATGGTGGAGGTGATGGTGATGATGGTAATGATGATGGTGGTGATAGTAATGATGGTGATGGGTTGATAATGGTGATGATGATTGTGGTGGTGATGATGGTGGAGGTGATGGTGATGATGGTAATGATGATGGTGGTGATAGTAATGATGGTGATGGGTTGATAATGATGATGATTGTGGTGGTGATAATGGTGATGATGATTGTGGTGGTGATGATGGTGGAGGTGATGGTGATGATGGTAATGATGATGGTGGTGATAGTAATGATGGTGATGGGTTGATAATGGTGATGATGATTGTGGTGGTGATGATGGTGGAGGTGATGGTGATGATGGTAATGATGATGGTGGTGATAGTAATGATGGTGATGGGTTGATAATGGTGATGATGATTGTGGTGGTGATGATGGTGGTCGTCGTAGTGATGATGGTGATGGTGGTGATGATGATGGTGGTGACTGTAATGATGGCGATGATGGTGATGGTGGTAATGATGTGGCTACCATTGGAATACTTGAGTCTGAAGCATCGTGATGCATATTTCTCTATCCCAGTTGACCATGTCGTTCCTGAACCTGGGTCCAGCCTGCTGACCTCCTTCGAGAAGTGGCATGAAGCAGCTGACACCAAATCCTGCTGTGATTACTCCCTCCACGTGGACATCACAAGCTGGTACGATGGCGTTCGGGAGGAGCTGGAGGTGCTGGTGCAGGACAAAGGTCAGTTAAAGCCTCAGAATGGGGCTTTGGACTCCCTGGTTCTTTGGTAGATCCAAAGATTATGTGGAGTGAAAAATTCCCCTATTTGCATCTGCTCCGATCCTGATTATGAGCTGCTCTCTGCCACATGACAGTGAAGAAACAGACAGTTGCCTTACGGAGTCCATCCTCTTCTCCTTGAAAGCCTCTGGGGGTGTTCTTGTTCTCAAAGGCAGATCTAGTCTCTGCAGCATGCCATGCCAAGCCCTCGCTGACCTAACCTCACTTTTCTTTCCCATCACCCGGATCACTAGCCTGGCTGCCATCCCTGAAACCTGCTATGCTGCGAGGCCCTTATTCATGTGGTTCCCCTGCTAGGAATGAATACCCATTCTCCTCTGCCTGCCCATTGCTGCTCACTTTCAAGACCCAACTCAACCATTACCTTCTCCCATTTCCCTAGTCAGAATGGCTTCAGACCTTGAATATCCAACACCGGTTACATAGGCCTCCTTTGGGACACTTTTTCCATTGTTCCTGGATTATGGGACATGGGTTGTCTGTCTGGCTCTTCTGTTAGACCCTGAGTTCTGTGAGGGAGGGGACCGTGTCTATACGTCCTTGCATCCCACCTTGTCTCCCCTCTGTTTGGGTTCCCTGTAAAGTGTAGACCCTTTATGGTATGCATTACATCAAGTGGAGGGGAACTGATCAGAAGACACAAAGGAAGCAAAGAAAGACAGAACAGAAAGAGTCAGGGCATGAGCGATCTGTCCAGAGAGGGATAGCTAGGGAACCCTCTGAGGAGGCAGCCTCAGAGGCAGCACCCTCTGAGGAGGTGCTTCAAGGAGAGGGTATGTCGGTATGTTTTCTTTTCTATATTCTCCTCTCTCTCTCTCTCTCTCTCTCTCTCTCTCTCTCTCTCTCTCTCTCTCTCTCTCTCTCTTTCTCTCTCTGTTTCTTTCCTCTGTTGCCCAGGCTGGAGTACAGTAGCATGATCTTGGCTCACTGCAACTTCTGTCTCCTGGGTTCAAACAATTCTGCCTCAGCCTCCCAAGTAGCTGGGATTACAGGCATGTGCCACCGCACCCAGCTAATTTTTTTGCTTTTTTAGTAGAGACAGGGTTTCACCCTGTTGGCCAGCCTGGTCTTGAACTCCTGACCTCAGGGGATCTGCCTGCCTCAGCCTCACAAAGTGCTTGGATTACCACACCTGGCCCTCAATTTTTAAAATAGGTGTGCTGTGTTTTCTCATAATAACATATCATCCCGAATATTTAAAGAAAGTCGGAAAATGGAAGGAAAAAATTGTTTTCCTCTGGTTCTACCCCGAATCACAATTTATTCTTAATATGAAGGATTATGGCTTTCCATTCCCTGTGTATTTGGATGATATTTCCCTATGTGGTTGTGTAGTAGCTGTTTGTGGAATCCTTCTTTTTTCACTTAGCAGTTTATGAGTCACGTTACTCTTCATCCGTAACTTTTTAATAGTTCATAATGTTCAATATAATGGTTAATTTGCTCAGCTACCTTATTTTTATTGGGCGTTTAGGCTTTCTATTTGTTTTATTATAAATCCTGTTATGGTGAATGTCTTCGGGTATAAACATTTGTTTGCATTTCGAATTTTTCTTTAGATTTCCAGCAATGGAATTATAAGGTCAAAGGTCTTAGCATTTTTCAAGATTATGACACCTGTTGCCAGATTGGTTCCTGAAAGATACCTCTGCTTGTAAACCTGCAAATGCTATGCCAGAATCATTGGGTGTTACTGGTCCATGAAATCCCTGCCAATTCTTGATGGTGAAACACAAACCATTGTGGTTTTCGTGGCTGTTCTTCACTAATGACACTAAACATCTTTCCTTCTGTGAATATCTGATTGTATTCTTTGCCCACTCATCAATTTGCCTTTTCATATGTCTATGTAAGCTCTTTCTATCAAGAAGGCGTTATTGGGCAGGCACGGTGGCTCACTCCTGTAATCCCAGCACTTCGGGAGGCTGAGGAGAGAGGATTGCTTGAGGCCAGGAATTTGAGACTAGCCTGGGCAACGTAGTGAGACTACAACTCTACCAAAAAAAAAAGGCAGGAGTGGTGGTGCATGCCTGTAGTCCCAGGTACTTGGGAGTCTGAGCAGGAGCATTGCTTGTACTTGGGAGGTTGAGGCTGGAGCGAGCACTACACTCCTGCCTGGGTCATAGCGTGAGACCCTATCTCTTTGTTGTTGTTGTACCTTAGGTTTTGGGGTACATGTGCAGAACATGCAGGATTGTTGCATCGGTACATACATGGCAAGGTGGTTTGCTGCCTTCATCCCCCATCACCTGTATCTGGTATTTCTCCCTTCATTATCCCTCCCCACCCCTGCTGTCTCTCCCCTAGCCCCCACTACTGACCAGTGTGTGATGCTCCCCTCCCTGTGTCCACATGTTCTAATTATTCAACACCCACCTATGAGTGATAACATACGGTGTTTGGTTTTCTGTTCTTGTGTCAGTTTGCTGAGAATGATGGTTTCCAGATTCATCCATGTCCCTTGTGGTGGACCTAGAAATTGAAATTCCATTTGATCCAGCAATCCCATTACTGGGTATATACCCAAAGAATTATAAATCGTTCTATTATAAAGACACATGCACATGCACGTGCATTGCGGCACTGTTTACAATAGCAAAGACCTGGAGACCCTATCTTTCTATCTTTCAAAAGAAGAAGGCATTATGCTTTTATTGCAGTTGCTGTGTGACTCATGGCAACTACATGACAGAGTCATAATCCAGGGAAATTGACAATCTTGTTTCTTACTTTCCTTACCTGATGTTAAGTTCTGAGCAATTTTCCCCAGGTTGTTGCCTTAACTGAATGGTTGTTCAGGGCGCCCCTCACTGAGGTGGGAGGGTCTCTGGAGTGGCAGCGGAGTTTGTAGGGAAAGACACTGGGCTCCGTGGGGCCTTGTGGGTCCGCGCTGCCTGCAGGCATCCAGAGAGCCCCATGCTGTACGCCTCTGGGCTAGGTCATCAACAGGCGAATGGTACCGTATGCTTCTGTGAAATCAGCTTTTTAGATTCCACATAGAAATGAGACGATGTGGTATTTGCCTTTCTGTGCCTGGCTTATTTCACTTAACATAGGGTTCCACACCTTCAACTTCGTTGTTGCAAATGACAGGATTTTTACCAAGGCATCCATTGTGTACACTTACCACATTTATAAAATCCACTCGTTCACTGAGGGACATGGGTTGCTTCCTTATCTTACCTGTTGTAAATAATGCCACAATGAACACAGGAGTGCAGATATCCCCTGGACATACTGATTTCAGTTCTTTTGGATTTTTACCCGGTAGTGGGACTGCTGAAGCATGTGGCAATTCAGATTTTAGTTTCGTGAGGAGCCTCCCTACTCTTCTCCATAGAGGTGGCTGTGCTAACTTACATTCCCACGAATGGTATTTCAGGGGTTCCCCTTTCTCCACATCCTCGCCAACACTTGCTATCTCTTAGACGCAGGTTTTTCCCTTCCCTCCCCTCCCCTCCCCTCCCCTCCCCTCCCCTCCCCTCCCCTCCTCTCCCCTCCCCTCCCCTCCCCTCCCCTCCCCTCCCCTCCCTTCCCCTTCCTTTCCCTTCCCTCCCCTTCCTTCCTTTCCCTTTCCTTCCCCCTTTCCTTTCCCCTTTTCCTTTCCCTTTTTCCTTCCCCTCCCCCACCTTCCCTCTCCTCCCCTTTTTTTTCCTTTCCTTCCCTTTCCCTTTCTTTCTTTTTTTTGAGACGGAGTTTCACTCTTGCTGCCCAGTCTGGAGTGCAATGGTATGATCTCAGCTCATTGCAACCTCTGCCTCCTGGGATCAAGCAATTCTCCAGCCTCAGCCTCCCGAGTAGCTGGGATTATAGGTATGTGCCACCGCACACAGCTAATTTTTTATTTTTAGTAGAGATGGGGTTTCTCCATGTTGAAGGATGGTCCGAACTCTTGACCTCAGGTGATCTGCCTGCCTTGGCCTCCCAACATTCTGGGATTACAGGCATGAGCCACCGCACCCTGCCTTTTTTTTTTTCTTGAGATGGAGTCTCACTCTGTTGCCCAGGCTGGAGTGTAATGGTGCCATCTTGGCTCACTGCAACCTCTGCCTCCCAGGTTCAAGTGATTCTTCTGCCTCAGCCTCCTGAGTAGCTGGGATTACAGGCTCCTGCCACCGTGCCTGGCTAATTTTTGTATTTTTAGTAGAGTCGGGGTTTCACCATATTGGCCAGGCTGGTCTTGAACTCCTGACCTCAGGTGATCCGCCCACCTCGGCCTCCCAGAGTGCTAGGATTACAGGCATGAGCCACCACGCCCTGCTGGATTTTTATTTTCTAATCAGTTTAAATGCTCTCAGCAGCTTCACATCATCCCAAGAATAAATGCCAAACTCTCTCCCTGGCTCTCGAGGACCCACCTGCCCCTCCAGACTGGCTTGTTCCAGTTCCTGGAGCCCAGAGCCCCAGCCCCCCTGCACCTCCCTTTTTCCCATCTGCTCAAGGATGCCTCTGGCCCTCGGGGCTGTGTGAGTGAGCCCTGTCCCCTTCAGGAACACTCTCCCTGTTTTTTCCTAGCAATTCTCCTGTTTGTTGCTAAGCTGCACTTCCCTGGGAAGCCTTCTCTGAAGCCCCCTGACAGATGCAACCCCCCACAAGTCCCCCACATACTAGGTTGTCTTTACCTGTTTCCTTGCTGATTTTCCCGCACCCCAGCCCAGATAGCGAGCCCCCTCTGGGCAGGGACTTGTCGTCTTACTCACAGTTGCCTGCACACTGAGAGATACGACAGGTGTCAGTGGACCAGCTGATTGACTTCCTGAAAATTGCCTTTATAAACTTCTGTATCCCAAGTGCTTAGCACATGACTAGCTAAGAGCAGGCTCTCAATAAATGCTTATAACGTGAATAAGTAAGTGATGGAAGGAAAAGAGAGCGAGAAGCAGGGAGGGAGAGAAGAAAGGGCAGGAGGAACACGCCTGGTTTCCCTTGTCCCGAAGCATTTTGGTGCATCCTTCTCTAAGTCAGAAGGGCCTGCCCAGAAACCTTGGTGGTCGTCATGAGTGTACTGTACAGTCACGTGCAGGGCACTTCCAGGATGGGAAACCAACACATTTGGCGTAATGTACTCTTTGCAGAAATGCGGGACGTGAAGCCCAGAGAGGTGCAGAAACTTCTCCAGTGCCACACAGCTACTGAGGCCTGAACTCAGCTCAGCCTGACAGAGCAGCTGTCACTGTTGATGTCTTTATGGGAATGGCAAACAGGCATCCTCCCTGGGAGATCAGGTTGAAGAAGGTGCCTCGGTCAGGTGGGGTGGGCATGTGGGGCTCAGGCTGGAGTGCAGCTCCCTGGGATGATTCCTTAGCCACAGGCCCTTGTGGGAGACACAGCTGGAGACTCCTCCCAGCTGCCGCCAGCCCCAACCTCCTTCCTGCCGGGTGCTCTTCATGTTGTTTTTAGACTTGCAAAAGAATAGGTCCGTAGGGGTCCCCAAGGACGAGATCAGCCCTGGTGACCTGAGATCTGCCCTTAGGGGCTGACATATAGCCTTAGAAATCTCAAGATACAAGAGGAAATTATTCTAGAATAGGCTAGTTCTGGGCGCTGTGTGGACTTGGTAAGAGAAAATGACTGTCCCTTGTGCACCTTGCATAGTAAATCACCGAGGAAAGCATCTTTCCTGTGATTTCTAAGCCACAAACCCCAAACACTATGAATAGTAATTGTTGGTGTTGTGGGATGTCAGCAGCATTTGAGTCTGAAAATAGAGACTTCAATTTATAAACCTTTGAAAGGAGGAGAAAAACAAGATGTGATAAACAGGAAAGGAACTCACATCGGCTGAGTGCTTCCTGCAGATCAGGCCCTTGGTTCTTTTCTCAGAGCAGCAACTCAAGGGCGGTGGTGTCATTCCCCTTGTTGCATGAACTTCCTGGATCTTTCTTCCAGAACCCTCATGGTCTTTTTATTGCATTGCCCTGTGTATCAGCTAGCATTTGCTGTGTAACAAACCACTCCAAACCTAGAGGTTAAAGAGGCAATCATTTATTCAGTATTCTGTTGAATAGCAGTTTTGGCTGAGCTCAAATGAGCAGTTCTACAGATCTTGTTCGGTCTCACCGTGACGTTTGGACCTCAGCTGGGATGGACAGGTGGCTCCGTGCAAGATCTGTCATCCTCCAGTGGCTCTCTGGTTGCATCATGCTGGTGAAAACAAGTCAAAAAAACCAGCCCAGACTCAAGGGATGGGGAAAACGCCTCTACTTCTTGGTAGAAGGAAACTCAAAGAATTTGTGACCATTTTTATCTACCCTATTGCCTCACGCTGGCCACAAAATGTTATATTCCCCCCAAGTGCAAAATACTGTTACCCTTCCCAGAGACCCTAAAAGTTCCATCCAGTTACAGCACAAGGCTCAAAGTCCAGGATTTCACTGTCAGCATCAACACAGGCTGCAGATGAGGCTCCAGGGTGTGGCTTCTCTTTATCCAAAGACTTGTGAACTAAAAGGTATGTTATGTGTGCTCCCCTGGTGGGCTGGCAACACGCACCCAACATACAAGGGTGGGACAGGGACAGGATGACCACAGTAAACATTCCCAGTTAAAAAGAGAGAGAATGGGTGACGCCTAGTCTGGACTTCATAGAAATTCTGGAATTGTGCTCCCCTCGGCAGCATATATACTAAAATTGAAATGATACAGAGAAGATTAGCATGCAAGGATGACATGTAAATTCGTGAACTGCTCCATATTTTTCTATTTGACCCAGCAATCCCATTACTGAGTATATACCCAAAGGATTATAAATCGTTCTATTACAAAAACATATGCTTACGTGTGTTCATCGCGGCACTATTTACAATAGCAAAGACCTGGAACCAACCCAAATGCCCATCAGTGATAGACTGGACAAAGAAAATGTGGCACAAGTACACCATGGAATACTACACAGCCATAAAAAATGATGAGTTCATGTCTTTTGTAGGGACATAGATGAATCTGGAAACCATCATTCTCAGCAAACTGACACAAGAACAGAAAACCAGATACCGCATGTTCTCACTCATAGGCACGTGTTGAACAATGCGAACACATGAGCACAGGGAGGGGAGCATCACACACTGGGGTGTGTTATGGGAGAATAGGGGAGGGACAGCAGGAGTGGGGAAGTTGCAGAGGCATCACATGGGGAGAAATGCCAGAAGTAGGTGACAGAGGATGGAGACAGCAAACCACCTTCATGTATGTACCTATGCAACAATCCTGCATGATCTGCACGTGTACCCTGGAACCTAAAGTACAATACAAATAAAACAAAGAAAGAAATTCTGGAATTTAGCTGGCTACATGTGGCCAGGTGCACCTGTTCTGGTATTAGGGAAGGTTCCTTCCTCAGGGGAGGAGTGTCCAAGTTCAGGGTCTGGCAAACTGCAGACAGCCCCTGAGGCAAGTCTGGCTGTGGATGTTTTATATTGTCCTTGAGAAAAGAATTTTTTTTTGTTTACATTCTTAAAGGCTTTGAGAAACAAAACAGGCAAATAACAATAGCAAACAATAACACGTGACAAAAGACTGTATGTGGCCCCCAAATCTAAAACATTTACTAATCTCACCCTTGACAAAAAAAAGTCCCCTGTGCTAGCGGGCTTTGCAGAGCCCAGGTTCCATCCTCTGGACTCCTGGCCTGACTCTTTGAGGTGTTGTAACTTTGCCCAAAAAATGACCCATGTTTGCAGCTGAGCAACTTTCTCAACCCTTTCCTGCCCATAGAAAGTTGGCTGATCAGAGGCTTCTTTTCATTTTGAACTTCCTTGGTCTCTAAAAGAGACTAAAAGTTAAAAGTGGTACAACTTTCTTACATACATCATGGGCTTCCAGTGTATCAGATTCCAGTCCAGTCTCTACTAGACAGAGCTTTTTTGAGAGAAGTCTACATACGTGACTGCCAGGGTGCTGTGTGACACAATCTCTCCAGAACTAGGCTAAGCGAAATGCAGCAAATTGGCCTTAGTGATAGACACACGTATCCAACGTTCTTATGCCAGGGAGTCTTTTCCCTGCTCTCATTTCTGTTTTTCTCTTTGAGCCAGCTCTGCTCTCTTACCCTAGGCCTGCATTCTCTCCTGCCTCAGTCCTTATGGTGGGAAGCAACTGCCCAACCTGTTTCCAGGTGTCATCTCTGCTTTGGAGGTCAGCCAGGTGTCCTTTGATGTCAGCTGGACTGCCTTTCTCATCCTAGTTCAGTTTCACACCTGTTAGGGGCCCGGTCCTGAACTGTGCTCTGGGATCACATGGTGTGAATATGGCTGTTTCCAAGGTTATTGGGTGGACATGGGGATGAGGAAGGTGCTATAAAATGTATGACAGTTCTGAGAACCAGAGGGGGTTATGAATAAATAGTTCGGCAACCCGATTGGTGTTCCGTACAATCCCGTGGAACTAGAGTTCCAGGGGACCTCCTTGGAAAATAACTGCTATGACGGCCTTTACGAATCTGAGAGTTTTTAGAACTCTCAGGGGCCTCTGCATTTCCTGAGGCTCAGTTGTGAGTAGTAGAAATATCAGGGCAAAGGAATGAAACCCAACGCTTGATATGCAATTGCTAAATTGGTTTTCTAGGCGGTTGCAAATTGACTGTGCCATTTTTCACTGTCACTTGCCATTAAGAGGGACTCGTTTTGAGGCATATTCACTGGTACTAAAAACATCTTTTAAGATATGGCATAATATTGAGGTTTTAATTTGAATTACTTTGATTAAAAATAAGACCGAATCTTTTTCTTATTTTTATTCCCCATTTGCTTTTTCTTAAATTAGCCATTTTCTTTTTCTTAAATTGTCTAACACTGTTTGCCTTTGGCTTTTATTTTCATCTTTTAAATATAAATCAGAACACACAACTCAAATATGTGGCTTTATGAATTATTACGAGGTTACCCCACTCAGGCAAGAAATACAATTTTGCCAGTCACACTGCGTTAATCTGTTTTTGCATTGCTGAGTAATTTATACAGAAGAGAGGTTTAATTTGGGACACAGTTCTGCAGGCTGTACAGGAAGCATGGCATCAGCATCTGTTTGGCTTCTGGTGAGGCCTCAGGGAGCTTCCAATCATGGTGGAAGACAAAGAGGAGTAGGCACATCACATGGTGAGAGAAAGGGAGCAGGAGGGAAGGGGAGGTGCTACACTATCTAAAACAACCAGATCTTGCATGAACTACCAGAGGGAGAACTTACTCATCACCAAGGGGATGGTGCTAAACCACTGGTGAGGAGTCCACCCCCCATGGTCCAACCACCTTCCACCAAGCCCCACCTCCAGCATTGGGGATTACATTTCAACATGAGATTTGGAAGGGACAAACATCCAAACCGTATCACACCCCTGCAGACTTTTCCTTGGGCAGTCATGACTCCTGCCTACCCTGCAAAGTAACCACTCTCTGATATTCTTTAAATAAGATTAAAAAATTTTTTGTTGCATTTTTTGCAGATATCTTTACAATGTTGATTGTTTGCCTTTTATTTTGAGCTTTTAAGAGTTGACTTACAAATGACTTCCTTTGATAAGTCCAGTCTATCATGGTTTTTCATGATAGCTTTTAATCTGAGATGGCTTTGCCCTGTTTGTTCCCTCTCTCTCTGGGAAGCAGGTCTAAGGTATGTTTAGCAATTCTGCCACAGTTTTTCTAGTTCATTATTTCTGCTATTATCTTTATTATTTACTTCTAATTCCTGGTGAATTGTTATTATGTTCCTTTAAAATTTCTTTTGGAAGATTACTTGGTTTATATACTCTTTTCTATCCCTTAAAAAATAATGAAGCATTTAAGGCTATGAATTTACCTCTCACAATGGTTTTACCTGCTTGCCCATTGATATTTACTCTGTGTCTGTAAACTGAGTTTTTGGTTTTGTATTTATTTATTTATTTATTTATTTTTTTGAGATGGAGTCTCCCTCTGTCACCCAGGCTGGAGTGCAGTGGTGCCATCTTGGCTCACTGCAACCTCTGCCTCCCAGGTTCAAGCAATTCTCCTGCCTCAACTTCCTGAGTAGCTGGGATTACAGAAGCCCACCACTATGCCTGGCTAATTTTTGTATTTTTAGGGGAGAAGGGGTTTCACCATATCGGCCAGGCTGTTCTCAAACTCATGACTTCCTGATCCACCTCCCTTGGCTTTCCAAAGTGCTGGGATTACAGTCGTGAGCTGCTGAGCCCAGCCAGTTTTTGTATTTAAAGAAGGTTTTTCTTTATGAGATATTAGAATATCTATTAAATGTCAAATTATTTTTAAGTTATTACTTGGTTAATTAGAGATTAATGCTTTCATGCTAATCTCTGAATACTTTTTTAAAAAATTTCCTGATCTTTCAGGAAAAGAAATTTTTGTTGCCACGGTTTTCTACATAAGAAAAGATTTTGGCTTGTCTTCACTACTGCTTATTTTAAAATAAGTCTCAATATCATGTAACACTTTGGCCTTAAATTCTTTTTTTTCCTTATCCAAATGTTTTCTGATTCCACTAAGAAACATGACTTGAGGCTGGATGAGATCAAGACCATCCTGGCCAACATGTGAAATCCCGACTCTACTAAAAATACAAAAATTAACTGGGCTTGGGGATGTGCACCTGTAGTCCCAGCTACTCGGGAGGCTGAGGCAAGAGAATTGCCACCTCCTGGGAAGCAGAGGTTGCAGTGAACAGAGATCACGCCACTGCACTCCAGCCTGCCGACAGAGTGGGATTCTATCTTCAAAAAGAAAAGAAACATGACATGCATAGCACATGTGCAATAAAAATGATATCTAAGATATGGTCTCTGTCCTCAGGCAACTTGAAGGTGAATTAAGGAAAAGTTTACTCCTTCTGTACTCTGCTCCCCTGACCTGCCAGTGCACTCAGTGATTTAGTCCTATCACTTGAACCTTTTTGAGTCCCGCCAGTTCTCTCCATCCCTAGCGGTGAGATGGGATGGTGCCTGGTGCAGAGCTCCAGCCTTGCCTGGGAGCCTCCACAGTCTGCCGGGTGCCCTCAGCATCCTCTTTCCTGCCCCATTTCTCCTTGCCTTTCCCTACTCCCATGCCTCACACTTCTTCCAGCATAGTCTTTCTACCACAAATGGCTCTGCTCATGCCACTCCCTTGCTTTAAAAACACCTGCTTTACTAGATAGAGGTGATGGTTGCACACATTGTGAATGCACTAAATGCCACTGAATTGGACAGTTTAAACTGGTTCTGATGGTGAACTCCAGGTTATATGTATTATGCCACAATTTTTAAAAAATGAGATTAAAAAAGCGCATGCCTTCCTACACTTTCTAGAAGCTGCAGGACTAATGTCTTTTCACCTTCCTTATTGCAGATGCGTATCACACCCTTCCTTATCCTTAGCACACCTCTCCTTCTGAGTCTGCGGAGTTTTCCTCCTCCTCTTCCTCTTCACCTCCTCCTCCTCTTCTTCCTCTTCCTTCTCTTCTCCTCCTCCTCTTCCTCCTCCCCTTCTTCCTCCTCCTTCTCCTCCTCATGTTTCTCCTCCCCTTCCTCCTCCTCCTCCTCTTCCTTCTTCTCTTCCTCCTCTTCCTCCTCCTCTTCCTTCTCCCCTTCTTCCTCCTCCTCTTCTCCTCTTCTTCTCCTGCTCCTCTTCCTCCTCTTTTCCTCCTCGTTCTCTTCTTCTCCTCCTCTTCCTCCTCTCCTTCCTTCTTCTCTTCTTCCTCTCCTTCCTCCTCCTCTTTTTCCTTCTCCTTCTTCTCTTCTTCCTCTTCCTCCTCCTCTTCCTCCTCCTCCTCCCACTCTCCTTCATCACGTTCACATTCTGCTTACTTAGACATGACCTTCTCTGGAAGCTTCCTTTGACCCTCTTGCATACCCCAGGCTGGATAGGTGCCCCACTGGGAATCCCAATGGCACTCATCTCTCCTGACGGCTACCACTCTGCTCTGCAGTCATTGATTTATTGGAAGGACATGCTTTTGTTTTTCTTAAACATATTTTTCTACCCTTTTTATCTTGAAACAGGCATTAATTCCTTCCAAGTCTACATGGCTTATAAGGATCTCTACCAAATGTCCGACAGCCAGGTAGGTTCCTTGCCTCACACGCGCCCTCTCCTCTCTTGTCTGGGCAGGACTGAGCCAATTTTGCCACTCCGGGAAGCACAGGGCAAGGGAGATTGTGAGTCACACGTGGTGCGGTTCGAGTCCTGGTCCTGGCACCAGGCTATGTGATATGGCTATGTGATATGATGTCAGTCATTGCCCCTGCTGGGCTTTTGTTCTTTTCTGACTGTGTGGGTGGCGTGCAGAGGGGGTCCCTGGTTTGGTGGCTCCCAAACCCAGCTCATCCTCAACACCATCTGGAGATCTCAATCAAAATACAGATTCTTAGTGCATGTTAGAGGTGTCGGGTGTTGGGCTCAGGAGTCTGTACTTCCTGAAAGCTCCACACTAGATTCTGGAAGTCCGGCAAGGTTGGGGACCATTTATGAGCTCTGACACAGAAGAGAGACTGCCTGGCCTTTCCTCACACCAACTGCAAGATGTTAGGCAAGTCATCTTCTCTCATTTGTGAGATGTAACATTTCTGGCCCTGCCAACATCAAACAATTGTTACGGAAATGCAGCAACTCAAGGGAGATGGAGCTGCAGGTTGTTCTTCGGGAGCAGCTGTTGCGACTTACAGGACACCTGCCCTTTGTATGCTCCTGGGTCTCCTGGTTTTGTTGCATTGTCATTTTCCTTTGCTTTGCTTGTTAGTGTGGTGGAGAAAATCATGGAGGCTACAGCCAAGCCAGGCTGCAAGTCCCAGCCATACTGGCTGCTTGCTGTGCTGCCAGAGGAAGTTTTCCCAACCTCTCTGCTTTAGGCTCATAATAGCCCTGCCTTATAGAGGCAGTTGGAGGACTGAATGATTTAATAAGAGTAAAGTGCTAGCATGGTGTCTGGCACAGAGCGGCGCCATACAGGCGTTAGTAAGAGTGGTAACTCGTTGTTACCATGGAGATAGTTGGGCAGTGAGAGAAGCACTTCGTGTCCTGCCTTTCAAATAAACACTTGCAGTTGTAGAAAGTAACTTATCCCAGGATGTCCTGGAAGCCTTTGATGCAATCAATAGAATACATTCAAAGAGCTGGAGATTGGTTTACTTACACAGAAAACAGCATGTGATGTGCTGGCATAATTGTGATTTTTCACCTGTTTCATTCTAACGACTGGGACCCTGGGCATGGATGGAATCAATCCGCTTCTGGGTGTGGGTCCTCAAAAGTGCTTCATGCCTCCACGCGTCTTCCCCATTTGCTTGTGGAAGATTACTTGGTTTATATACTCTTGTCTATCCCTTTAAAAAATAATGAAGCATTTAAGGCCATGAATTTACCTCTCACAATGGTTTTGCCTGCTTACCCATTGATATTTACATTTGCTGCTATGTCAGAAAGCACACATCCCGGGTGGTGGTGTTTTACGTGCATGGAGAACGAAGCTGAGATTCAAGCGCCTCTGGGGAGGAAGCTTCCTGGCTTTAGTCCTCACCAGGGGCAAATGCCCAAATGTAGATTCTCTTCAGGTAGGAAGAGAATGTTGGGCAGTGGGGCGGGCCTGTTTTGGCTGATTGAGAGGCTGGTTGGCATGCTATATGCTCTCTGAGTACTGGAGTTATTAGAGAGCTTGTTTCCCCAACCCCACCACTGTCTATACACTGGCATGGGTTAGCATTTTTGTAAAGATGCACACATCTCCTGTGGCGTGTCAGTGGCTGTGGTACAGGCTTAGCAGATTTAGTCAGACAGTTTCTGTAAAGCTAGCAGTGCCTTCTCAAGACCAGTTGTTGCCATTAACACCTACGGGTGTTTCAAAAAAGCCAACCCAAAAAGACAGCAGAAGGCACAGATGGGCACCAAGATTGAGTCTGTCTTCATGCCCTGGGGTGACTTTGATCAGCTGTGCCTCACCCTCCGCCCCCTGCTTTTGGGTCTGCAGGATGTCAGGGCCAAGGAGCGATCCTTCCAAGTCTGACTTGTATAGCAGCACATTACTTCCATATGAATGTGTCTACAGAGGCTGGCAGGTGAAGGACCAAATGGGTGTGAGCAGAGGAATGCCCTTGTGAGTGCACATGCTGTGATTTTTTTTTTTGATCTCACACCAACCCCTGTTTATCTCTCCATAGCTCTATGAAGCCTTTACCTTCCTTAAGGGGCTGGGAGCTGTGATCTTGGTCCACGCAGAAAATGGAGATTTGATAGCTCAGGTGAGTGGTGTGAATTTCCACTCCTTTTACCTCCGTCTGCTTCTCCTTGTTGCAGAAGGTTTGATAAAAGAGCATTGGTTAGGGAGGAGGCTACACAATGTAAGGTCAAGCCAAGAACTGGGTGTCACATCAGACACACCAGCTGAGAGTCACGCACACACCACTGGCAGGCCATGTTGACTCTAGAATCTGTTTTCTCACCTGTACAATGAGCATAACATCACTGCCCTGTGAACCTTGAAGAGTTTGCATGAGGGAATGAGGATGTGAATGCAAACCCAGGTCATAGCAGTGGCATGCACATGGAGACTGGTGTCCCCCACTGTCTTCAGGAACTGATGGTGGGCATCATGGAAAAGCCCAGGCTTGGAGGAAGTGCTCCAGACCAGCCTCCTCCATCTCGCAGCCATGTGACCTTGGGCAAGGACCTTTTCCCATGAACATTGTCATTTTTCATCCGGAAACACCTACCTGGCAGTGTTATTTTAAGGATCAAATATTATGTGCCGTAATATCATTGGCATGTTGGTTTGAACGTGTCCTTCAAAAGCTTATACATTGAAAACTTAATCCACGAATTAGTATATTGATGGTATTTGGAGGTGAGGCCTTGGGGAGGTAATTCGGATTAGATGAGATCATCAGGGTGGGGCCCTCTTGATGGGATTAGTGGCTTTAAAAGGAAAGAGAGAGACCTGAGCTGGCATGCACCTGCTCTCATGTGCTGGCCACCGCCATGCTGTGATGCAGAGAGAAGGCCCTCACCAGATGCCAGGATTTTGTTATTAGATTTCCCAGCTCCAGACCCATGAGAAATAAACTTAGTTTCTGTATTAATTACCTAGGCTATGGTATTCTGTTATAACATCAGAAAACAGATTAGGACATCATGTATGTGAGGTTCAGCATCTCACACATAATGGACTTCAGCCATGCAAAAGTTTTGGGTAAGATGAGACATGAACACATTTTGATCATTCTAGCTGTGGGATGGAGAATTTGTTGGAAAAAAAATGAAGGCTGGGAGTAGTGGCTCACACCCATAATCCTGACACTTTGAGAGGCCAAGGCAGGCGGATCACTTGAGGCCAGGAGTGTGAGACCAGCCTGACCAACATGAAAAAAAACTCCATCTCTACTAAAAATACAAAAATTAGTTGGGTGTGGTGGAGCACACATGTAATCCCAGCTATTACAGGTGGGAGACTGAGGCGTGAGAATTGCTTGAACCTGGGAGGTGGAGGTTATAGTGAACTGAGATTGTGCCACTGCACTCCAGCCTGGGCAACAGAGGGAGACTCTGGCTCAAAAAAAAAGAATGAAGTCAGGGTGACCAGCTAGGTTCTATTCCAGCAGTTCTCATGAGAAATGAAGAAAGGCGATAGGAGATGGAAGAGGTGGGCGTGACAGGAGGGAAACACAATCTACCGGACTCATGGATGGATTGGGTGGGGGAGGAAGAAAGGGAAGTCAAGGGGGCTCCTGGGTCTCAGGGGAAGGTTAGCATGCAGCCAGCAAAGGTAGCTAGTGCCAGGCCCGTTGCAAAGGACTTCATGTATTGATACTCATAACTATTCTATGAGGTAGATATAATTACTCCCATTTTATTGGTAGGGAAATGGAAGCTCAGATATGAATAACTTGCTCACTGTTGCTCACAGGGCAGTGGAGCTGGGATGTCAACCAGTTTCCTCTGGTTCCAGAGCGCAGTGGAAGAGCAGCGTGATGGTGCAGTGCTGGAGATCTAAAGCTTTACCATTAAGGTTCTGCTATTGACTTAACCTCTTGTCTACGTCCTTGTGGGTTTTCTGCACCACAATTGAAATTCTTTCAAATTCAATGTAAAAAACAAACAGTGCCCCAGTTCCATCGTGCCCCAGTTCCATTCTGTTCGTTAATAACAAGTCACATCCAGCCCACACTCAAAAACAAGGGTTTATACAAGGGCAGGAATGTCAGGAAGTGATCATTATTGGGGCCACATCTGAGACCTCCTCCCAACTCCCAATCTGTCCTCTGGCCCCCATGATTGATGTCCCTCTCCTGGGCAAAATACAATAACCCCTCCCATGGTTCTCCAAAATCTCATAACAACATTAACTCAGGTCTGGAATCTCATCATGTGAACCAGGTGCAGGTGTGGATGAGGCTCCTTGGCTGCATTTCTCATAATCTGTAGGTCTATGAAGCGAAAGAAGGAGATACCTCACCTCCTGACATACAACAGACAGTGGTGGACCTGACATTCCTATTCAAAAGGGGAAATAGAAAGCACCAGTGAGTCATTGGTTCATGGCGGTTCTGAAATCCAGCTGGGAAATGTTGGCAGTTCCATGACTGGGTCTCAAAACCTGAGAATAATTCTCCATAGCTCTTGGGTCTACCTACTGAGCTCCTGCTTCCATCCTCTTAGTCATCCATCCTTTTTCATGAAAGGTAGTGCATGTCTGCAGCTGAATGGTTTTCTTAGCCTGCTTCTTGCTCAGTAGAATTTTGGGGTTCCACCAAGTGCGGTGTCTCATGCCTGTAATCCCAGCACTTTGGGAGGCCGAAGCCTGAGGTCAGATCACCTGAGGTCAGAAGTTCGAGACCAGCCTGACCAACATGGCGAAACCCTGCCTCTACTAAAATTACCAAAAAAATTTAGCAGGGTGTGGTGGCGGGTGCCTGTAATTCCAGCTACTTGGGAGGCTGAGGCAGGAGAATCGCTCGAATGGGGGAGGTGGAGTTTGCAGTGAGCTGAGATCATGCCACTACACTCCGGCCTGGGTGACAGAGTGAAACTCTGTCTCAATAAAAACAAAGAAGAATTTTGGGGATCCAGCTGCCTCTTTTCATATCACATGCCTGTGTTCAGTCTCAGCTTCCAGTATTTTGCTAAGGTAATTCTCCTAAAAGTCTGTGGGCCTCCTGTGAACCTTACTGGGGTACACACAATAAGATGAAAGACACCCACCAATTTCTTCCAGATAATCCCTCCACTGCCCTGATGAGAGAGCTGAGGGACACACCTTGAGCTTCCTAGAGGCCCTGTAGTTTGAGAGGTCCTCAGGCACAGCCTTTATCTCTTTAAAATGTCTCTTAAAAATTCTTTTTTTAGTTTTTTGAGACTGAGTCTCACTCTGTCACCCAGGCTGGAGTGCAGTGGTGCAATCTTGGCTCATTGCAAGCTCCTACTCCTGGGTTCAAGTGATTCTTGTACCTCAGCCTTCCGAGTAGCTGGGACTATAGGCATGTGCCACCACACCTGTCTAGTTTTTGTATTATTAGTAGAGATGGCAAGACTCACCATGTTGGTTAGACTAGTCTTGAACTCCTGACCTCCAGTGATCTGTTGGCCTCGGCCTCCCAGAGTCCTGCGATTACAGGCATGAGCCCCTGCGCCCAGCCTAAAGGGTCCCTGTTTAAAGGATCTCTTTATTGTGCCTGATGATACTGGGAGGCACCACCCCGCATCTTTCTGAGTTCTCAACAAAGGCTTGTAGAGTCATCCTTGATTTCATCGCGAGACTATGTCGGCTTCTCGCCTCCTGTGAGCACTCACTGCAATGTCCTCAGAGGCCCTGTTTCTTCTAAGAGTCCATTCAGGGCTATTTAAAATGCTGCCTCAGAATTCATTCACGGCCTGTTCCAGGGCCTCCTCCACACATTTAGATACCTTTTATGGTAACACCCTACTTCTGCTAACAAAACCTGCACTAGTCATCCATGATTATATAACAAATTACTCCAAAACATAGCATCTTAAAGCAGATGACTGTCATCTCAGGGTCCTGCGGGTCAGGACTGCAGGTGCAGCTCAGCTGTTTCTGGCTGAGGGTCTCACAGGCCATAGTGAGTGGCAGGTGGGGCAGTGGGCATCTCAAGGCTCAGCTGGTGCAGGATCTGCATCCAGCCTTGCGTAGGTGGTGGATTTCGGGATTTAGCACCTGGCCAGCCATCAGGCTAATGTGTTCTTTGCTGGCTGCTGGCCAGAGGCCTCCCTCAGTTCCTTACACATGGGCAGCCCCAGCAAGGCGGCTTCCTTCAGTTCCTTCAGAGCAGATTAACCAAAGAGCAAGAAGTGAGAAGGGCAGATATAACCTGACCCCGGGAGTGACAGCCCACCCCTTTTGTCTTGTTCTGCTCATCAGAAGCAAGATGCTGTGTCCAGCCCACCCTCCAGTGGAGGGGACCCTGCAGGGGCATGAAAACCAGGAGGGATCACTGGGAATCATCTTAGAAGTTGCCTGCCACACAAATCTTAGCTGATTCTAAACTTGCTATAAATGGAACCATATAGTGCGCACTCTTAGGCCTGGCTCCATTTGCTCAAGGGCGTGTGAGAGCCATTCCGTGGTCAGGCATAGCACTAGCTTTTTCTTTTTTATCACTTTGTAGAATTCCAGTGCTTGACTCTAGCACCATGTATTCCCCAGTCATTGGATATTTGGATAGTTTCTAACGTGGGACTGTTATGTATGAGGCTTCTGTGCTTCTTCTTGTTCCACTCTTCTTCAGCCTTTTCTTAAAAATATGTTCACATTTTTCATTGGCATATAAGAGAGGCCTGGCTGGGTCATAGGGAGTGTGTGGATTCAGCTTTCGTGGTTACTGCTACACAGTTTTCCAGCGTGCACTGCCCGCCCCCACCCCCCACCCCGATGTGGGAGAGGTCCAGTCTGCAGCCCCCAGCTCCTGGGTGGCACATCAGGGGCTTGGCTCTCCTCACGGCAGTGGACACTTAGCTGTTTCAGCTCCAGCACATCTGTCACCTTTTGGACATCTCTTTCCAGCTTTCAACATTTTGTTTCTATTGTCTGTATTTTCTTGGTTCTTGTGTGTCATTTTCTGTTGCTACTGTGTTTTGAAAGGCAATGAAACAAATGTGTGTACTCCATTATTTTCAGTTAAAAATCCTGCTCTCATCTTTATTTTCCTTCATTATGCCATCTTTCATCCTTTCATCCTCCCTTCTTCCCCTCTTCTCCCTCCCTCCTGCCTTTCTTCCCTTCCTCCCCTTCTCTCCGTTCCCCCCTCCCTCCCTTGCTCTCCTCCTACTTCCTCTTTCCTTCCAGAATAGTAACTGACATCTAAACAATTTCACATAGGGATTTCTCTGTATTCTAAAATCTTTGTGTAAACATTTTCTAAAAATGCTTTACAAACACCATCTTCAGTAGCTGAAATTATTCCATTGTTTACTTAAATCCACCCAGCTGTGAGACTTTGAAATGGTTTCCCATTTATATTCTTGTAATATACTCGAGTTTAATAACCGTAGATGCACAGTTGAGCTGTGATTTCTTTTCATGGTTGATGGGGCCCGGGGTTCATGACTGGGTTATGTCCAAGAACAATGGCACAGACGCCGAGGAAGTTAAAATTAGCAGCAGCGCAGCTGGCATCTGGGCAATGTCAAAAAGAATTTTTCTTTTTGAGACATTAAAATGTTCCTGGGGCAAAGAAACTTTGGACCAGATGGATTTGCATCTGGGCCATCAGTGCGGAGAACCATTTCAAGGTTATACGTTAAGTTTGAGGTGGTGGTTTCCTGCCAGAAAGACAGATGCCAGGAAGAGGCAGCTGAAATAGAGATCGGAGAGCCGGCTGCCAATGAATGAGGGCTTCCTCTGCTTCAGGTGTTGTGGTGAGCATGTTTTATACGCTCGCGCATCTGATCAGCACAGTAACTCTGCAATACAAGCACTGTACAGCAGAGAAGACCGAGGCTCAGAGAGCTTGACCAGCCTGCCCAGTCACAGAGACGGCTGTTCTGGATCTGGACTCCCAGTTCAGAGATCTCTGATTTCAACGTCAAAGACTAGAGTAGGATTCCTGGTTGAAGATATCCGTGTCATACTCAAACACCCCGTTCTTCCCAGAGGAGAGCCCTGCAGGGAGACTCGGGATTGAGAGGGTGGTGGCTGGTCTTTGAAGCTCGTGTCTTATAACCCTGCTTCCTCACGTTGATCCTGGGGATTCCATGTAAAGCAGGTGCAGATGGAGCCATGCAGGGCTACAAGGGGGAAGGTGGATGGGTGTAGTGGAGGGGGCACAGTTCACTGACCCCACCCAGCCCACTGTTAACCTCGTGAGAGCCACTCACCTCTTTGGGACCCATCCACTCCCTCTGTCTAACCAGGGAATTGGAGGAGTCATTTCTGACATCCTCTCATCGCTAACTCACTTGTTCTTGACTCGTAGGAACAAAAGCGGATCCTAGAGATGGGCATCACGGGTCCCGAGGGCCATGCCCTGAGCAGACCTGAAGAGGTAAGGACTCCTCAGTGTGGCTGTGACTCTGACACCCACCACTGAGCACTCACCTTGATACTGTTGTTGTTCCAGCTGGAACAGCACTGCCGGGGCCCGGCTCCTTCCCATGTCCTCTCCCAGAGCATCCCAAACTATCTTGCCTTTCCTGGGAGCCCTGGGGGCTGCAGGTTGGAGAAGCCAGGAAGAGGGGCTGCCTCTCCCAGGGTCCTGGAACTTCACTCCAAGGCCCCATGGGTGCCCCAGTGTCCCAACCTGATGTAGAGTCTCATGGAGGACTTTGCATAGTGGATGATAGGAAAGTGGAGCCGCGTGCCCAAGCCCAGCACCCAGAAGAAAACTCCCACCGCCTGCCCTGTTCCCAAGCCTTGAAAAAGCATGACTTACCCTGGAGTAGCTGTGTGTGTGTGCGTATGAGTGTGAGAGTATGTGTATGTGTGTGTGCGTACACCCGTGTGTGTGTGTGTGTGCGTGTGCGCGTGCACGCACACATATCCACAGGAAGCCTGGATGGAGGAAGGCAAGCTGATCAGGCATGGAATGGAATGGGCATCTGGAAACCATCCTTTGAGTAGAGGACATTTTCTTTTTTACTTTTCTTTTTTTTTTCCTTTGAGACAGCCTCACTCTGTCACCCAGGCTAGAGTTCAGTGGTACAATCTCAGCTCACTGCAGCCTCTTTCTCCTGGGTTCAAGTGATTCTCTTGCCTCAACCTCCCAAGTAGCTAGGACTACCAGACAAAGGCCTGCACCACCATGCCTGGCTAATTTGTGTATTTTCAATAGAGACCAGGTTTCACCATGTTGGCCAGGCACATCTCAAACTTCTGACCTCAAGTGATCCATCCGTCCTGGCCTCCGAAAGTGCTGGGATTCCAGGCGTGAGCCACCGCGCCCGCCCAAGTCAAGGACATTTTCTGATGCCCTCATCAGATCATTACCGAGTCTCCTGGGCCCGTGCTCTGGGCCTGGCGTCTGCTGGACACAGTGGACATAGAGTGAATGGACATGTTCCATGCCCTGAGGGACTCGAGATCTGGCCCAGTGCTCTTCACAAGCTCCACAGCCCAGGGATGGCCATGAGCTCTGTGCTCCTGGCTCGTGGTGAGGTCAAACGGAACCAGGAGGCAGTGCTTATAAACTTGTATAGAGCTTGGATGTTTCTGCCATATCCCAGCGTGAGACCTGTGTCCCACCCCCGAGAGCAGGGGGCACTGCCAAGCGCTGTTGGACTCACTATGTCCTTCATATTTGATGGAGCAGATTTCCCTTCTGACCACATTTAATTAAGGAGAAGGGAAGAGCACTGTGGAGGAAGAGCCCTGGGAGCTCGGGATGGGTGGTGGCATGGCCCCAGCCTTCCCTCCTGTGACACTGTGTGTGCCTGTTCAGCTGGAGGCCGAGGCGGTGTTCCGGGCCATCACCATCGCGGGCCGGATCAACTGCCCCGTGTACATCACCAAGGTCATGAGCAAGAGTGCAGCCGACATCATCGCTCAGGCCAGGAAGAAAGGTATGCAGCTGGGGCCTGGAAGGGGGTGTCCTGCAGGTTCAAGTCCACTCCCAAACTTAGCCATAGGAGGAATGGGTGGAGGAGGGATGCCCCTGACACAAGCATGGTGGCTGGAATTCTTTGGTCCCAATGACCCAGGACATTCACCTTGATAAGCTCAGCCCCTTTCAAAGAAAATGCCCATAATGTAGTTTGTTTAATTGAATGGATCCAAACATTAATTCAGCATGTCATCAATATAAAAATCATTAATATTTTGCATGTTTTCTGTACTCTTCAAAATTCAGTGTGTATTTTACACGTACACAACTCAGTTCAGACTAACCAGAGCCTCAGGTCATTGGCGGCTGCATGCGGGTCTGGACTGCCTTATTGGGCAGAGCAGCTGTGGATCCCAAATATGTTGTTTTAGTGTTTTTAAGGGCAAACTGACAAGTAGAGGCTAGAACAGCACAGCTTGCCTGGAACTAGCTCCATGTTGAGGATAAGGAAACCAGGACTCAGAGAGGGTACAGAAATCTGGAAGCAGTATCAGCTGGGAAGGAATATGCAGGCAGGTTCTGAAGCTACAGGAAGCCGTAATGTGGCCACTAGCCACACGTGGCAGAAAATGAGCAAGTTAGTTTCTCAGTGGCACCAGTCATACCAGCTTTAAGAGCCACACGTGGCCAGTGGCTGCTGCTTGGGCAGCTGTGAGGCAGGGCACCCCCCCTTGCTGCAGAGAGCGTGCTTGATGGGGTGCCCTATAGCCAGGCAGAACTCACAGCTGCCTCTCCCGCTGGGCAGCAAGGTGGCCTTGGGGAAGGGCAGCAGGGGCTCCTGGGCCACATCTCTTGCCCTTGGTCTCTAAGCAAAGATCTTTCCTGGGGAGCCCGAGCCTCCGCCTGCAGGCTTTTCTGGAAGAAACCCATCTTGCCCACTCCTTGAAAGGCAAGAGGGACCTTCTGATAAGTCAGTGCTTGGGAAGCTGCCCCCCGGCACTGGGCTGATGGACACACATCCACAGGTCCCTTTCCCTTGGGGTGGGGTGACCCTGAGGTGTGTTCCCAAGCCGGACTGAGCGCCGGGGTCCTCAGCTGTGCCTCGATGACAAATCTCCCTTTATTGGCTTCTTCCCCTGCCTTATGTCACTTCCTCAGTCCCCAGCCAGTGTTTCCTGGAATCACCTCCCAGATAAGATGCTTGAACTAGATTCCTTATTTAAAGAACTGCTTCTGGCAAAACCCAAACTTAGACAGCAAATCCTGTCTCCATGCCTTGGTTTACAAATCTATAAAAGGACAAAGTAATAAACAACAGTATCCACAAGGTTTCTGGGTGAGTCAGCTGCCACACTCCCCATGGATCACGTGGGGTTTCGACCACGTGGCGGCGCTGGGCTGCAGCACACAGGGTCCCCGCGGTGCAGCGGTGATGCCTGCAGGAACAGTGGCCAGTGCCCTGGCCTTCAGCCAGCCCCATTCTTCCTCCACAATCTTCCAGTTTTGTGCCTTTAACATCTGCCTCAAGAGAGTATTTGCTTTTAACCAGGCTTGTGTTTGCCCCACCCAAGGGCCCGTAGTTTTTGGCGAGCCCATCGCCGCCAGCCTGGGGACCGATGGCACCCATTACTGGAGCAAGAACTGGGCCAAGGCTGCAGCGTTCGTGACCTCCCCTCCCCTGAGCCCGGACCCCACCACGCCCGACTACTTGACCTCTCTACTGGCCTGGTGAGAGCTGTGAGCATGTGGGGCTGGGGGAGGCAGAGTTCATGGTGGGAACTGGTTTGGACTTAGGATTGTAAGGGAGGCTCTGCCCCGTGCTCTGAAAGGAAGCACCCGACATGGCTTACAACAGGCCTTCGGGGACCTGAATATCTATGGCATCCCATGATTGTTCCGCTCACAGCTACTGACCACCTCCTGTTGAGCCAACCTACTGTTAAGCACCTGCTGTGTGGCAGGCACCGTGGTGTATTGGGACTCACTCAGGATTAGGGATGGAGACAAGGCTGTGTCACGCTGGGCCTGGCACGTCACCTGTAATGTCCCTCAGTCCCCCTCATTTTACTCAAAGTGGGAGCAGACAGGACCTGTGGCAGAGCCGCCTATCAGACAGTGCAGGAAAAGGGCCTGGAACCGAGATCTCCAGAAGCGGCCGCTGCTGCCTGCAGGGCACCTACTGTGGTACCCGCACACTGTGGAGCCCAGCACCTCAGCCCCTGCCCTGCTGTCAGCCACCACGAGGGAAGAGCACTTAGCAGTAGCAAGGTCACATGGCGAGGCCGAGTGTCCAGGCCACTCTGGAAGCGGAGATGCGTGCTCAGAACCCACAAGGAGACTTGCAGAAAGCTTCCTTGAGGAGGTGACATCGAGACTAAAGCTTAGGGATGAGTAGGAGTTTGCCCAATAGGGGAGGATAAGACAGGGCTTCTTGGCAAAAGGAACCTTGGAGGAGGGGGCAGTGGTATGTGTGGCGATTTTCACGTGGAAATCACTGTCCCCCTGCTGATACAGAAACCCTTGGCTGGCATAGCCAGCGGCTTACTCAACACCTGCAGCCCGATGTCTGGTGGGCAGCTCGTGTTTCCAAAGAACTGCAGATCTTCCCCCATGAAGCTGCTACCCCCCTAGTCTTGTCCATCTTAGGAAATGTCAGGATCATGTACCAGAGGCCCTGGACTCTGACAATGCCTCACCTCTTCTGCTGTGGCCATCCTGGCTCAGGCCCCCGCCATCCCTGGCTTCCTACCAAGCCTTTCTATTTCCATTTGTACCTACCCCACCCTGCCCATCACAGTCTGCTCTCAGACATTTAGAATCTAGATTAGATCAAACACCTGCTGCTTGGGACCAGTAAGGCCTCTCCCAGTGGAACCCAAGTCCCCACAACATCCCACAAGGCAGGACTTGATCCGATGCTCATTCCTTGACCAACCTCCCTCCTTGGGTCTCCTCTGCCTTTGGCTCCCTCGGTTCAGTCCCCGCTTCATGCTGACGTTGAACTGCAGGCAGGATCCTGCCGTGGGGCCTTTATGCTCATGGGACCCCCGGCCTCCTTCTCTCTTTCTTAGACACCACGTGGTTTGCTCCGTGACTTCCTTCAGATCTTTGTCGGAAGGCTCCTTCTCAGTGACATAGTTTTCTGATTATCCTCCTGAAAACGGCATCCCCAGCCTGTCCCCAGCACACCTCACTCCTACCTACTTTGGTGGAATCCCTGACACTCACCCTGGCAGCGCCCATGTGTCCCACTCTGCTTACTGCCAGACTCCCCCTTCCCTCAGGAGAGCAGGAGTGCTCTCTCTCTGTTCTTAGATGCACCCCCCCAAGCCTTAAATTGTACCAGGCACATAGGAAGCATGCAACACAATTTCGTTGAATAAATGAGTGAAGATCACTTCTAAATATATTCCTCTGAATCTAGGTGATTGTAACGTTTCCTGGGCCTCTGGATTGGAGGACAGCCTCACCCTCCTCACTCTGCATTTAGAACCTCAGATAATGGACCATTCATTTTATTTTTGCATTTTGTTTTGTTTTTTTTGACACAGTTTCACTCTTATTACCCAGGCTGGAGTGCAATGCCACGATCTCAGCTCACTGCAACCTCCACTTCCCAGGTTCAAGTGATTCTCCTGCCTCAGCCTCCTGAGCTGGGATTATAAGTGCCCACCACCACACTTGGCTAATTTTTTTTTTTTTAATTTTAGTAGAGATGGGATTTCTCCATGTTGGTCAGGCTGGTCTCGAACTCCTGACCTCAGGTGATCCACTCGCCTTGGCCTCCCAAAGTGCTGGGATTATAGGTATGAGCCACCACACTCAGCCTGGTCCATTAATTTTATTGACCTAGGTGTTCAGCTCAGAGCACCTGATATGAAAAAAGGTGTTTGTTTTCAAAACACCAGGGGACTGAAGGGTGAATCCCAGTGAAGTTGTACCACTCCGCTACAGCCAAGGAATAGTGTTTGTTCTGCAAGCACAGGACAAACACGCCAGCCAGCCCTTATGCCAGCTGCCTCACATCGGGAAGACAAATGTCAGCACACATCACTCGCTTTGTAACGTGCCGAGCATGAGGCCAGTGACATAAATGGGGCATCCCTGACTTGTGAGATGTGCAGGCACGTGCTGGAGAGTTTCTCTCTTATCCACCGGCTTCCTCGTGTATTTATTCATTCATTGGCTGTCCTGCATGTCCATGTCTGAAGTCGGGGTTTGCCTTCAAAATGAATGAAGGTCTGAACTCCACCTCGTTTTCTCCTTGCCAGTGGGGACTTGCAGGTCACAGGCAGCGGCCACTGTCCCTACAGCACTGCCCAGAAGGCGGTGGGCAAGGACAACTTCACCCTGATCCCCGAGGGTGTCAACGGGATAGAGGAGCGGATGACCGTCGTCTGGGACAAGGCGGTGGTAAGGCCGGATCAGTTCGCGGGAACATTCTAGAAACACCCTACCTGGCCTGTGAAAGCCAATGCGTGATGCACGCCAGGTTCTTAAAAGTTCCCTTCTGACATGGAGGTGGAAGCAGATACACTAGGAGGACACAGGAGGGAATGCACAACTTGTGAGAGAGTAGCTCATGTCCAGGAGAGGCCTCTGCATTTGCAGATGTCACCCTTGTCCTTTATATCTTAAGATTGAAAAATGTTTTGCTCTTTTTCTTTTTCCTTTTTTGAGACAGAGTCTAGCTCTGTTGCCAGCCTGGAGTGCAGTGGTGTAATCTCTGCTCACTGTAGCCTCTACCTCCTGGGTTCAAGCAATTCTCCTGCCTCAGCCTCCTGAGTAGCTGGGACTACAAGCACCACCACCAAGCCCAGCTAATTTTTGTTTTGTATTTTTAGTAGAGATAGGGTTTCACCATGTTGGCCAGGATGGTCTCGATCTCTTGACCTCGTAGTCCGTCCACCTTGGCCCCCCAAAGTGCTGGGATTACAGGTGTGAGCCACCACGCCTGGCCTCATTTTGTTTCTTAACCAGGTGTTAATTCATGTGGGGAGGACGCTGAAACTCTGTGTGCATGTGCTTGTGTGTTGGGAGTTGAGGTATTGAGCGGGTAGAGAGAATTCTTGTTGCAGAGGAAGAGCTGGGTCACAGTCTGATCCCTGACCTGAAACCAAAGGTTTATATCGTCTGTTAAATTTGGACCTGGTGATAAGGACCAGGTTAATTAAACGTCCTCTCTGATGAGGCTGAGCCCTTTGGGGCTCATCTTTGACAATGGCACGTTTTTAGCGAGAGAGGAGAGAATGCCGAGCCTTGCAAGGACTCCAGCTGGCAGGCTTCCATTTGTGCCCAGCTGCCCCTCCTCCTGGCCCCATTATGAGATGCTCCTCTCATCAGCGGGTCTTGCCTTTAGGCTACAGGCAAAATGGACGAGAACCAGTTTGTTGCTGTCACCAGCACCAATGCAGCCAAGATCTTTAACCTGTACCCAAGGAAAGGGCGGATTGCCGTGGGCTCAGACGCCGACGTGGTCATCTGGGACCCCGACAAGGTGAAGACCGTAACAGCCAAAAGTCACAAGTCGGTAAGTCCGGGCCTGTTTGTGCTGCTGAGATAAATGATGCTTCGTTGTATTCATTTTAGAAGAGTGATTAAAAGTGATTTACGAATTTTCCAACAAGGATGTGATCTGATATCTAGTGTGACTCAGTCATCCACATTTCTCTTCCAGCTGGAGAGATTGGGAGGAGGGATTTGAGCAGGCTCAGCTAAGCTGCTTCTCCCTCCCTCCCTCCCTCCCTCCCTCCCTCCCTCCCTCCCTCTCTCTCTCTCTCTCTCTCTCTCTCCCTCCCCGCCCTCTGTTTTGTGGCTCTTGCCCATGGATGCCACATGACACTGCTTATAATTCCATGTTGTAAGCTTCAGGGCTCAGGAGAGGAAAGTATTAGGCCTAAGGTTATCAATTTAATTGTCGAGCTGGAAAGGATTTGATTCGGTGTATTCCTGCTTGGTTTTGTGGCTGGCTGTTCATAGACAGGAAAGGGTTGGTCCTCAAGTGCACACTTTTTCACATCCCACGCCTGTGGTTAGGGGCCATCTCCACTTTGTATCTTACATGCCTGTGATTTCTCCACTCATGCAGCAAGCAGCAAAATGCATGCAACAGAAAGGGTGCATGCAGAGATGGCGAGGACACCTGTGCTCCCTAAGGCCTTTAGCACCCTCCTGCATGGCCAGCAACAGTCTTGAGTCTGGATTAACAATTACACACGCAGACCCAAGAGGCCACCGTGGTCCCTGGCTCACTGGAGTTGCGCAAGCACACAGGTCAGAAGTAGCTCACGTGCACACCAGGTTGGAGCTGCAGTGGGAGTTCTCATAGCCCCTGGGGTCACATACTGGAGAAGGAGACCACAGGTATGGGGACAGGATGCCAGGCACAAGGAAGTCTCATAGGAAAGCCACGAGAAACACTTGTTGCAGCTCATGGCCATGGCCTTGGAGTATCTGCTTGGCTGCAAGAGACGTGGCCTGCAGAAGCAGAGGTTTTGGGAGCTGCCCTCTGACCTTGTCCGGCTCACCAGACCAGGTCATTCCTGCAATACACAATGCTCCCTGTAATACTGCTGGCTTCCCACAGCCCCCATCTCCAGGAAATGGGGTGCCTGTGGTCGTCTTCCCATGGAGAAAGGTTTATGCCATTCACATGTAAAGTCTAGCAGGGCATGCAATTTTATTATTTATTATTATGAATTCTTTAATGTGTGTACACACTGTTTGCAGTCTGTGCACATAGGAGAGGCAGTGGGAGAATGTCTGAGGCTCTTGCCGGTGAGAGGGTGTCTTCTTCCATTTTGTGCTATTGTAATAGATAACCACAGACTGGGTAATTCATAAAGAAAATAAATTTATTTGGCTCATGTTTCTGGAGGCTGGGAATTTCAATATTAAAGTGCTGGCATCTGGCAAAGGCCTTCTTGCTGAGTTATCCCATGATGGAGGGTGGAACGGCGGAAGAGGACAAGTGTGAAAGAAATATCAAGAGGATGCTGTATTCACTTTTATAACAAGCCCAATCTCACAGTAACTAACTCACGCCTGTGATAATATCATGAACCCATTAATGAGGGCAGAGTCTTCATGACCTAATCAGCTCCTAACGATCTCATGTCTGAATACCATCGCAATGAAATGTCCTGTTGAATTTTGAGGGGACACTCCAGCCGTAGCAGAGGGTGTGGATGGCCACCACCATCTGGCCGTGGGAGCTGCCCCTTCCTTCACAAGGTGATCCTTGTCTAGAAAGGAACATGGATGTCTGAGTCAGCCAGTCACAGGTCAGCTGACAAGGACGCAGAAGGAAGTAGACTGAGCTGGGATCATCTTATTATTTCAGTGTGGATCAGGGGCCACGCCAGATTCCGTGCTCGAGGGTGGGCACTCTGATTATCATCACAGTCCAGCCAAATACTGCTTTATGGTTACTCCATGCATCACGTCGTGCCATCCGCAGATATTCTACATTAGGTATGCCATGGTTAATAAATGAGAAAATGGACAGAGAGAGGACACTGGCACTGGTTTCCTCTGGATGCTCTTTACAAGGTGCCACAGGCTAGGTGGTTTAAACAAAAGAAATTTCTTCTCTCAAAGTTCTGGAGGCTAGAAGTTGAAAACCAAGGTGTTGGCCAGACCTCTGGGAGCAGATCCCTTCCAGGCAGTTTTCAGTGTCCGACGTCCCCTGCAGTTTTTGGTTCTGTGGCACATAAGGCATCCCTTCCATCTTTACCTCTGTCATTACGTGGCCTTCTCTTCTGTGTCTTCTCTTTTTATGGATTCGAGGCCTTGCATTTTGGGCCCACCACACCTCAGCATGACCTCATCTTAACTAATTACACCTGCAAACACCCTATTTCCAAATAAGGTCACATTCTGAGGTCGTGGGGGTTAGACTTCAACATATCCTTTTTGGGAGCACAGTTCAACCCGTAACAACATGTAATATTCCCGAGGTTACCTACCTAGGAGGTACTTGTCTTCAGGTTAAGCTTGGGGAAGCCTCCCCCTCTCTGTGTGAGGCTAGATTTGAATTCTTGTCATAGCAGCAAGAGGCCAGTGACCAAAGGACTTTGTTTCATTTTCTCTGTCTAAAGCAGTGTGATTCATATAATTGCAATTTTTTCAGAACATGGATTGAGAAATGCTGTTAGAGGTTAGTTTTATTTTTGTATGTTTTAAAAATATATTACTTTTGCCCTGGCATGATGGCTCATGCCTGTAATCCCAGCACTTTGGGAGGCCAAGGCAGGCAGATCACGAGGTCAGGAGTTCAAGACCAGCCTGACCAACATAGTGAAACCCTGTCTCTACTAAAAAAAAAAAAAAAAAATCAAAAAAATTAGCTGGGCATGGTGGCTCATTCTTGTAGTCCCAGCTACTCGGGAGACTGAGGGAGGAAAATTGCTTGAACCTGAGAGGTGGAGGTTGCAGTGAGCCGAGATCGTTCCAGCACTCCAGCTTGGGCCACAGAGACTTCCTCTCAAAAAAATAAATTACTTTTAACAATGAAAGGACGTCATTTCTTGTATATTGACCAGTGACTAGATTTTTGATCTACTTTTCTATAAAATACAACTTTTATTCTTTCCTATCTTAGTGGAAAACGTATTCACATCAAAGTGCTGTATCGTGGGTATGCGTACATGTTTGTATATCATAGACTGTCTGGATGTTTTAAGCTTCCTTATCGAGATATAACTCACATACCACCATAAATGTCACCATTTTGAAGTATATAGTTCAGTGGCTTTTTGAGCCTAGTATATTGAGAAGTATATTGAGATATTGAGTATATATGAGCTAATATATTGAGCAGGTTGTACAATCATCACTAATTCCAGAACTTTTACATCACCTCCAGAAAAGACACCCTGTACCCGTGAACAATCAGCCTCCCTTCTCCTTCCCCCATTCCCTGGCACCCACGTCGCTGCTTTCTGTTTCTATGGATTTGCCTGTTCTGGACATTTTACATAAATGGAATCATTGAATATATGGCCTTTTACACCTGGCTGCTTCTACTTAGCCTCCTGTTTCGGAGGGCCATCCATGCTGTGTTTGATCGGTGCCATAGTCCTTTGATGGCTGAATAATATTCCCTTGTAGGGATGGACCACGTTTTGCTTATGCACAATCCGCTGACAGGCTGCCTTTTAAAGGTAGAAAAGAGTCCTCCCTGGAGGGAACCAGGGGACTGGGGCTCATGGATGGGAGAGACAGGAGGCTTTTTCATTACAGTGTTTTGTGTTGTTTAAATTTTTACATTGTTTGTATATTACCTTCAAGAAATGAAGGGATTGACGTTTAAAATTTGGTGTTGGCTGTGAAATGCAGGGTGTGACGTTTGTGATATGACCCAGGCCTCCTCACAGCTCCCCAGCTTGAGACTCTCACTGCAGTACAGCATGTTCTTCACACAACAGTAGGCACAGCAGCCCAGGTCCCCGAGGGCTGGCCAGTTTCAGCTGGGAGATGGGTGACGGGTTCCTTGCACCGCCCCTCAGCATTGACAGTCCACGTGACACTCACACAGTTATGAATCACTCCATAGTAGGTGGCCCAGGGAGATTAGGTTAGCAAATGCCAACACTGGAAGTGCGCCGTCTGCCTGGGTCCTGCCAGGGTGACACAGTGAAAACAGCTGTGTGTAGGACACATGATTGCCTGGAATCCCCAAGAATGCACCTAAAAATCATCAAACACCATCAGATTATCAACCAATATAAAGAATTGATCGTTTTTCTATGGAAGAATCAAAAAACACTTTGGAAAATAGAATGGAAATCAAAATCCTGTAACAGCAATAAAAACTGAAGACTTGGCCTGGTGTGGTGGCTCACGCCTGTAAGCTCAGCACTTTGGGAGGCTCAGGTGGGCGAACTTGAGGCTAGGAGTTTGAAACCAAGCTGAGTGACATAGTGAGACCCTGCCTCTACCAAAAATAAAAAAAAATTAACCAGGCATAGTAGTACATGCCTGTAGTCCTAACTACTTGGGAGGCTGAGGCAGGAGGTTCGCTTGAGCCCAGGAGTTGGAGGCTATAATGAGCCATGATTATAGCCTGGCTGCAGCCTGGGTGACAGAGTGAGACCCTGTCTCAAAACAAACAAATCAAAAATAAATAAATAAAATAAAGACTTACATAAATTCAAGAACCTTTACACTGAGAAGTTTCAATAGAGTGAACATATGAATTCTTTCTAATCTTATCTATAAATTTGATGTGATACCATCAGAAAATTCAGTTATTTAGCTAAGAAAGCAGAGTTCACAGATGGGAAATGTGAGAGCAGCCGAAATAGTTCTGAACAAGGGAAGTCTGGGGTGGAGGTGTCAGTCATCCCAGTTATTAAAACATGTTATAAAGCTTCAATAAATCAAACTGTTTGGTATGGGTACAAGAAAAGAGAGCCAAGGAATAGACTGATTGCATTTGAGAATTTGGTTTGCAATTCTTCCATAGGAGACATTTAGGATTAGGAAACAATAGCTACTCATGCAATTGTGTTAGAACACCTGGCTCATCAGGCTTAACCTCTGCCTTGCTGTTTACTACCAAATAAATCAAATCATGGATCAAAGATTAAGTAAAATAAAACTCTAAAAGGACTAGAATAAAACACACATTTTTAAAAATGGCTATTTTGGAGGGGAAAAGACTTTGCTAAGCAAAACACAAAACTTAGAAATGGTAAAGGAAAAGATTGGTCTGTTTGAACATCAACTACACAAAAACTATACAAAATAATCTGTGTGGCAAAAACAGTTAGTTCACGAGTTCCAGCGGCAGAGGACCAGGGAGGGAAGAAGTGTTTGCGGCACACGTAACAAAGGATAAATTCTTTAACAGTGAGTGTGTACTTTCAGAAATCAGAAGAACGCCAAGACCCTGAGAAATAGAACAATGTGCAAATACACAGTGACATGGTAAGAAACACAGAAATGGCACGTGTTGATTTAAAAAGACCCAATGTCAGTCACAAATGCAAATAGCAACCCAGAGATGCTGTTTTTCACTTGTGCCAGCAACTGAGATCAGGAGTTTAATATACATAGATACTGTTTACCAAAGTCTGTCAGGTAAGCTCACAGTTTTGTTGGGAGTGGGAACTAGCATTGCCTTTTTTGGAGGGCAAATCTATTAAAGGTGAAAATCCGTTTACTCTTTGGCGTCAAACTCCACATCTAGAAACGTGTTCGTGTGTGCAGATTGTGGGTGCAAAATCTGTTTCAGCATTGTTTTTAGCAGAGGCATGGCAAGGACCCAACTGTTTATCCTTGGGAACTGGCTGTGTAAGTGGTAGCACATCCTCCTGATGAAATACGGTATAAGAGTGTAAAACTATTTTGTGTGTGTGCTGATACAGAACAATTGCTGAGGTAAGGAAAAATCAAGGTGAGACATGTCTGTGTAGAGATGTGTATACGTGAGACAGTTATTCATACCTTGGACATACATAGAGATATAGAAGGAACTCTTCGAGACATATGTCTCAGACTCAAGTAGAAGACAGACTTCCGTTCTGTCAAATATCTTTTTTACCATTTGATTTTTTTTCAACTGTCTATATGACCTACTTTTAAAATAATAAATAAAAAGCAGTTGGACAGACAAGGTCAGGCATTCACTTTTTAAGAGTAATGGAAGAAATGTGTTTTTGTTTTTGTTTTGTTTTGTTTTTTTGAGACAGAGTCTCGCTCTGTCCCCCAGGCTGGAGTGCAGTGGCGCAGTCTCAGCTCACTGCAACCTCCACCTCCCAGGTTCAAGCAATTCTCATGCCTCAGCCTCCTGAGTAGCTGGGATTACAGGTATGAGCCACTGTACCCGGCCAAATGTGTGTTTTAAAGGAAATGTTATTTTGTCTTTCAAATTAGCTGAGAAAGAAAAAAATGGCACTCCCCAGTGCTGGAGGGGGTGACCCTGAAATGTCTCTCCCTCATGGCTGGTACAGTGTCAGCTGGTCTGATCCCTTGGGAAAAGAGTTTGGCCATGTGCAACACATGCTTTAAAACAGCGCATATTCTTTCACCCAGTAATTTGATTTTAGAAAACTATCTTAGAGAAAAACTATTTAAAGAAGTATTTTAAATAAAGAACATTTTATTTATCTTTGCGTCTAGTATAGTCAAAGCAACCACATTGCCTAAGCCCACGGGGACCCCTTTGTGTTGGCGATGCCCCAGGACTGTATTGATTTGATTATAGAAAGCCCCCAGCAGCCCACCTGCCCAGCGGGGAGTTCTTGGTTATAGATATTCTGGGCCATTGGAGTATTATACAGTCAGTAAAAGGTGTTTTGAGAGAGAGAGAAAAAAACATTGGAACATGCTTGTGATATAATGTTAGGCAAAATCGCTGTTGCAAACAGCGGGTTTTGAGCAGAGCAAGCCAGGGAAGTAACGCTGAGGCTGTTGGTGCAGGCGGTGGAGTACAATATCTTCGAGGGCATGGAGTGCCACGGCTCCCCGCTAGTGGTCATCAGCCAGGGCAAGATTGTGTTTGAAGATGGAAACATCAACGTCAACAAGGGCATGGGCCGCTTCATCCCGCGGAAGCCGTTTCCAGAGCACCTCTACCAGCGCGTCAAAATCAGGAATAAGGTGAGTGTGTCCTCAGAGGACGGGCCCACCATGGGACCAGAACCGACAGCTTCTCTTGGGGAATCGAGGTCTGACGTGTGCGGAGTTAATAATGCCAGAGCCCTGGGAACCTCCCTTTCCTTCTCTGTTAAATGGGTTGGGACGCTGCCCTGGGCTCCTGTCTGAGGACAGGAGTGAGCATCGAATGAGGACATGCAAGTTCCAGGGTTTTGCAACTGTGGAGGGGCGTGCACCCATGAAGGTGGGTGGGTCGGTCACAGGAGGGACGCTTACCGAGCTGCCCTGGGCAATGTCCTGTGTCATCTTAAGGAATCCTGCACACTCACTGGAGCTGCTGTGATCCTGCTTTTGCAGCCCAGAGCTGTGAAGGGCTTAGCCAGAGTCACAGCCCAGAACCCCTCGGGCCTGGCCCTTTGGAGAGAGGCATTACCCCAGCCTCCTGCAGGTCGGGCTCCTTTCAGATCCACCCTTTCTTCCTGTCCCTCTTCCCTTGGTGGTTCTGCCCTGTTGTTCCTTGTTTTCCTTGAACCGCCTTAAGCACTGATCCCAGGACATCTGTCAAAAGCAAGGGGCAGGCTCTATTCCTAACAGAGCAACTGGAGGGGATAACTTCCTCAGCTGGGACAGACTGCCGCGCGTGGCCAGCATCTTCCCTCCCCAGGCCCTCCCACCCCTATGGCAGCTGCTTTCCCCATGAGACAGCTGATGTTTGCCAGAAAGGCCAGCTGCATGTGTGTGTGTGTGCACGCACGTGTGCATATGTGTGTGTGTCTGTGTGTTATGTGTGCATGTGTACATGCATGCACGTGTGTGCATGCATATGGGGATGTGTGTGCATGTTGGAGTGTGTGTATGTGTCTGTGAGCATGTGTTGAGCTGTGTTTGTGTGTGCACGCGATATGTGAGCATGTGTGTACATGCGTGGTCCTGCTCTTGGTGTGCTGAATAAGTGGCACCAATTGAGATGGAAAAGTCCAGAGGGCTCCCTGCTTTCCCAGGCTCCAACCCCAACTGGGAGGCTCTGCCAGCTCCCGTAAGGTGTAGCATGCAGGTCAAAGACACCAAATCGCACCAGACGAGGAAACAAGCATTGGGGCAGAAACAAGTCAGATCTGAGACGTGGCCAGGCATAGGCAGCAGACCACTTGAGGACAGGAGACTCATGGGAATCCCCGGCTGGGACACCCACGGAAGAGGCAGAAACACCCCTCGGCTGGCTTCGTTTCCTTCTTGGTCTGAACCCAAGGCCTGTGGTTAACAGTCAGCTTCCGTGATAGCAGATGTCTGACCCCAAATGCCAAGACAGCAGTCTGCTGGAGCACTGGGACCGGGGGTCTCACTGCACAGGGATTCCTTCCTTAGCCTGCAGGAGCTAGGCCGGTTGAGGGAAGAGACCTGCACCAGAGCCTGCCTCTGGCCACCTGAGTTTCAGGGAGTGATGAAGGGCCTTATCCAGGAGGCAGTGCAGCAGCCACAGAGGACAGTGGGCAGAGGCCAGGGAGTTGAGGAGCAGGGATCCAGGGAGAGGGGAGGGCCATCGACATGATGTGTAGGTGCTGGGTCTTTCAGCTTGGTGCTAAACTTGAGGCTTTCTCCTATGGAGAGGCAGAACTGGGGGTCAGGGTGCTGTCACCTGCTGCAGAGGAGGGAGCTGGGGCTGGGGTCAGGGCACTGTCACCTGCTGGAGAGGACGAAGCCCCATGTACGGGTAGAGCGCTGCCACTGACCCATGCTGGGACCCTGTGCAGGTCCCTGGACATGGGCTGTCCTCCATTGCCTGGAGCAGATGCCCTTCACCCTTGGCCATCCCTAGGGCACCAGGGCTGCTGTCGGCAGTTCCCAGCAGGCTGATATCCTCCTGCCTGGAAGGAGGACCCTGCTGCTTTCAGGGTCTCTGCCCCACCACCCTTCCCAGTAGGGCTGGGGCTGTGGCTCTGTTGCCCTCCTTCCCCATCCTTCTGCAGGCCAGTGCAGAGGCGTGCTCTCCACCCAGCATCCCCAGCCCTGTGGCCCACAGACCTGGCCCACTCCTGGTGCCTGTCTATACTGTTTTCTCCCTCCCTGTCTCACCTCCCCACTCCTGCCCCCTTTCTGCAACCATTTCCCAACAAACTACCTGCCCCCGGAATCTTTGCCTCACCATTGACTTCTGCAAGAACGTACATGAAGATGTGCCCTTTGCTGCTGCCTGTCTGGGATTCAGGGGTCCTTCCCAGGGGCAGGGGTAGGTGGCAGTGTCTGGGAAAGTGATTTATTCTTGGAAGGGATCTGGGGTTCTTCCGCATGATGCTTTGTACATACGTGTATGAGTGTGGATGTAAGTGTATATACGGGTGTGTATATGTGTGTGTGTGGGCACATATGCTTGTGTATACATATGTGAGTATATGCCTTTGAGTGTGAATATCTGAATGTGTTTAAGTGTGTGTATGCATGTTCATATGTGTATACTACTGTATAGGCATGTTTTGTTATTGTGCATGTGTGCATGTGTGTGGGTGCATGTTTGTGTACATGTATGTGATGTGTGTGTCTATGCATGCTTATGTGTATGAATGCCTGTGTGAGTGTGGGTGCATATGTGTGTTGTGTGTGTGCATGCACATTCGAAGTGATCTCAGGTTTCTCTCTTGCCCACAGGGCTCTGCTTTGTCTGCCCAGAATGGCACATGCACACAGTGTCGATCAATCACACTCAATCACACTCTCCCTTCCTCTGTCAGGTTTTTGGATTGCAAGGGGTTTCCAGGGGCATGTATGATGGTCCTGTGTACGAGGTGCCAGCTACACCCAAATATGCAACTCCCGCTCCTTCAGCCAAATCTTCGCCTTCCAAACACCAGCCCCCACCTATCAGAAACCTCCACCAGTCCAACTTCAGCTTATCAGGTAGGAAGCAGTGGCGGCCCAGGCTTCCCACCCCTGCAGCAGTTCAGCCCCAGCCCTTCCTGCTGCTTCTGAGGAAATGGACACGTGGCGTTGGACACTTGATGAAGAAGCAGGGAAGGGAGTGTGTCACACCTTCACCCAGAGCCTGTTCTCACTGGTGGGACAGAGTGGGCTGGCATGGTCACCAAGCAGAGGGGGGTCCACGTTCAAGAGGCAACATGGTGGTATCTGACCTGGGTTTACAAAGAGTGGCACCAGCACTGGCGCAGGGCTCATCCGTACACACACTTGGGGACACTTTCCCACGCTTCCTTGTGAAGATAGACGGTGTGATGGGGATGAACAGGCGATGAGAGTAGCTGCCATTGGCAGGGCACCTGTCCTCAGCCTGTGTGCCCACTTCAAGCACTTTCACAGCCCGTGATTTTATTTTAGCCTCACTACTCCACAGAGTGATGTTATACCTATTCATTTAAAGAGGAAACTGAAGTTCCAAGAGATCCAGTGTCAAATTGCCAGGACTTGGTGCTCAACAAATGTGCGGGAACCAAATTAGATATTGACTTGATCGCTCCTTTAAGGCCCCAGGGCGGCGTGTCTGCGATTTCGTCAGATGGCCACATGAGGGCAGGCACGCACACGTTGAGAAAGTCGAATTGGTAATTTGTCCTGCAAACGCTTAGAGGCATTGCCTGGGTTCCACGCCGCACTAGGCACTACGAATATGGTGATGTTTTTCTTTCTTAAAGGGCCAGCTAGTAAATACTTTAGACTTTTTGAGCTAAAAGGTAACGCCTAGGATGTTATATTCAATGGTGATTTGAAAATGTACAAACTGTTCTCAGGTCACAGACTACAAAAACGCGACGGGCTGGATTCGGTCAATGGAGCAGTTGGCTGACTCCTGGTCAGGAAAGCTGATAGGCTTAGCACAAGAGAGAGTGGAAGGGGCAAAGCGAGAGAGAGTTGGTGAAGCATGGATTTAGATTGTGTGGTGGGAGAGCCTCTTACCCATTCAGGAAGTGTCTGACTCAGTGGTTGTGCAGAGAGTCAGAATCGGGGAGGCCTCCCTATCCGTCTCAGTCTCAGTAAGACTTTCATGGAAGAGCTTCCAGTGTTTAATATTGTTGCACAAAATAGACCCTAAATAGAACTCTGATATTCATGTGAGGCTCAATGAGCAAAACAGGGATTGGCTTCAATATTGGGAAAAGCTGTCTGGGTATATAATAAGATGCAAGCTTTCGAGGAGTTTACAAACTGGACCTCTGTCCTGGAGTTACACAGTTAAGCATTGCACAGTTGCAATTAAACATGGACAGAAAAGCCTCCTCCCCATTATTCTTAGAGCAAGAATAACAATGAAGTCCAAAGCCTCCTGCAAGGGCCCCTCCCCACCCTTGTTCTCCCAGTTTCACTGTGAGTCCTCCTGAAGCCCGCAGCACCGCTGCTGTCTGCCTGCTCGTGGCAGGTTGCTAGGTGAGTTCATTTGCTACCAACAGCACAGATGCTTTCCAGTACCAGTAACCTCACAGATGCCCTTTTAAATATCTGCGTATATGTTACATTATAGAGCCGTAGCCTGAGTTAGTAGTCTGTTTCCGTCCATTTACATTGCTATAAAGGAGTACCTGAAGCTGGGTAACTAAAGGAAAGAGGTTTGCTCGGCTCACAGCTCTGCAGGCTGTACCAGAAGCATGGTGCCAGCATCTGCTTCCGGTGAGGGCCTCAGGCTACCCAGTCTGGCAGGAGGTGAAGGAGAGCTAGCATGTACAGAGATCACATGGCAAGAGAGGAAGCCAGAGGAAGAAGGCAGAGGTGCCAGGTTCGAAACAACCAGCTCTTCTGAGAACTAACAGAACAAGAATTTACTCATGACTGTGAGGCTGACATCAAGCCATTCATGAGTGATCCAAACCCTTCATGACCCAACACCTCCCGTTCGGCCTCACCTGCAACTTTGGGATCAAACTTCAGCATGAGGTTTTAGGGGACAGAACTCCAAACTATAACTAGTGTCCTGTTGTCCAGTAGGTATTTTCAAAGTGCAGACATGTAACCAGCAAGGCACAGATGTTTATAAGGAAAAAGATGCTAAGTACTAGGCCTGAGTCTAAGCCTTTAGGGGATTCTTGTATTACAAGAAGGCAAATTGTTTACCAGTGAAGCAATGGCAGAAAAGAAAAGTCCGTACTCTGAACCGAGTTCTCAGTGGCTTACACAGACAATCAATAATGTCGGAGTTGGAAGGCGCTCATCTAGTCTACCGTTCTTATTTTGCAGAAAAGGAAATGAGGCCAAGGAACTGGGGTGTCGTCTTACTCCAAATGGCCCAAATTCGAGGCATGATTAGCACTAAAACTTTCTGGGGCCAGTGTTCTGCACGGGATAAAAAGAATTCACCAAGACAGTTGTAGGTAAAGAAAGGCAGACATGTTAGAGGAAGCATGAAAGGGTGTAGTGGGGTAGGTCAGCAAGAAAGGCGCTGATGCGAGAAGACCAGGGCTTGCTGGAGACGTTATAGGATGGTGCTCGTGCTGTGTGCTGAAGAGAGCTTCGTGCCGTCCTGACAGTGCTGTGTTTGCAGTGAGCTAACCTGTGTTTTCCTGTGAGCTGAGGGTCTGGTGATAAGTTGAGCGCAGGAAGACTGTGAGTTATTTGCGCAGGAAGGCTGTGTGCTAGACCATGAGGAAAGGAAGACTTAACAGCTCATTTGCTTTCTCTTTTTGCTTTTCCCTGGTTCCACCAGCTCAACTTCCCCTCCCTGATGAGGATTCTACGTTTCCCACCTTCCAGCATTATCCATCCTTCATGATTTACTCATTTAATAAATATTTGTTGAGCTCCAGGCACTGGGTTTGCTGCTAGAATTTCACATCTTTATGCAAGAGAACACGTAAAGTTGGAATGCATGGTTGGTTTTGAAAGTTTAAAACTAAGAACCCCTGCACACCACGCCCCGCCCCCAGATCCACGCATTGCCAATGAGGGAAATAAATCCAGCTTGAGTCATTCCCGTGGACCTGTACACACGTATGCACGTGCATATACAAATGTATACACACACAATATGCAAAATACCTTTGGAGTGCGGGACTCTGCCTAAGAGCATGGGCTTTGAAAACCAACCAGTTTTGGGCCTGAATCCTGGCTTCCCCACCCAACATCTGTGTCCCCTGAGACACACTGCCTGAGCCTCAAATCGCTCACCCATAAGTTGGGAGTACAAACACCCGCTTCATAAATGCAGTAACATGTTAAAGCACCAAGTATGTGCAGGCGCACAGTAGGCACTTAGTAAGGGGTTGATCACCTGTTTCAAAAATGTCAGATTTTACTGGGGAATTTGACAAGAACAACCCACGGCGGTCAAGGCTGGAGGAGGGAGAGCCCAGGGGCTGTGGGGCACAGAAGAGAGAGCAGTGGCCTCTTCGGAGGCCAGGGAGGCTTCCCAGGGCAGTCCTGGACTGAGCCCTGCATGAAGGTTGGGTCCAACAGAGAACATCTGAAGACAGGGAGGGTGGGGACATGGCTTCTGCTACGGCTCGGGGAGTGGGGTGGGCACGGCAGAGTACAGGGCCTCCAGGAGCAGTGGGAACCTGATGTCGATCCAGTTCCATCCAGCGGCGACTGGCGCTCTCTTTCAGGTGCCCAGATAGATGACAACAATCCCAGGCGCACCGGCCACCGCATCGTGGCGCCCCCTGGTGGCCGCTCCAACATCACCAGCCTCGGTTGAACGCAGATGCGCGGAGGAGCTAGCTGAAGGATTCTGGGAATCTTGTCATCCCTTTTCCTGTCAGTGTTTTTGAAACCCACAGTTTTAGTCGGTGCTGATGGAGGGAGGGGGAAGTCGAAGGATGCTCTTTCCCTTTTTTGTTTAGGAAGAAGTGGTACTCGTGTGGTGTGTTTGCTTGGAAATTCCTTGCCCACAGTCATGTTCACACTGAATCCACCTCGGAGCATGGTGTTTTCATTTCCCCTTCCTAGTGAACCACGGGTTTTAGCATTGTCTTGTTCTGTCCCTTCCACTTCTAACTCCACTGGCTCCACGATTCTCTGAGTGGTGGTTCCTTTGCACCCTGTAGATGTTCTAGGATAGTTGATGCATGTTACTAAATTACGTATGCAAGTCTGTGAGTGCGTCTGAGGGGACATCGCCAAGGACTGACTGAGACACAATGCCGAGACCTCAAGCCCTCAGGGGTAACCCCGAAACTCTTACAGTGAAGATGTTTACTCATCGCCCCCAGCCCTGGTCCACACTAGAAGGAAGCTCGGCCCACCTCCACCGTGAGATCTGAATTCTCAGAATGGCAGGGGAAGACCTGCACTGGGCTGCAGAGAAGCATCCTCCACACCGTGTCAGAAACCCTGGTCTCCGTGGCACTTGTAACTCACCGTGCTGTCTTCTGGTCTGTGTGTGTTCTTCAAGCCAGCTCTAGGCTTCAGGCCGAGCCAGGTTCACACTCAGAAAGAGGTCTCCCCATCCCCATTCGGGGCTGACGATGGGGGGGTGATGGCTGCCCCTGGGTGGCCTGAGTCCTGGTCCCTCCGAGGCAGTTGATGGGGCAGTCAGATTTTTAAAGTTTTGTACAAAGTTTTCCTTTGTAATCACTCCCATTTTTACTTAACAACCAACTTGTTGTGGCTCTTATTTCTGAATTCAAAGCTTGTGAAAAAATAAAGAAAATGAACTGCCTGCTGTCCTGACTGGGCATTTTCATTTCAGTGGTGGTGTCGGGGTTGGGTACAAGTGCCTCGCAGTTTCCCCACATGATAACGAATGGTGTGGCTGCTTCCTGAGGACTCACTCTTGGTAGAGACTGGTGGATGTAGGGGTGGGAGGAGACACTCAGTTCATGACTTCTGAAGGCTGAGTTCCTGAGACCCAAGGTGGAGAAGAGAGGGAAGACGGCTGATGGGCCACAAAATTGGCTCAAATCCTGCATCTGTTCCCTCCTGCTTGGCCTTTCTTGGCTCTCCTTCTTCTCTATCTGTATTGTGTGGATCAGCCTCAGAGTGGAAGCTCAATCTCCTACATTTCACATTTCTTCCCTCCATTTCCATGAGCTAGAGAGACTACAGGAGGACTAAAAACAGCAGGCAAAGTTGCTTGCTTCCATTAGCTGTTAGTAATAGTGGGTGACAATGATGGTGATGACAGTAATGATGATGGTGATGGTGGTGGTGATGGTGGTTATGGTGATGATGGTGATGGTGGTGGTGATGGTGGTGATGGTGATGATGGTGATGACAGTAATGATGGTGATGGTGGTGGTGATGGTGATGGTGATGACAGTAATGATGGTGATGATGGTGGTGATGGTGATGGTGATGGTGATGATGGTGATGGTGGGGATGATGACAGTAATGATGATGGTGATGGTGATGATGACAGTAATGATGGTGATTGTGGTGATGGTGATGACAGTAATGATGGTGATGGTGGTGATGGTGATGATGGTGATGGTGGGGATGATGACAGTAATGATGATGGTGATGGTGGTGTTGGTGATGGTGATGATGGTGGTGATGATGACAGTAATGATGGTGATGGTGGTGATGGTGATGACAGTAATGATGGCGATGGTGGTGATGGTGATGGTGATGATGGTGATGGTGGGGATGATGACAGTAATGATGATGGTGATGGTGATGATGACAGTAATGATGGTGATTGTGGTGATGGTGACAGTAATGATGGTGATGATGGTGGTGATGGTGATGATGGTGATGGTGGGGATGATGACAGTAATGATGGTGATGGTGGTGTTGGTGATGGTGATGATGGTGGTGATGACAGTAATGATGGTGATGGTGGTGATGGTGATAACAGTAATGATGGCGATGATGGTGATGGTGATGGTGGTGATGGTGATGATGATGGTGGTGATGACAGTAATGATGATGGTGATGGTGGTGTTGGTGATGGTGATGATGGTGGTGATGACAGTAATGATGGTGATGGTGGTGATGGTGATGACAGTAATGATGGCGATGATGGTGATGATGGTGGTGATGACAGTAATGATGTGATGGTGATGACAGTAATGATGGTGATGGTGGTGATGGTGATGGTGGTGATGATGGTGATGGTGGTGTTGGTGATAGTGGTGATGGTGATGATGGTGGTGATGACAGTAATGATGGTGATGGTGGTGATGGTGATGACAGTAATGATGGCGATGATGGTGATGGTGGTGTTGGTGATGGTGGTGATGACAGTAATGGTGATGGTGGTGTTGGTGATGGTGGTGATGATGGTGGTGATATGACAGTAATGATGGTGATAGTGATGGTGATGACAGTAATGATGATGGTGATGGTGGTGTTGGTGATGGTGATGATGATGGTGGTGATGACAGTAATCATGGTGATGGTGGTGATGGTGATTACAGTAATGATGGTGATGGTGGTGATGGTGATGACAGTAATGATGGTGATGATGGTGGTGATGGTGATGGTGATGATGGTGGGGATGATGACAGTAATCATGATGGTGATGGTGGTGATGATGGTGGTGATGATGACAGTAATGATGGTGATGGTGGTGATGGTGATGACAGTAATGATGGCGATGATGGTGATGGTGGTGTTGGTGATGGTGATGATGATGGTGATGGTGGTGATGGTGATGACAGTAATGATGGTGGTGATGGTGATGGTGATGATGGTGATGGTGGTGATGGTGATGACAGTAATGATGGTGGTGATGGTGGTGATGATGGTGATGGTGGTGATGGTGATGGTGGTGATGATGGTGATGGTGTTGGTGATAGTGGTGATGGTGATGATGGTGGTGATGACAGTAATGATGGTGATGGTGGTGATGGTGATGACAGTAATGATGGCAATGATGGTGATGGTGGTGATGGTGATGGTGATGACAGTAATGATGGTGATGGTGGTGATGGTGATGACAGTAATGATGGCAATGATGGTGATGGTGGTGATGGTGATGGTGGTGATGGTGATGGTGATGCCAGTAATGATGGTGGTGTTGGTGATGGTGGTGATGATGATGGTGATGGTGGTGGTGATGGTGGTGGTGGTAATGGTGATGAAGTTGGTGGTAATGACAACAAACACATGGGCTAATATCTGTATAGCACTTGTTATATGCCAGGTACTCTATGAGGTAGGGATTATTGATCCCCATTGTACAAGTGAGGAAACTGAGTCAGAGTGACGTCAATAAACTTAAGATCACACACTTAGGAAGTGATGGAACCAGGATTTGAATCCAGGACTCAGGCACTTTGGGCCCTAATCCAAAGCTCCTTGCCCCTAATTACTGACTTCCAAGATCATTTGAGGCTGGTGGCTTTGGATGGTCTGGGCCCATATTAATTCAGTGGTTTTCATGTATTGCCCTCCTCCTCCACTCCTCAGCTTCAAGAGGATACCTTCATTAAGGTTTAAAGAAGTGTTGGCTCAGGGTCAGTTACAGACTTCCTTGAAACAAGGCTAAAACTACTGAGAAAGACCAAGAATGGATGGTAAGGATTTTTGGATGGAAAGACCAAGAGTGGATGGTAAGGATCTTTGGATGGAAAGACCAAGAGTGGATGGTAAGGATCTTTGGACGGAAAGACCAAGAGTGGATGGTAAGGATTTTTGGATGGAAAGACCAAGAGTGGATGGTAAGGATTTTTGGCGTTCAGCTTTGGCCCATTTGGACTATTAAAGGGAAACTTCCAGGAGACTAAAGTTGGCAGGATGCAGTTATCCACCCTGCTCTCTGGGCCTCTCCTCAGTCAGGGTGGAAGTGGAAGCAGAAGCAGTATTAGCGCCTTCTCTAAGACAGACTCTGAAGGGGTGCTTGCCTGACTCCCAGGCCATAGGAGCCGCTGTCCAGCCAGCATAATCTGGAGCCGATATCGAACTTCAGGTTCCCCAGCACCTCCGTGAGCCACAGTTGCAGGTAATAGGAGAACTAGTAGCTCACATAATCCTTACTTCCTGGTGACTGAGCTGCAACACTCCTTTTAAGGCATGTGACTTCCTTTTACCTCTTGAGATCTTGGGAGGAAGGAGAGAGTTTCTCAGAAAGTTTTAAGGAAAGGTTATTTATTCTCATTCATTCATCTGCAACCCAATTCTCCTAGCCACGTTACATAACATAGCCCACAATCCCTCACAAGCCCAGGGATTAGGATGTAGTCATCTTGGTGGCAGGGATGGGAAACGTTACTCTGCCTACCACAGCAGTCTTCTAGTTTTTTTCCAGAAGTTTTATCTTTCACATTTAGGTCTATGAGCCATCTCTCAATCATCTTTATGTACAATATAAGGTAGGGCTGAAAGTTCTACATTTCCCATATGATCTCCCGTTGAGCCAACACCACTTATTGCAAAGACTATTCTTCCTCCCCTTAAGATGCAGTGGGGCCTTTGTTGTAAGTCAGGTGATTATAACTGTGTGGACCCTTCTGGTTCAGCGGTCCAGAGGTCTGCTGCCAAATGAATGTTGAACAGTGGATGAAGGTGGGTGAGAAAGAAAGCCCTGGTTTGTAGTGTTTGCTACGTTCTGTGAACCCCACTTCTGGTATCAATTTTCTGTCTTGGTTCATTTTGCATCATTATAACTGAATATCTGAGATGGGGTAATTTACAAAGAAAAGGAATTCATTTCTTACAGATTTGGGGACTGAAAAGTCCAAGGTTAGGGTGGTAGCAGTGCATTTGGTGAGAGCCTTCTTGCTGGTGGAGACTCTGCAGAGTCCCAAGGCAGCACAGGGCATCACATGGCAAGGGGGCTCAGTGTACTGGCTCAGGTCTCACTTCCTCTTCTTATAAAGCCAGTGGTTCCACTCTCATGATAACTCATTAATATAGTAATCGATGAATGAATTAATCCATTAATGAGGGCAGAGCCCTCACGACCCAATCACCTCTAACAGGCTCCACCTTTCAGCACGGCCACATTGGGTATTAAGTTTTAACATAAGTCTCTCACCATGGCCAATCTCAACCTATCAACATGAAGTAAATGGGCTTGGAGACCACTTAACTGTTGGCTCTGATGTCCCAGGAAGGGCCGGTTCTGGCCACTCTGCATTTCTTGGTGTATTAGTTCATTCTCACTCTGCTGATAAAGATATACCCAAGACTGGGTAGCTTATAAAGAAAAAGAGATTTAATGGCTGGAGAGGGCTCACAATCATGGCAGAAGGCACGTCTTACATGGCAGCAAGCAAGTGAGAGAATGAGAACCATGTGAAAAAAGATTTCCCCTTATAAACCATCAGCTCTCTTGAGACTTACTCGCTACCCGAGAACAGTATGGGGGAGACTGCCTCCATGATTCAGTTACCTCCCACCAGCTCCCTCCGACATCACAGAATTATGGGAGCTACAACTCACAATGAGATTTGGGTGGGGACACGGTCAACCCACATCAGTTGGTTTATCTTTTCCTCCAGACTGCATATTGACTCTTAAAAAGTGATACTGAAAGGGGCAAAGTCTTTGCACATACTTTTTCCTCATGTATGTAAAGCCAAACCATTTTCAGAAGCCACCAGCAGGGTCTACCATGTCCTAGCCCCCAGGGCTGGTTGGATCACCTTGATCATAGACAGTGGACCAGAGATGGTGCTACCTTTAGCCTGTGGCCATATCTAGACTCAGAGGAGCTCTTCTGCTGACAGAAGTGCACAACCCCCCAGCCCCCCGTGTTACTCTTTCCAAGGCAGAGTGTGGCCTTGATGGTGCCTATTGATAGTGTCATTGGCCTAAAGGTTCATTGCAATCAAGTCCATTTATGAAGTGAAAAAGCATGAGAAGAAGCCTCCTAAGCAAAAGAGGCTCTTAGCAAGTTCAAGTTTCTCATTGCCTCTTAGTGCAGACCTGCAGAGATTTCAGAAGAAAGAATACAGGGGCCCTGGTGCACCTGGCTTCAGAGTAAAGCCTCTCACTGGTAGCCTGTTCCCAAGAGGAGGAAAGCTGTGGCATGGCTGTGCCAGGTGTCCAGGGCCCATCTGGGGATTTTCTGGGAGATCTATTAAACCACTCAGGCAGCCTGGCTATCCATTATGCCTGGCTGTGGCGTTCAAAGTCTTTCCCTATCAGACAGGAGCCAAACACCATATGGGTAGTTTGGGGTCCCAGCTGGTGCCTGCTTGCAGTGGACAGGCGCCCTGACACAGAACAGGAAGTTTCTGTAACCACCACCCTCCCTCCCCTAGGCCATTGTATTTGGAAGGAAGAATGGCGACCAGGAGCTCCATGACTTCAGTTTGAGAGCAAAAAGGAACACTCCGCATCCAGGGTTCACCTGTAGCCATGTGCGGGTAAATGCCCCGTGCAGGGGATTTCTCCCGGGTCAGGTGTCCCTGTGATTTTTAGGCTGGTGCCTCAGCCTCACCTATTGATTCCTTTTCCTGACCTGACCTGCCTCTGCTCAGAGAATGGGGGAGGCCACCAAGTAGTTTCCAGAGAAAGGAGAACATGGAGAGGAGGCAGTTCTCTAGGATTGCCTGGGCCCAGAGGTCTCAGGAGGGCGAAGGGTCACTTAGGCTGAGACAGCAAGTGCTCTAGTCCAGGTCCTCTGAGATACAGACGCTGAGCCAGGATTAGATGTGGGTGAGATGTGTATTGGGGAAAATACCTGTGAGGGGAAATGAGCAGGAAGCCAGAGGAGGCAGAGAGCCCACAGATTGGGATGCAGCTGTGAGCCCTGTGATGGAGGGAGAGAGGGAGGGGCGAGAGGAAAGGGAGGGAGAAGGAAAGGATGGAAGGGGAAGGAAGGATGGGAGGGAGAGGAGGACGAAAGGGAAGAGAGGGAAGAAAGGAGGGAGGGAGGGAGAGGGAAAGAAGTGGAGGGGGAAGAAGTGGGGTAGGAAAGAAGGATGGATGGGGGAAGGAAGGGAGGGAGAAGAAAAAGAAAGGGAAGAGAGGGAAGAAGGGAGGAAGAGGGGGGAGGGAGGCAAGACTCTGGTGCTGCACAGATTAAGTCTCAGCAGGGAGAGCAGGAAGACCTGGAGCCCAGATTGTCCTCCGGAGAAGCTCCATCTTGTGGGCTCAGGCAGCCTCTACATCCCTGCCTCATCCAGACACTGGGAGCACCCTGCAGGAAGCGTGGTCTCCACGCTCATGCGGGGAAGGATTTCCGAGTCCGACAGCTGGGGACGTTGGTCATTTTTGCTCCTTGCCATTGGGGACCCAAGAGGTGCATGTCCATGGCAACTACCGCCAGAACGAGGCAGATGAAGAACTGACCTCAGATGAAGTCCGGGGGCTGGACTGTGGCCATGTGGGAGGGCAGAGGTGCATCAGGAAGTGGACCAAGCCCATCAGTGGGAACCCAGTGGGGAAAAAATAGATCCCCAGGGCTCCCGTCCAATCTGCTGACTCAGAATCTCTGGGATGGGGCTAAGAATGTTTTTAATGAGCCCCTGGGTAATGCTGACACACAGCCAAATCCATATGCCACGGGAGGAAAATAGTATTCCCAGCCTCCCTCCCTCCCTTCCAATCCATATAGCATGGGAGGAAAGTCCATCCCCAGCCTCCCTCCCTCCCTCCCTTCTACCAGGTGACCATGAATGCCTGTTATATGCCAGGCAGCATGTGGCTGGTCCACAGTGTATGTTCCAGGGGTACATCAGGTACAAATCAAATGATTATTACCCAAAGCACTGAATTGCACTCTGTTAAGGGCCATACAGGGAACATTTAGGGGAAAAAAGAGAATCCCATCTCCCACTCCTCCCATCTCCAAAGAGGGGGGCTTCCATTCTCTGTGGGGAAGCTTAGGGGACTCCCCTGGCTCCTCTCCTCCTCTCTCTCGCTCTGGGGAAGAGGAGAAATACCTGATTGGTCAGTCTGGGAAGAATGACTCCCTTTGGATTGAATGTCTGCCTTTGGATTGATTCATCCTCCCTATAAATCATGCTTTACCCTCTAAACCGCCACATCTCCCCCATTTCCTGTATCTCTATGGGGAAGGGTGTGGAAGCACCTGGACCTCACTGGTTTGCTGGGTCATCACTCTCCTGCCATTCCCCATGCTATGCACATTACATTGGAATCCCTTTTTTTTTTCTATTGGTCTGCCTTTTGTCAGTTCTTTCGCAGGGAGCCTTCTAGGGTGGAGGAGAAGCTTGCCCACTGTGCCCCACAGCTGATTCCCTGTAAAGCTGATGGAGCTCACACTTCTGACACCTGTGCACAGACCCCACCAGGGCCCAGGAGTGGGCTTAGCCACGGTCCACGGAAGCATTCCTTACAGCTTATATCAGTCAGATCTTTCAGCTGCAATCTGTAAGACCACTGTTCCCTTTCCCACTGATGCCACTGCATATTGGGTGACACTAGGGAGGCCTGGGACATTTCTGGGTTTATGTAGGTCACGTAGTTCTGAACTTGGGCGAGAAATAGAGGAAGGTTATCTGCCCCCACCCCAGTCCCAGCAGCACAGAACACAGGACCTAGAGTCTAAGGGGGACCCTGATCTTGTTTAGGGTTGGGGTCAGAGGGGGATCTCTGGATATGTGAGTCCTGAGTCCATATGAGGAGTGGCTAGGAGCCCCTGGACAGAAGGCTGGGGAGGGGACAGGGGTCTTCCAGACAGAATGCACATCATACTCAAAGGCCCAGTGGGGGCAGGGGCATGGCCCATGTGAGGCCATGACAGGAGACAGGGACCAGGTGCAGACTGAAGGGGAAGGGCATCTGCTGGGCCTCAGGGGCAGGCTCAGCGCAGACCTCACTGGGCCTAATGGTCCATGGCAAAGATCTGGCTTTTCCTCCCAAGAGCCAGGGAACGCCACCCCCAGGCAGATTTGTGTTGGAGAACATGTGATGAGCAGATGGCAGGGGCAGTGAGGGAACGTGTTCTCTTCCTGGGTCCACAAGGGCATGTAAAGGGCAAGAACTTCCCAGCGCCATGCTCCCCCACCTCCATCTGGGGTCTTAAGGGTCTTTGTTTACATTTTCACTGGCATGGGAAAACAATCAAAGTCAATCACTCCAGCGGAAGCTTAAAGAAACTCCTTTCATAGGTCAAACGGCTTGGAGGAGGGAATTCCTCCCAGGTCAAAAGTCCCCTTCATCCACACCCCTTCGGATTCCATACTTGGGTCCCCTTCCATAATCTTTGTGGAATCTCTCTCTCCTCTTTTTCTCTCTCCTTTTTCTCTTTCTCTGCCTAAATAAATCAGTTTCTGCAAAAACTCTTTGGGGTCCAATTTTTACTTGCTAGTGCACCACGCCTGGCGTGGTCCCCTCTCCCATTCTTGGGTGAGTGAGGGACCAAGAATAGCCCCCTGGGGAGCAAGCTGAGCACTCCCCTGCACCCAGAAACCTGGCAACAGCAGGAGAGGCTTCTGTGGCAACAGCAAGATCAGCACCGTCCTGGCCACGACTTCAGAAGGAATGCTCTGCAGAACGTGCCCCCCTGGCTGGTGGGGAGGATCCTGGCAGAGTGCACTGCCCCTGAGAGAGTACCAGAAACCATGCTGGCTTCATCCTGGGGTCTGAAATACAGGTCAGAGGATCCTATTTTCACCCAAGAATTAATTCACAAATACATCATAATACACCATCTCTCATGGTCCCCTTCCAAATCCACGTCCATCCATCACCATAGCAGCCCACAGCCCATAATAAGATCTGACGATGATAACTAATGTGGAGGCAGGGCAGCCAAGAGGCATCCTGGGGACACATTGCTGATCATCTTCTCTCTCCCCTGGCCCTGAGTGTCGCCTTCATGTGGCTCAGCCCTTCCGTCCTTCAAGCCCTCATCAGCTCCAGGGTGGCCCCCAGCTTGTGCCCAGGGACGGTGGCTAGCATGCAATGTCTTCCAGATAGCCATATCTCATTTTAATCAGGGAGCAATTCCAGTGTGGAAGTCCCCATCATGCTCCCGCCAGCAGGTACAAGTGCTGGTTTGTGACAGATGAAAGCACCCACAGCCTACGCATCTTCATCATGGAGGCCTGTGCCCAGCACAACAGTTGGACGGCAGGGGTAGGGGCAGGGTCGAACAGCAAATTACACATTCCCTTGGGCTAAGGAAGCCACCCAGAAGCAAAATGCTCCATGCAACAGCCAGGGAGTCAGGCTGCAAGCTTGGCAGCAGGGAGGCAGCTGTGAGCCTTCTTAGAGGAGAGGGGTCCCTTGATCATTCCACGGATGCTTGCCGAGCTCTGGGCTCAGGATAACTGACCAATTATAGTGCTGCCAGAGGGCCTTATTTACCATACACACGTCACAAAATCAGACTTCCCCAGCAGGGAGCCACTGGGGACAATGCCATGAAACAATATAAAAGTGATTTCTGGTGGGGCGCAGTGGCTCACGCCTGTAATCTCAGCACTTTGGGAGACCGAGGCGGGCAGATCACGAGGTCAGGAGTTCCAGAGCAGCCTGGCCAATACGGTGAAACTCTGTCTCTGCTAACACACACACACACTAGCTGGGCATGATGGCACATTCCTGTAGTCCCAGCTACTTGGGAAGCTGAGGCATGAGAACTGCTTGAACCTGGGAGGCAAAGGTTTCAGTTAGCTGAGATCACACCACTGCACTCGAGCCTGGGCGACAGAGCAAGACTCTATCTAAAAAAAAAAAAAAGTGATTTCTATGCAAAGTAAGTTTTGAGAACATGGTACCAAGGAAGCCACAGCTTTGCACAACTCCATGGAATAATGAAATATTTTGGTGACCCACAAGAGGGAGCTGTGGGTTAACTTTGGAGATCTCACCGGCTGAGAAGTTTTGGCCACTTCTGGGAAGGAGTCACTGGTACCTAAGAGAGTCTATTTCAGGTTTGAATGAAAAGTCACAAATGGCCCAGAAAATCCCTGAGATAGGGGCTCCCAGAGCCAAAGGGCTCACTAGGTTCTGGGGATTTGTGGACACACCCATGGCTATGTCCTGGATTTGCCCAGGGCAGGCGCTCTTTGACTCAGCACAGGGGGTGATACCCTGGGGACACAGGACCGTGTCTGGAGACATTCTTGGTTGCCACGACTGGTGAAGGTGCAGCCATCTGATGGGCAGAGGACAGGGACACTGGAACATCCTGTGGTGCACTGGACAACTCCTTCCTCTAAAGAATGACCTTGCCCAAAACGTTCACAGTCCTGAACCTCAATGAAAGGAGCAATTTTCCCTCTAGACGGAAAAGTCCTCTCCTGGCTGTGGTGTGAGGGGCTGGTCTGGAAGCTTCTCTAGGAGGGAAAGGCCTCTCCTGGCTGTGGTGTGAATGGCTGGTCTGGAAGCTTCTCTAGGCAGGAAAGGCTTCTCCTGGCTGTGGTGAGAGGGGCTGGTCTGGAAGCTTCTCTAGGCGGGAAAGGCTTCTCCTGGCTGTGGTGAGAGGGGCTGGTCTGGAAGCTTCTCTCCAGGCAGGAAAGGCCTCTCCTGGATGTGGTGGACAAGGGGCTGGTCTGGAAGCTTCTGGATGCTCTCACTATCCATCCGGAGAGCAGGTGCCCCCATGACTTCTCTCTGCAGGGGCAGGGGGTCTGCTGTCTGGAAGAAGCCCTCCCCAGGTGAAGCAAAGGCTGGGGCCATGCCCTCTTCCTCATATTCTAAGTGTCCTCAGAAAATACATTTCTGCAGGTGCCATTACATATCTGTGCATCCTCAGCCCCAGGTGGGCCAGGACAGGCCTTTGGGCTGGGGATTCCAGGGTCTGCCTCATGGGTTCTTGGCCTGAAGCTTGGACGCCTCATGAAGTCCCCCCTGGGAAAGAAAGATCCATGAGATGTCAAGCCAGGGCTCTAAGCCAAATGAAACGTAAACCCACAGAGACATGTTTCCAACATGGGAATGCCCAGTTTTCTCAGGTGATAGCGCCCATTTATGCTTTTTAGGGCACATTTCTATTCTTTCTCCATCCATCTCAGAAGAGCCTTTGAAGCAGAGACAGTGCTGTCCTCCCCCTCCTCACTGCCTCTCAGTGCTGCGGGAAGGAAGGCAGAGTTCACACCCAGACCCAGGGTTCCAGGTCCCGTCCCTCTGACTGCTCTTAAGTTATAAGTTGCCTCTTCTCTTGAGCATCTTCTTTGAGTTCTCACTATCCCCAGCTTCGCTTTCTTGCAGACTCAGCCTTTTGCTGCTTGAAACAGGGAAGAAAAGCAGCCATTTAGTAAGCTGACTCCACGCCCATCCTGATGCCATAATTTACCCAGTTGGATTAAATGAAAATGCAGCTAAAGGTGATGAAAACAATTTTCATTTTGACATGGGCTGCTAAGAAGCAAAGAAAATCCCCGTTTCCCTCTCTTGGGTAGGAGGTCATGCAAGTGCCATGACCACAGCCAGCCCTGGTCAAAGAGGGGACTGCCCCACACTTCAGGCTGAATGTCGATGGGGTGTGGAGGTAGGCCAAGGCTCACCTGGCCAAATGAGACACAAACAGGAAGGGTGACAGCCATGCGGCACCCCTGTTATTATCATGGCTTACTGCCCACAAATTGCATTCATATCTATCATTTCTGGAACCTTCACATTTAATGCCTCTGAGGGGATGGATTCTCCTGCCCAGACTTTTGGCATCCAGCAGCTGAGTGCACTTACCAAACCCAGCCACAGGCAATAGGTCTGGGGCCCAGTCATACCTAAGTGAGCCTGAGGTGTGGTCCCCAGAGGCAAGGTCCTCGTCGTTGGGCACCCCCAGGTCCTCTCTTTCCCGGGGTGGGGGTTTCTTCCTTTTAGTCTTTAGGGGCTTCTCTGTAGAGGACAGATGAATCCATGCACGGCTCTGTGACTTCAGACAAGTGACAACTTCTTGCAGCCTCACGCCCACCCAGCCTGACATTTTTGAGCGTGCTGTGTGGGCCAAGTGTGTGCTTGGTACCTTATGCTATTACAGCTGCTCAGCTGATGAGGAAACTGAAGCCCGGAAGGTGATGTGCTCTCCCAAGCCTGCACTGCCTATCAGTGGCAGAGCTGGGACTTGAGCTCCGGTCTGCTAGGCTCCCACTGGATTTCCATTCTACCCTGCCGACTGGACTTAATGAAGCTACAAGCAACTGAAAACCCAGCACCAGTATGATCGCTTTTGCCTTAACAGATCTCTGTGTTTTCACACCACCTTCTGACTCCCTCTCCGAATACCAGGTTAAAACATCCTGTGATGTCACTGAAGCTGCTGCTGGCGGGGTTGGGAGGAGGGCTTACTATCCCCACTGTACAGATGGAAAAATGGAGTCAGTGAGGAGACACAGCCAGTGCATAGCAGACCCAGGAACTGGAATTATTAAATGCCGGCGAGTAAGCGGGCCTGCGGGGTGGCCTAGCCAAGCCTGCTCATTTATAGACAAGGTCACAAAAGCCCAGAGAGGCTGGGCACAATGCCTAAGGCCACACAGCTAGTTGGTGGCCAGTGTGGAACTAGAACCCGTACCTCAGCCCAGAGTGCTTCCTACTGCAGCACAAGTGTCTGTGACTCACCCAGCAGCCCGCGCTTAGAGGGGGACAGTTTGCTTTCAGCGAGGGGCACTCGGGCCAAGGCTGCCAGCTCAGTGATGAAGCTCTGTTCCGCTTCCTGAAATGCAAGCAGAGAGGAGGATTCAGCTGGGCCTCCCTCCGCTTTCCTGACTTCTCTATATCTCTCTCCACCTGAGTGGAGTCTGCCACTCGAGGCTGGCCACCGGGGACCATGTCCCTGGCCTGGTGTGGAGGAGAATTTTCTAAGACGCATCCCAGGGAGGAGAGGAGTAGGAGGAGGCACCCGAGAGGGAAGGAGCTGACATCTACCAGCTCCTGCACGTAACTGTGTGTCCTCACTCACAGCAGCCATGGGTCTCCAGTTGGCAGAGTGCACTGAGGTCAGAGGGGCTCCGTGACCTGCCTGGAGCAGGTGCAGCAGAATAGGACGGGACCCGCTTCTGCCTGACTCCGCAGACTGGCTCTTAACTGCCAACACCGTGGCATAACCAGACACACCAGAATTCCCTGATGCATGAACTGTGTGACCCTGGATAGCAACTTAACCTGTGCATGCCTTGATGTGTCCACCTGCCGTGGGGACGGCAGCAGTAACCTCCTTTGTTGGAAAGTGCGTGCAAAGCTCTCAGCTCATGACTGTCCATCGCAGAGCCTCAGTAAGTGCCTACCAGCCAGCACTGCTGTATCTCATCATTGTCACCCTGTGATTGCCATCATCAGTGGAGGACACTGAAGGAGCCAGCGCTCTGCTGAACGCTTCCATTCTGGAAGATTTGATTTTTTAAAGGCAGCCGCTTTGCTTAACCATGGTTGTAGTCTCACCTTATGTCCACTGTATAATCTCCCACAAAAAGGGCTGTGTGTGATGAAATACGCACTTTGTATCATGAGAGCTTAGCTTCCTGTTTGCTGTAAATGAAGGGTAAACTTTACCTCCCACCAACACTGCCTGAGTGACTACAGAAGTCACCTTTATACTACCAGCCTCCTGGTGGCCATGCACCCGCAGGAGGGTGCTCAGTTCTCTGTCAGGTCCATAGATGAGGGCTGACCAGCTGCTCAGGGCCTGGCCCTGCTTGGGGTGCTACAGCCACTGGAGGGATCCACACAGGCCACCTGCCCTCCAGGGGCTCAGGGTCCAAAGGTGAGGCCGACACACCCTCAGCAGGTGGGACTTGGCGGGTCAACGATGCCACAGGCGGGGAGGCGCAGGGACCAGGGCGTCCCCTCACAACAGTCCCATGGCTGACCCACGGTCACAGGCTGGCTTTTGCTATTTCTGCTCCTCTTTAAACCGCTGCCTTTTGAAGGCCCAGTTCTGTAACTCATACCTGCAGCTGGGTCTCCAGCTGGGCTTCCAGAAGGTCCATGACTCCTGCCTGCTGCTGCCGGGCGTGCAGACGCATCTGCTGGTGCACCGGGAACTGAGCCAGGAACCTCTTCTGCTGGGACAGCATCCTGGGGGGAGAAAGGCAGGCAGGGAGGGAGGGAGGAAGGGAGGCAGGCAAGGAGGGAGGGAGGGAGGGAGGGAGGAAGGCAGGTGTGAGGGAGGAAGGGAGGAAGGAGAGAAAGAAGACAGAAAAGCAGGTGTGAGGGAGGAAGGGAGGGAGGGAAGAAGGAAGGAAGGAAGGAAGGAAGGAAGGAAGGAAGGAGGGAAGGAGGGAAGGAGGGAAGGAGGGAAGGAGGGAAGGAGGGAAGGAGGGAAGGAGGGAAGGAGGGAAGGAGGGAGGGAGGGAGGGAGGGAGGGAGGGAGGGAAGGAAGGAAGGAAGGAAGGGAGGGAGGGAGGGAGGGAGGGAGGGAGGGAAAGAGGGAGGGAGGGAGGAAGTCAGTGCCACTGGGGCTGCAGGCTGACTAGGGTCCCAGCGCAAACCTTTCTGAGGGGCTGCTGCATGGAGGCATGTAGTGGCCGCTAGACATCATTGATCCCTGGGAACCCTAAGAGGGGCCTGGCCATTGGGGGTGCCATTCACAGCAGCCCCAGCTCCAGACCCCACAGGCAGGCTGCCTCTCCATCGAAGTGGACACCCTTTACAACACAGGAGTTTACAGAGTCCTGCCCACACACTTTCCATGTGATCTTCGGAGGAGCTTCACGACACCAGCAGAACAGCATAGAAAAGCCAGGGGAAAGAAGCCTAGGGAGGTGGGGCCTCCCTGAGTACAAACATCTGTGACATGGCTGAGCAGAAGGTGGCATCTTCTTGTGAGAAAAACAATCTTACTCCCACCGAGGAGAATTCTCCTGAAAGGACAGGAGATCTACGGGCTTCCCATCCCTGATTTTAAATCTCAGAACTGCCCCGGCCCCTCCCTTGTAAAATGAGAACCTTCCTGGGATGCAGCCTCTGGGAAATACTGAATATGGCAGGCAGCCCTGTTACTCTCAGAGAGGGGGACAGAGCCGCAGGGCCCACCCCTCTCCAGGTGCCCTCAGCTCCTCAGCAAACAGCAACATCCAGATCCAGCCACCCTGTTGCCATCATTGCCCCCTGCCCACCTCCTCCCCATCTTTTAGGGCAGATTTTCCAGACGAGGTCAAATTTCTAGACCTGAAGACAGAGCCACCTTCAGCATGGTTAGCAGCTGTGCATGCGGTGTGCCCTGAGGCGGGGAAATGCCAGCCTGCTTCTACTTCACGCTCTTCTGTCTGCCAGTAACACCTTTCTTCTCTCTTTTTGTCTTTGTCCGGAAAACGCCTATGCATCCTACATGACCCCATCATCCATCCCTCCAGCCCTCACTTCCCCCCCATCCACTCATTCATCCATTAAAGTTATCTCTGGCCTCTTCAAAAAAATGAAATCATGTCTTTTGCAGCAACGTGGATGGAACTGGAGGCCATTCTCTTAAAGGAAACAACTCAGAAACAGAAAGACCTCATGTTCTCACTTACAACTGTGCACATGGACACAGCAAGTGGAATGACAGGCTGGGTGCAGTGGCTCATGCCTGTAATCCCAGCATTTTGGGAGGCTGAGGCGTGTAGATCACGACCACCTGAGGTCAGGAGTTTGAGACCAGCCTGGCCAACATGGAGAAACTCTACCTCTATAAAAATACAAAAAAATTAGCCAGGCATGGTGGTGCATGCCTGTAATCCCACCTGCTCAGGAGACTGAGGCAGGAGAATCACTTAAGCCTGGGAGGCAGAGGTTGCAGTGAGCTGGGATCATGCCACTGCACTCCAGCCTGGGCAACAGAGTAAGACTCCATCTCAGAAAAAAAATTAACAAAAAAAAAAAAAAAAAAGAGAGAGAGTGGAAGGATGGACAACAGAGATGGAGAATGGCAGTGGGATGATGGGAGAGAAGTGGACGATGAGAATTACTTAATGGGTAAAACATACTATTTGGGTGATGGTCACACTAAGAGCTCAGTTCTCACCATTATGCAGTATAGCTATGTAATAAAATTATACTTGCGCTCTTTCAAAAAGAAAGAAACTGCCTCTATGAATTCAAGAAGGTGGGGGAGGGAGGGAAGGGTGTCAACAGCCACAGATAAGATGGGGTCATGCACCCTGTCCACCACTTGGCTTCCTTTTCCTCCTTCATAAAGCACGTTGGCCCAGGCAGCTGCTGGGGCTCCTTCTCTTGGATCGCCTGGGTCAGAGTGAAGCCCTTGGACCCACATCTATCAGAACCCTTGGTGGGGAAGGATGTGGCTAAAATTCAGATTCTTGGGATCCTCACACTTTCTGAGCCCAAGTCCCCGGCTGTGCTCTCAGAACCTGCAAGTTTAGCAGGAAGGCCAAGGGATGTTTCTGCGCCCCACGTCTGAGGACTGCGGGACCGTGCTTTACTGGAAGCCTGGAAAGTCAGGGCTGCGCCCCACATCTGAGGACTGCGGGACCGTGCTTTACTGGAAGCCTGGAAAGTCAGGGCTGCGCCCCACATCTGAGGACTGCGGGACCGTGCTTTACTGGAAGCCTGGAAAGTCAAGGCAAGTTCAGTCTGTGAAACCCTGTAGCAGGGCGTTTCCTGACAGCTGTTAGCAAGCAGCGTCCTAAGAACAGCCCAGTCGGGTGGCCCCTTCACTCAGGCCTTGTGAGGCCCACAGAATCCAGGAGAGTCAAGCCCACTTACCGACCTCAAGCACTTTGGGATAGGACGTCTGCATGGCCTGAGCTGCTACATGTGTGCTTTATTGTGATGGTCACAGTCCCAGGAAGCAGCCACCTCTTCCTCACCTCCTTGCCCTCTCACTGTGCTCCTGTGGGTCACTTCCCATGTACACAACCTACCCCCAAATCCTCGTCAAGGTCTGCTTCTGAGAATGCCCAAAGAACGAGAGGGGAGGCGCATGTCTGGGCTGTGAATGCCACTTAAACCTGGGAACAAAGCCACCACCACACCTTGACCTGCTCACTCATCTGTGCCATGTACCATTCCAGGCGCTGCATGGAGGGCAGAGACCAGGACAGAGGCACCGGGTGAGAGGCTGATGGTGCCCAAGTCCATGGGCAACGCATGCGATGGCACCTGCTGACGGCGCCACAGAGAGACACGCCACGTGAACGGGTAGAGAGGAAATAGCGCCCCTATGTGGGACCTCAGTTGGGGCCTCACCTCTGGTGGACCGCCTGGGAGGCCTCATGAGCGCCACCTGCTGTCTTGCAGCTGGATGAAGGGTCGCTGAGTTCCTGCTTTTTCCGCAGCTTGTAATTTTCCATCCTCTCACCTAGACCATTGAACACAGGACAATCAAGGGGTCTGTCTGGAGGATCGACTGTGCCAGGTCTGGGGCAGGTTCTGGAGTGCAAGGTGCAAGGTGAACAGGACACACCAGCTCTCAAAGAATATGCCATTCCACCAGCACAGGGACAGGGCGCTGCGTGTGTGAATGACACGGCTTCCACCGTGGGCCGGGCGCTGCAGACGGAAGCTGTCTGTGGTGCACCCCTCCACCTGTTCCACCTCCAGCTTTCTCATATCAGGAGAAAAGGGAGGTCGAATAAGAAAAAGTCACCCCTGAGCGGGCACCACAAAGAGCTCAAAAAGCCACACTGGACGGGAGAAGTGACTGGCCAGGCAGAGTCAGGGCAGTGCCGAAGTGAGTGCTCTCCAAGGAGCCAGGACCGTTTCTTGGAAACTCCTGCTTGTCTGCAGGTTCAGCTGCTCAGGAAACTCTTGACTTTTAAAAGCTTTAAAAGTAAAGTGAGGCTGGGCGAGATAGGTCACATGTGTCATCCCAGCAGTTTGCGAGGCTGAGATGGCTGAATCACCTGAGGTCAGGAGTTTGAAACCAGCCTGGCCAACATGGTGAAACCCTGTCTCTACTAAAAATACAAAAATCAGGCAGGCCTGGTGATGCGCATCTGTAATCCCAGCTACTTGGGAGGCTGAAGCTCTGGATTCAGGGGAGGGTGTTATAAGAAGAGCATTTAAGAAACTGGCTTCCAACCATCATTATCTGTATGTTACCAGAACTGGGGATACTGTCCTTTCCATCACCCCAGGGTGGTCTTTTACAAGAGCCCATGGGAGAAAATTCTTGAGGTCTCAAACACGCCCTGGGCCACTGGGCTCATGATCACTGTGGTGTCTTTAAATAAGTAGGTCTCCATCTCTTTGACCACCAGGAAGCTCGCAGACAAAAATCACATTTCACATCTAGGCAGGGTTTGTGGGCAGACGTCCTAGATCAGGGGTCCCCAACCCCTGGACCACAGACTGGTACTGGTCCCTGGCTGGTAGGAACCCAGCCACACAGTAAGACGTGAGCGGCAGGTGAGTGAGTGGAGCTTCATCTCCATTTACAGCTGCTCCCCACCGCGCACATCACCACCTGAGCTCTGCCTCCTGTCACATCAGCCGCGGCATTAGACTCTCGTAGGAGTGCGAACCCTGCAGCAAACTGCTCATGCAGAGGATCCAGGGTGCATGCCCCTTACGAGAATCTACTGCCTGATGATCTGTCGCTGTCTCCCATCACCCCCAGATGGGACCGCCTAGTTGCAGGAAAACAAGCTCAGGGTTCCCACTGATTCTACTTAATGGTGAGTTGCATAATTATTTTATTGTATATTACAATGGAATAATAATAGAAATAAAGTGCACAGTAAATGTAATGGACTCTGCTGTCCCAGATAAGCCTCTCCCTGACTCCATCTCAGGGCCCTCTCCCCGTCCCGGGTGATCGACTTAAAACACTTGCACTGCACTGCATGTGTCCTTATGCTTATGTTTCTTTAAGGGCCTTTTGAAAAAGGCTTTTGAGACAAAGCAGGGATAAATAAATACATTAAAACACTGAAAGAATTAAATACCCCAAAATAAAAATCGCAATGTCTGACATCCCATTCTGCCCCAAACTAAAAGCACAGGTTGGCAGCCCCTTCTGTGACTTCCCCGAGGGGTCCCGTACCCTGCAGGGTCTTCAGGTGCTGCAGTCTGCTCTCCTCGTGGTCCTCCATGATTCTCCCGATTTGCTGGTAATACGCCTGCACCAGGCGGCTGACACCAGCGCTGGTCACGTAGACGCTCTCCACTGCTGCCTCCATCAGCGTCCTCTGAGGGGAGAAAGGAAGGACGGAGACAGCAGAGAAGTCACACGTGGGAGCCACCCACGGCCCACCTAGTTCCTGCCTCCCCATGCCCTGGTTCTAATCTTCCCTACTCACCAACCTGGATTGGTCAGGAAGCAGCCAGTGAGTGCATGGCTGGTTTAAACTAGTCATGGTAATCCTATCTTCCTAGGCCAGGGATGTCTAGGCCTGGCTGTTTCATCCAGTTCTGGCCAAGGAAATGCCACGTTAGGGAAAGTCCGCTGCTAAGGGAGTCTCACTCTGTTACGCAGGCTGGAGGGCAGTGGTAAAATCTCAGCTCACTGCAACCTCTGCCTCCCAGGTTCAAGTGATTCTCCTGCCTCAGCCTCCCGAGTAGCTGGGACTACAGGCACACACCACCAGGCCTGGCTGATTCTTTGTATTTTTTGTAGAGATGGGGGTTTCGCCATGCTGGCCAGGCAGGTCTCAAACTCCTGACCTCAGGTGATCTGCCCACCTCGGCCTCCCAAAGTGCTGGGATTACAGGCGTGAGCCACTGTGCATGGCTGAGGCCTTCCCTTTCTAAACATTAAAGTGGAAGCTGAGCAGCTGAAAGACTGCTGCTCCCTCTTCCTGCCTGAAATGCAGGCCTGATGTCTTGGAGTGGCAGTGGCCATTTTAAGACTATAAAGCAATAAATTAACAGTAAGAATGCAGGGTCAGAAAGAAAGAGCCTTGTCCTTGGTCACATCACAAAGCCACTGTGGCAGCCCGGGGTCACACACCTCCACATTGCCTGGGGTAGGGGGTGAGTAACTGCAGTTTCTTTTGAGTAATGCTACTTGCAGCTGCATTTCTGCAGGATGCATCTGAGACCAAAGCAGAAAAGACAGGAGATGCTGAGACATCCCACCACTGGGGATGTGTTGGCTGTGCACTGAGAAAGTTATCATCCTTTTCTTCATAAGAGCATGGGCAGATGCTGGCGTGGTGGCTCAAGACTGTAATCCCGGCACTTTGGGAGACCACGGTGGGAGGATCATGAGGTCAGGAGTTTGAGACCAGCCTGACCAACATGGTGAAACCCTGTCTCTACTAAAAATAAAAAGTTGGCTGAGTACGGTGATGCGTGCCTGTAATCCCAGCTACTCAGGAGGCTGAGGCAGGAGAACTGCTTCAACCCGTGAGGCAGAGGTTGCAGTGAGCTGAGATCGAGCCACTGCACTCTAGCCTTGGCGACAGAGCAAGACTCTGTCTCAAAAAAGAAAAGAGGATGGGCAAAAGCCAGAAAAGTTCATCCCCATTGTAACAAATATGTATTGGATGGTCCTATGCTTTAGGTAAGAAAAAACACACACTGCCTCCCACTGCAGCCTCTGAGAAAGTTCCTGAGCATAGGGGTGGAGTGGAGGCCACAGAGGTGAGGAGACTGCACAGCCCAGGGGGCAGTGCAGGTCTGAGCTGCTCTTCTAACTCCTATGCCCCTGCTCATCCCTTACTGCCAGTGCTTCTTTCCTTCTCCTCTGCCCCATCTGCAAAGGGGCTCCCACTTCATCCCTCCAAAGACGTGGGCTTCAGCCTTGCGCTTCTTATCAGGAGCTCCCATCCTCTTTCCATGAAGGTCAGCAAAGCCACCCACATCTTCACACCCTGTGTGCACCTGCCTTCCTGCCACAGTAGAGCAGCGAGCACCCCACTCTGCCCCCACCCCTCTTCCCTTCCCCAGGCCCTCCATCCCTGACCACCCCTTCTCTCCTCCTCCTCAGTTATTTTCTGGCCAGTCTCCCGTACCCATCAGCACACACATTTGTGCTAGTGTTCCAGGAAGCCCCTGAATAGAGGCTGAATTAATGACCATCCTTCTAGAAACTAAGCTCAGTGTTCTTTTTTGTAAGTGTGAAGTGGAGGTACTCATTTTCAATCTCGACTCAAAAATCCTTCTGGAAAGCTAAGGACAAAATACAACACTCATATCTTACTCCATTTCCAGGCAGTGAGCACCATTAGGTAACACGTGGACAATTTTAGGGATGGGGTGACGTTCCCAATATCACCAGCCAGGCACAGCCCTAATGTTTGGATAATCTGAGGCAGATGTGAGATATTTAGAAGACAGGGTGTTGCAGAAATGTGGGTCCAACCTCTTTGCTGCACAGACACACGAAGTGACTTGTTTTACCGAGATGAAAGGAGACCCTTGGAAGGCGCCTGGAAGTGCCCCTGCACTTCCTGATACCAGGGCTGCCTGCTGGACACAGGGCTCTTACCTGCTGGTGTCTGCCAGCCACAGACACCCATTCTGTAGTGGCCTGCAGTGAGTGAGGCACTGTAAGGGGTGCCCCAGGCAGACGCAGTCTGTGTGCTGGTCAGGCTCCTGCAGCCCCGAGGCGGCCCCTCACTAGGCTGGAGGCTGAAAATGTATTCTTTGCTCCATCATAGCCCTCTTTTGTCCCCAACGGGAAGAAAAGTGATCCTGACCGTGCAGGGGTTGTGGGGAGAATCCAACAAGACAAGGTAGGAAAAAGCACTTAGATTTACGTGCCGTGCTAATGTGACTTCTTACAGTTACCATTTTTATTACTATTGTTTTTGATTCTTGTCAATGTAAGGAGTTAAACCAGTCTACTTAAGCCAAATTGATTTTTAGTGGCATCGTTCAACCATCAAGATGAACTCCAGAAAGCTCCAGTGTCTCAGCAGAGACAGCCAGGGGCAGGGAAAGCACACGTCTCTCCCTTTCTGGGAGAGGGACGACTTTGGTTCAGATCCTGGTTCTGCCACTGACTGACTGTGTGGTGCCACCACATCCCACTCAGGGCTGCTGTAAGGACACAGCCAGTTCTCAGGATGATGCAGCACAGGGCCTACAGCAGGAGGAGAACCTGTGATCTGTTGCAGCTGATCCTCCCCATTCTGTGAGGGAGAAGACCCATCTCACAGGTGAGAAAAACAAGACTCAGAGAAGTCAGATAAAGTCAACAATGCCACAAGCTCCATGAAGGGTGTGGCAAGGAGCAGACCCAGGCATGGACCCTACCTGGATCCTTCTCCATGAAGGGTGTGGCAAGGAGCAGACCCAGGCATGTACCCTACCCTGATCCTTCTCCATGAAGGGTGTGGCAAGGAGCAGACCCAGGCATGGACCCTACCCTGATCCTTCTCCATCAAGGGTGTGGCAAGGAGCAGACCCAGGCATGGACTCTACCCTGATCCTTCTCCATGAAGGGTGTGGCAAGGAGCAGACCCAGGCATGGACCCTACCCTGATCCTTCTCCATGAAGGGTGTGGCAATGAACAGACCCAGGCATGGACCCTACCCTGATCCTTCTCCATCAAGGGTGTGGCAAGGAGCAGACCCAGGCATGAACCCTACCCTGATCCTTCTCCATGAAGGGTGTGGCAAGGAGCAGACCCAGGCATGGACCCTACCCTGATCCTTCTCCATGAAGGGTGTGGCAAGGAGCAGACCCAGGCATGGACCCTACCCTGATCCTTCTCCATCAAGGGTGTGGCAAGGAGCAGACCCAGGCATGGACTCTACCCTGATCCTTCTTCATGAAGGGTGTGGCAAGGAGCAGACCCAGGCATGGACCCTACCCTGATCCTTCTCCATGAAGGGTGTGGCAAGGAACAGACCCAGGCATGGACCCTACCCTGATCCTTCTCCATCAAGGGTGTGGCAAGGAGCAGACCCAGGCATGAACCCTACCCTGATCCTTCTCCATGAAGGGTGTGGCAAGGAGCAGACCCAGGCATGGACCCTACCCTGATCCTTCTCCATGAAGGGTGTGGCAAGGAGCAGACCCAGGCATGAACCCTACCCTGATTCTTCTCCATGAAGGGTGTGACAAGGGGCAGACCCAGGCATGGGCCCTACCCTGATCCTTCTCCATGAAGGGTGTGGCAAGGAGCAGACCCAGGCATGGACCCTACCCTGATCCTTCTTGCCCTCAGTGTTCCCAGGGACAGGTGTCAGTACATACCTTGAAGTCATCCCTGTCCTTGGCCCGGCTCTTGCTGGCCGCATTCCGTGCATGCACCAGCAGTGCCTGCCCGATAGCGCACTCCATGTGCTGCTGCAGAAGCTGCCCCATCTCCTGGGCCTCAGCCAGGAGCCGCTGCTGGAGCTGCAGCCGTGTCTGCTGAGCCTCCTCCTCCAGCCGGCTGGCCTCCTCCAGCACACGTGCCTCCTGGGAGGGAAAGGGCTGGGAGTGAGGGCCAAGTGCTCCCTTCACAGAGAAGCTCTGGCCAGGACTGGGATATGGGGTTGGTCCTATCCACAGCCCAGAGGTTGGAAAAGAGATGGAGAAAGGGCAGAAAGAGGTGGCCTCTCTAGGATTGCCAAAATCAATGGATGAGGTTAGGTGTCTGTTGGAGATTTCATTCCTCAGAAAAAGGGCATTTATTGAGCACCAACTATGTGCCCAGTACCATCTATGGCCCCTCACAAGATGGCCTTGCTCACCCTTCTAGAACATCATGAGACCTGAACACTAGCACTGAGGAAGACACAAGGGCTTGGAGAACTTAAGTAACTTTCTAAAGTCACACAGCAGAGCCAGGTTTTGAAGCCAGATCTGAGTCTCTGAGGACATCACAGACGCTGACGCAGGGCACACAGGGCCCCGGGGGCTGCCGTAATTTGTAGAAACGAGAGAAAGAAGTGAGTGGGGCTGGAGCGAGGTCAGTGAGTCCTGCCTGCCCCTCAGAGCTCTCCTGGATAGAGGTAAAGAGACTGTGGACTTGTGCCTCATCTGTAGGTCAAACAGCAGCAGCTGCTCCCAGAGCTTGGTGGCTTCATGCAGGAGGCCTGCAGTCAGCCTACCTGGGTGTGAATCCCGGCTCTGAAACTGACTAATTCTTTCTTTCATCTGCTATCACACTTCAAAGAGATCACAGAGGCCTTCTCTCCCTTACCCCCAAAGACAACTGCACCTGTCTCCCTCTGATTCCATATATGTTTTTTCCAGTATAATTCTCATTATATCAGTGACACTTGAACGTTTTGGCACATGGTTGGCCCCTGTGGGGCCTCCTTTGTCTCCACTTGTTATGGGCTAAATTGTGTCCCTTCAAAATTGGTGTGTTGAAGCCCTGAGTCCAGGTACCTCAGCATGGGAGGTCAGTGAGTGGATAGTGCCTTTGAGGGGGTGATTAAGGTAAAGAGGTCATTAGCATGGGCCCAGATTCAGTATACCTGGTGTCCTTACAAGAAGAGATTGGACACCCACAGAGGAAGGACCTGGAGGACACAGGTTGAAGACGGCCATCTACAAGCCAAGGAGAGCGGTCTCAGAATCAGCAGCCCACACCCGGATCTCAGAACTCGCCTCCAGGATGGTGAGCAGGGAATGTGTGCTGTGTAAGCCGCACATTCTGTGGAACCTTGCTACAGCAGCCTCAGCAAATGAATATCCTACCCTGCAGTACTGGGGGTGGTAAAATTTGGGTTCTGGCAAACCTGCTAGAAGCTGGGGGCTGCTGCAGGGGCACCACCTGTCTGAAATAGGTGGTCTTACCAGGGCCCTGAGTAGCTGCCACTGATGCTCATCCAGGCACTGGGAGGACCCCTGCTCCAGCGCATGCTGCTCCCGTAGCTCCTGCAGGAGGCGCTTCTTCCCCGAGAGCCGCATCTGCGTCAGCGTGGCCAGGGCGCTGCAGCGGAGTGCCAGCCTCCGGAGGGCTGAGCGCAGAAGCAGGTCATGCCCCTGTAGGACACACCGCGTGGACCTGAGAAAAGCAGGTGGGGGTGAGGTCGATGCTCTTGGCTTCACGGAGCCAGTGAGAAGCTCCCCTGCAAACAGCTACAGCCCACAGGGAGCCCCTCCAAAAGGAAGCAGATTGGAATCACCACCGTCCGCTGCCGTCCACTTAGGCCCGGGTGCCTCCTGGGCACCCCGCTGCCATCTGCTTGTCTATTAATCTTTTCAACCTCATCATCTCCTGCCCAGCTGTCCAATCCATGTGTATGGCAGCCTAGGGTATACAGCCACTCAAATTAATGATGTAACTCAAAATCAGCACATCCAAAGCAGAAATCTTAAGCTATATTTGAGTTCCTACTTCAGTGATGCATGTAAAACTTCAGTCTTCCAGAGAGGCTCATTTGGTTGTATAACTTGAGGCGTCTGCTGAGAGGCTGAGAGGTGAACAGAGGTCTGACAGTCAGCCTGCAAGGAGAGGCTGGCAAACACTCCAGGCTTTTTGGTGGGTGCCTTCATGCTAGAAAAAAAAAGTCACTTCCCACAAAGATCTAATTCAGAATCAACTAAATTCCAGTATGGCTGGAGTGAATCTACCCCTATCCGCAATTCCCGCTAGAAGTAACATAAATCCTCTGAAAGAAGATCGTATCATTTGAAGTCTTGAATTAGCTCTACAGTTTTTCACGCTTAGCGGTCATCATCCAATAAAAACAACCAGACATGCAAATAGAAGAGAATTAACTGAAAATAAAGAGAAAAACCGACAACAGAAACATGCCCACAGATATCAGAAAACAGAATAGTCAGACACGACCTTTACACTAATTATGATCAATACGTTTCAGAAACTAAATAAGATGAAGAATTTCAGCAGATAACCAGAAAACTACACAAGGAATCAAAGGGACATCCTAGAACTGAAAACACAATAACTGACATGAACGACTCAAGAGAGGAGTTCGGTACCTGATAAAATATGGCTGAAGAGAGAGTGGATGGAAGGTATCTCAAAGGAAAATATCCATGCTGAACCACAGAGAAGAAAAGAATAAAAAATACAGAGTAGCATGTAAAAGACATATGGGATAAGGTGGAAAACCATCATAACTTCTGTCACTGGAGTCCCAGAAAGAGAGGAGGGAGAGAATGGGCAGGGGAAGATCTTAAGAGAAAACAGCTGAGAATTTCCATAAACTGATACAAAAACCCAAATATATATCAGCATGAAGATTTACATTAAACATAAATGGACTAAACATTAATACAATTAAAAGACACAGGTTTTCAGGCTAGACAAATCTCCCAATCACTCTCTGTTGCCTTCAGTATGGCTCACCAGGTCTCCCTGGTCCAAGACTACTTATGCTTCCATTATCTTCTATTTTTTTTGAGATGGAGTCTCACTCTGTAGCCCGTGCTTGAGTGCAATGGCGCGATCTCAGTTCACTGCAACCTCTGCCACTGGGGCTCAAGCGATTCTCAAGCCTCAGCCTCCCAAGTAGCTGGGACTACAGATGCCCACTGCCACACCAGGCTAATTTTTTGTATTTTAGTAGAGATGGGGTTTCACCATGTTGCCCAGGATGGTCTCGAACTCCTGAGCTCAAGCAATCTGCCCACCTCAGCCTCTCAAAGTGCTGGGATTACAGGTGTGAGCCACCACACCCGGCCACCATGCTCTTCTGATGTTTCTCCTGTATTATCCAATTTCACAGCTAGACACTTACTTCTTGATGGTATACACAATTTGGTTTCTGGAAAGGGCTGGACAACTAAAAAAACAGTTGTCTCAATACTCAGAGGAAAAGAAATTGAAAATAAATTTGACCAATAAGACACATGCACTTATATGTTCACTGCAGCATTATTTACGAAAGCAAAGACAGGAAATCCATCTAGGTGCTCATCAATGGTGGAGTGGATAAAGAAAATGTGGTACATGTACACCATGGAATACTATGCAGTCATAAATCATAAAAAGAATGAAATCATGTTATGTGCAGTAACATGGATGCAGCCAGAGGCCATTATCCTAAGGAAACTAATGCAGACACAAAAAAACAAATACTGCATGTTCTCACAGGTGGGAGCTAAACATGAGGCACATACAGATATAAGGATGGGAATAACAGACACTGGGGACTACAAGAAGGGGGCAAGGGTTAAGAAATGACCTATGGGTGCTGTGCCCACTGCCTGGGTGATGGGAGCTGCACCCTAATCTTCAGCATCATGCAATACACCTTTGTAACAAGGCTGCACATATGCCCTCTGAATCTAAAATAAAAATTGAAAAATAAAACTAAAAAATAGCTATATCCAAATATTTTTTTCTCAGCTGGGCATGGTGGCTCACACCTGTAATCCCACCTACTTGAGAGGCTGAAGCAGGAGAATTGCTTGAACCCTGGAAGCAGAGGGAGGTTGCAGTGAGCCAAGATTGTGCCACGGCCCTCCTGTCCAGGTGACAGAGCGAGACTCTATCTCAAAAAAAAATACATATATGTGTGTGTGTGTGTGTGTGTGTGTGTTTATACGAAAGAAGGAAAAATCACTTTCTAGCAAATTGAAAAGACCATATTGCACTAATAGTTATAGCAAAAATGTGAAAAATG